>NC_051080.1:38741791-39048624 GCF_004664715.2 Peromyscus leucopus | reverse complement strand
GCCCCCAGGGTTTGGGGCACTGGGACGCCCAAAGAAGACACACAGCTTCTGCACATGCTTCCCTCTGCACTCACCAGTTTCCTCTGTGGAAGGAAGAGAATAGCAGAGAACATCACAGAATGATTCTGGGGACCATGTTAGGCAAATCAATGAAGAGGGTAAGAGGGAAGGCCAGGGAACAAAAAGGGACACACCTTTTGACACATTTCTTTTCTTTCTTTCTTTCTCTTTCTTTCTTTCTTTCTTCCTTCCTTCCTTCCTTCCTTCCTTCCTTCCTTCCTTCCTTCCTTTCTTTCTTTCTTTCTTTTTTTTAGCTGTTAGCAGAAGGAAGGGGCCACCCTGTAGTGTGGGTCTTCCTACCTACATTAATCAAGGCCATCAGGACAGTTCTTGGGTGAGGTTTCCTATTTAGGTGATTCTAATTTCTGGCAAGTTGACATTAGACCAACCACCATATTTAGGATATTATGAGAATTTGTAATTCAATTGTGTAGAGTTGTTTTTTGTTTGTTTTGGTGTTGGTTTTGGTTTTTGGTTTTTTGAGACAGGGTCTCTCCATGTAGCCCAGGCTGTCCTGGAACTCATTTTGTAGACCAGGCTGGCCTCAGACTCAGAGCTCGGCCTGCCTCTGCCTTCCGAGTGCTGGGATTAAAGGAGTGTGCCACCAGCGCTGGGCTCAACTGCATAGTTCTTGAGTGTGAACTTTGTAGACAACAATGTCTTGTCCTAATGTTAGAAGATTGGACTGACCTGCAAATCTAAAACATCTTAGGGAGAATCTTGCCTTATCTCAGCTTGTTGGTGGTTGCCAGCAATCTTTGGCATTCCTTGGCATTGCTCTAATTTCTACCCATCTTCACAATGGCATCTTTCCCCACCTCTTATCCATGTCACCTTGTGTCTAAATCACCCCCTTTTAAAGTTGGATTGATTTGTATATAGGAATGTTTTGGTTGCATGTATTTATGTGCACAACATGTGGGGCCTGGTAACCTTGGGTGCCAGGAGAGGACATCAGGTCCCCTGGAACTGCGGTTACAGACAGGTGTGAGCTGCCAGGTGGGTGCTGGGAATTGAACCCGGGACCTCTGCAAGAGCAGCCAGTGCTCTTAACCACTGAGCCACCTTTCCAGCCTCAGTCCTCCACTCCAACCTTTTTGAAACAGGGTCTCACTCTTAGTTTGGACCGACGCAGAATTCACTATGTAGCCCAAGCTAACCCAAAACTCTCAGAAATTCTCTTGTCTCAGACTCCCAAGTACTGAGATTACAGGCATTGCACCACCAGGTCCGGATGGTTTTTGTTTGTTTGTTTGTTTGTTTGTTTGTTTTTGTTATGTTTTGCTTTTTTGAGAGGGTGTCTCAAGTAGACTTCAAACTCTATGTAGCCTAAGATGGTCTTGAACTCCTGATCTTCCTAGCTCCACCACCCAAGCGCTAGGATTACAGGTAAACGGCACCACTGCACATTATAATATAGACAGTAGTCACTGAATTTGCTACCCCTGCTATGTATGTTTATCTTAACTTGACAATATCCACAAAGCTCTATGTCTTAAGACATACTCACAGACATGACACTGGAAAGACTCTATAAAACTCAGTATAGTACGCTGGGCGCTGGTGGCACAGGCCTTTAATCCCAGCACTCGGGAGGCAGAGGCAGGTGGAGTTCTGTGAAGTCAGCCTGGTCTACAGAGGGAGTTCCAGGACAGGCTCCAAAGCTACACAGAGAAACCCTGTCTCAGGGGAAAAATTAAAAATTAAAAAAAAAAAAAAACTCAGTATAGTAATTAGGGAACACTCTATGACCTCTCTTTCTTGGGTTCTTTTCGAACACTGAGTCATCTATTTGGCCTTCTAGTAAGTTCTCAGTCAACTGCACATAGTTTAGGCTTGGCTTCTCCTTCATTTCTGGAAACTCTTTTGTTTTCTTTGTTTGGTTTTTGTTTTGTTTTTCAAGGCAGGGTTTCCCTGTACAGCTCTGGCTGTCCTGGAACTCACTCTATAGACCAGGCTGACTTTGAACTCAGAGATCGACCTGCCTCTGCCTCCCAAGTGCTGGGATTAAAGGTGTACTCCACCACCACCTGGCCTTTGTTTTGCTTTTTGAGACAGGGTCTTAGTATGCTGCACAGACCATTTATTTGAAAATTATTGATTGCGGTGTGTGATACACGTGTGAGGCGGTGTGTCAGAGGAGTGTGGAGGTCAGAGAACAGCTTTCAGGAGGGAGTTCTCTCCTTCCAACATGGTTTTCCGGGGACTGAACTCAGGCCATCAGGCTTCTGCAGCAAGTGCTTTGATCCATGGAGCCATCTTGCCAGCCCATGCAGATGGGTTTTCACTAACCTCAAGTAACCTTCCTGCCTCAGCCTCCAAGTGGCTTGGATTACAGGGGTGCACCACCATGTAAATCTTGGACCTCTAACTTTTTCCCTACAGTGATCACCAAGGCCCGGGCCCATTATATTTGTTGGTTGCTGTCTGTTTGTTTTTTAGCAGCTCACTTTTTTCATTCTCCCTTCTAGCTGTGTTTCCCAGAGCTTCCGAACCCTTCCATCTCAGAGGGACCACTTCAGTCGACATTCTGGGGGACAGAGTCAATCCCCTCAGCATCATGCAAATATTAAAATAGTAAGGACTCACTCACCTCCCTCCCCAACTCTCTCGGAAATTGGGACCAAACAGCGTTTCTGGTGCTGCTCACTTCTTGTAGCCTGCTAACAGCGCTAACGGCTGCACCCCTGCTCTCTCTCACACACACACACACACACACACACACACACACACACACACACACACGCTGTGCTTCCAACCCTATCCTTCCACAGCCCGCATTCCCTCAGCCCTCCTAGCACAGCTCAAATACCACCACCTGCGTGAAAGCCGCTTCCTGCCTCTCAGAAGCACAGACCTCCTGTGGGAGACTTCTGCCTCTGCACAGGAGCCTAACTGCTGTCACTTTCCCTCGGTCTACGCCTCTGGCACCATGTGGGTTTACTCATCTCATCCACCCCGGGATTCATGCTCCAGATTTAGAGATTCAAATCCAAGGAACCACAAAAGGAAAGAGAGACAGGCTCAAGTTATTGTAATGTAAATGTTATTTTTTTTTGTTTCAATTTTTAGAACCACCCTGGAGTCAAATCACAAAGATTTAAATATAAGGAAGAAACTATAAATATTAACAACCTTTACAACAGTAAAAATAAGTTACAGCTAACTGACCTTGAAAAGGAGAGGGGGCTTGGTGGGCGATGTGGGGCTGAGAGAATGAGAAGCAACAAATGTGAACAAATGTTGCTTCTCAAACCACAGTTGGCTGATGGAGGTGGGACATGCTTGCATAATCCCAGTACCCAGAAGGCTGAGGCAGGATGCTAAGAAATTCAAGGTCATCATCTGCTACACAGCAACTCTGAGGCCAGCCTGGACTACACCAGACCTTTCCCCAGAAAGAACCAAACAGAAGCCGGGCATGGTGGCAAAAGCCTTTCATTCTAGCACTCAGGAGGCAGAGGCAAAAGGATCTCTGTGAGTTCAAAGCTAGCCTGGTCTACATTGTGAGTTCCAGGGCAGCTAGGGCTGTATAGAAAAACCCCGTCTCAAGTTTTTAAAAAAGGAGGAGGAAGGGAAGGAGGAAGGAACTGAAGAAATCAGGTGTGGGGCTCATGCCGAATCCTAACACTTAAAAAGCAGAGATAGGAATGGAAACACATGAACTATTAACCAAAGGCTGAGGGGGCCCCCAGCTGGATCAGGCCCTCTGAATAGGTGAGACAGTTGATTGGCTTGATCAGTTTGGGAGGCAACTAGGCAGTGGGACCGAGTCCTGTGCTCATTGCATGAGTTGGCTGTTTGAAACCTGGAGCTTATGCAGGGACACTTGGCTCAGTCTGGGAGGAAGGGACTGGACCTGCCTGGACTGAGTCTACCAGGTTGATCGCAGTCCTCGGGGGAGGAGTTGTCCTGGAGAAGGTGGGAATGGAGGGTAGGCTGGGAGTAAGGGGAGGGGGTGGGAGGGGGGAGAATAGGGGAACCCATGGCTGATATGTAGAACTGAAAGGTATTGTAAAATAAAATATATAAAAAAATAAAAATAAAAAAATAAAAAAGCAGAGATAGAAAAATTATTGTTTGAAGTCAACCTGGGGTACAGAGTGAATTTTAGGCCAGCCTGGGCTACAGTAGGAGACCCAGTCTCGACAAAACAACAGTAACAACAAATAATAGTGAGGACAGTGATACAAGAAAGCCTCCCTAGAAACTCCCTGGCCTCCACAGCCCCTCAGGCATGTTCAGTTCAGCCTGCCTCAGCCTCTCACCTCAGAAAAGCTGAAATGGCCCTCAGAGCTTCTGCGGCCACATCTAACACGGGGCTGCTCACCGCCTCCTGGAGGGCACGGCTGGCGTCTCTGCACATGGCTGAACTTGTGAACAGCCTGATCTCTTCTGGCTGCCTAGGAAATGGTAGATGAGAAACGAGGGAATGAATCATCCCCGGGCCCACCCGGAATAAATGTCCCCCTCTCCTTTTCCAGTTCCACGCCCACGTCTCTGCTTACCGAGTCAGAATTTCGGCAAAGAGCAGCAGACCCTGCTTCTGCAGCTCTGTGTTGGTCATCTGCAGGCTTCCCTGGAGGCTCCTCACCACTGCCTCGATCCCTACCTCGGGCAAACAGACCACAGACAAGGGGTCGGTGCTCTGTGGTTCTTCCATTAACCACCCGGGAGGGGTGATATACTCTAAACAGAACCTACAAGCTATAGGACCCTCGTGAAAGGACCCTGACAAGGTTGAACCGATGCCATAAGACGGGGACTATCATATATGATAGAATACTTGCCTCGTGCTAAAGGCCTGGGCTCAAGCACCAGCATGTCGGGTGGAGGGGGGTGGAGACCCAAGGACATGCCCTCATCTATTTACTTCTGTTCCCCTACATCCACACAGACTCAAGCATGTGAGGGATTTACTGACCCCTACTGATTAAGTCACATCTTTCCCACTTAGCACACTCCCTTCCTCCTCGAAGATTAGGTCCAGCCTCTGCTCCTCCAGAAAGCCCTCCATCTCCATCCAGGAAGAGCTGTGAACTGCGTCCCCCAGGAGCCCTTTTTGCTTCTGTTTAGGAGACTCTGAATTAACTTGTATTAAAATTGCCTCTTCACACCTCTCTTCCTTTCTTGGGAGCAAGAGACCATGTTATATGTATTTCTAAACTTTCTGGTCCCAGTCTGGTACCCAACATAGATGAGAAACAGCACACAAAAATTGGACGGTGGTGCATGCCTTTAATCCCAGCATTAAGAAGGTTGAGGCAGGCAGATCTCTGAGTTTCGAGGCCAGCCTGGTCTACAGAGAGAGTTCCAGGACAGCCAAGGCTACACAGAAAAACTCTGTCAAAAAAAAAAAAACAGAAAGAAAGAAAAAGAAAATGTCCCAACAGGCTTGTGTACGGGCAATCTGGATGGAGGTATTTTCTCAGTTGAGTCCCCTCTTTCCAAATGCCAGTTTGTGTCAAGTTGACAAAAAAGTCTAACCAGGAAGAGTGGCTGCAAGCTGTCCATGGGTCTTCTGGAAGAGAGCACACACTGCTAACTACTGAGCATCTCTCCAGCCACCAAATCTCTTTTCGCCCAGCTCCACCAAAGGCCCCTTCTCTCCCTCCCAGGCCAGCCCCACTGTGTCCTGCTCAAACTGGACTCTCTGAGCAGAGGAGACAGGGAGGGTGAAGTCAATGGGCAGAGTGACTGGGGGGCCCTATTTAACCAACAGGTCAGCAATGTAGCTGCCCAGTCTAGTTAAGTGACAGCCTGAGTTCCAGTGCTAGGTAGGCACTGTCCCACTGGGCAAGCATGGCTGGCCTTGACTCCCAAAGCCGAAAGGAGACATCTCACCAGCCCCTCCTCTCCAGATGGAGGCACTGGGGCTCAGAGAAAAGGGCCAGCACAAAGTCACACACACTCAGCAGACAGGACACTGGTCACCTCTCAAGTAGGGACTTCTCCATAGCACTTGGGACAGATAGCATGGGTCATGTCAGTCCAGTCAGCCCTGCCAGAGCCCATTAGAGCCACATTCCCAAGCAAGGTCTTCTGCAGGCCAGAGCCATAGTGACCAGCCTACCAAGAGAAATTCAGAGGGAAAGAAAAGAGAAAGAGAGAGAGAGAGAGAGAGAGAGAGAGAGAGAGAGAGAGAGAGAGAGAGAGAAAAGAAGAAGAGGAAGAGGAAGAGGAAGGGGAAGAAGAAGGGAAGGAAGGAAGGAAGGAAGGGAAGAAAGAAAGAGAAGAGAAGAGGAAGAGAAGGAAACCAAGCATGTGAGAGAGATTTTTGTGTGACAGTGTCTCACTCTGTAGCCCAGGAGTTTTTGAACTCCTGATCTTCCTGCTTCCTCCTCCCAGATTCTGGGATTAAAGGTGTGAGCCACCACCACCTGGTCTCTATGGCTAACTAGTGGCTTAACTCTACACTCTGATCTCCTGACAAGGTTTATTTGTTAGAGCACACACAAAATATCACCGCAGTGCTTGATGTGCAGCTAGAATTTATTTAGCGGCTAAGAAGACTGGCCTTCCCTTGATGAAGAGTCTCAACAGGACCGCCTAGATGTCAGTGTTTGCATATGGAATGAGTCTGAGCTCCACCCCCTAAAGTGAATGCCAGCCCCTCCACCGACTCTGTAGCCGGTACCCAATTTAAACTGCTGGCCATGAACCCGGCGCGGGGCCCACACTACCAACCATACACGGTGTGGCACTTGGAAAAGAAGAGCGGTTCTTCTGCCAGGAGGATCAAGCAGTTGTAGCTGGACCACACAAGCACTTCGCTGGAGGATGAAAGATGCTCGAAGAGGAACTCTGACCAAGGAGAAGACAATCAATGACAGCTGGAGGTCACAGTCCTTCAAATGACATGGGAACTATGAACTCTATCCCTTCTTTCTCCTTGCGTCTGCCCACACACCCGTCTCCATCAGAAACTGCCAATTCGCAGATAAACCTTCCAAGTGTTCTCAGGGTCACAAAGGCATTTCTTTTTTTAACAGATGGGTAAACTGAGGACCAGAAAAAGCCACAGGAACAGTGAAGGCCATTTCTGTTCGGCAGACTGGAACTTCAGGTTTTCAAACTCTCAGGAAGGGCAGATGGGCACCAGCACAATTTAAAAGAGGGAGCTTTGAGAATCAGTCTCCGCTACCCATCACATCTCTGCCAATGACTGTTCTTGTTGATCTGTAATGTCATTTCCCTTCCCTGAAACTTAATTCTCCTCAGTTATCATTTACAACCAACCCTTCAAAGTTGAGTGCGTTCCACATCTTCCCACATCCTCTATGGAAAAAGGCGTATCTGCTCACACTGGCCTGGTGAGTACCGTGTCACTGTTTCCATGTATACATATAAGTTTGTACCTTTTCTAGGAAAAAATCAGTTTCCTAAACCATAAAATAGTGATGGGCTGGAGTGCAGCTTGGTGACACGTGTCGACAGAGTGCCTGCTTAGCGTGTGCCAGGCCCTGGTTTGAAACCCTGAGCCACAAAAAGTAAAAATAGCCAGGACAGGCACCAAAATATTTGACCTCTGCAATCATCGCAAGGCTTATTTCCTGGCCCCTCAAAGCTCCCAGACGGACATTTGCCCTTCTTGTCTCGGGTCTTTCTGTCACACGGAAGGTCAAATGAATGACAACCCGTAAGAAACTGCTCGAGTCCGTCAGAGACGAGGAAGGCTGCTTCACAGACAACTGATCTCAGCCCTGCCCCGGTCCCTCCAGGGTGAGTCATCAGAGATCTTCTGACAGAGCTGCTGCTGCGACCTCACGGCTCTAGTCACAATTCTCGAGGCCCCAGAGAGGAAGGTGAGAGCTTTCCCATACCTGGGATGTCAGCATGAATGAAGGCAACAGCATGCTTCGCAGGGGAGTGGACCAGCACTGCAGTTATACAGTGGGAGCTAGCCACCTGCAGGATCTCGTCTCTGGAGAGCAGAAACTGGAAAAAGAGTGAAAAGCGTCCCAGCCACATCAACAAGACCAGAGGCCCCAACCTACGGGGCTCAGGCAGAAGCCCGAATCATCAGGGTTCCCCTGTCATAGTACCCGGCAACAGAGGAACAATTACAGATTGTGGAAATGAGTCTCTGACTAACACAGTGAAAAACAGAATGAAGAACTGGAACCCCACCAGTGACAATTCTCAAAGGAACACCAACTCAGAAACAGGGATTCATTAGCAAAAGCTCCTCCTCTCTGGCTTGGGCATTTGCTGCAGTCACGTGACGCAAGGAGAGAAGATTCCGCCACTCTGGTCTCCGCTTTTCTGAGTGTGTCAAAAAGAGTTAGTGTAACTAGCCTAAGGCTATTGCTCTTGGGGAGACGTGTCTGCCAAACTGAACTCTGGCTGGGTTTGGAACTCGGGATTTTTGGAGGGTCCCTGCTCGTGCCAGAACCAATGAGAGTAACCTCGACTAAACTATGTGAACATGAATCTGCTGAGCAGCCGCTGTCCTTCCGGGAGCCCAGAAACTCAGGCTAGGGGAGGCAGAGGGCACCTTCGTGACCACCCTGCTCCAGGCAAAACTCTAGAACATAAAGATCCCCCTCAGTGGGCAACATTTCCCAGCTGTTTTCACAACGAACGGCTGGAGGAGCTCTAGCACCCCGGAAGAGGACTCTAGAAACCGCTGTCCAGTTTCCCTTGGACCTCCCCACATGTGCCTTTTCCCTTTTCAATTTTGTTTGCAGCCTTTCAGTGTAAGAAGTTATTGACATCTAACTAAACACTCAGTCCAGTCCGATGCGTCCTCTCAGCAGACCGTCAAACTCCGGGCCACACAGACGAGAAGAGGCAAAGCCAAGGTAGGAATTTAGGTCAGACAATTGTAAATTTAGAGATCTTCCCACAACTAAAGTGTCTCATCAAAACCTGGTTGTTTTGAGGAAGGCTGTTTTTGATTTTGCTTTGTTCTTTAAGGGTTTGGGTTTTTTGTTGTTGTTGGTGGTGGTGGTTTTTGTTTTGTTACTGCTATCGTTGTTGTTTTGAGAGAAGATCCCATGTGGCCCGGATAATCTTGCATTCCTGACCCTCCTGCCTCACATGCTAAGCCACATGCTGTACGGCTGAGCTACGATCCCTGGCCCACCACTACCTTTTTGAGCACCAGAGGCAGAGAGGTCTCTCTTGATGGCCGCTCAGCGCTCTCAGCATTCCCCGCCAGCACAGACTTGTTCATGATCACGGACACGAAGAGATCGTACTTCAACAACTGCCTTAGCAAACCTAGGATGCAGAGGGGCTGGGTGAGGTCAGAAGGGCACCAGAGTCCTCCCAAGAGGGCCCCTCAGACATCCTGAGAGACTTCTTAGGGTCTCTGTAGACATGAAGTATGGTTAGAATCCTTAGGCATCAGTTTGCTTTCTGAAACCCAGCTTTCTCCCACAAGCACCCAAGAAAAGCCTACTAACTATAAGGCCTACGAGTCTAGGAATTTGATTGTGTCCTGGTCTGGGTTCCTGTTGCTGTGATAAACTCTGAACAAAAGGAACTTGCGGAAGAAAGGGTTTATTTGTCTTATACTTCTAGGTCAGAGCCCACTGTTTAGGAAAGTCAGGGTAGGGACTCAAGCAGGACCACAGTTAGGAGCCACGTAGGATGCTGCTTCCTAGGCTTGCTTTGCAAGGTTTTCTCAGTTTGCTTTCTCCTACAGCCCAGGTCCACCTACTCAGAGGTGGCACCGCCCACAGTAGCCATCTGTAACTCCAGTTCGAGGGGATCTGATTCCCTCTTCTGGCCTCTGCAGGCACTTCATGCATGTGGTACCTAGACATACAGAGAAGCAAACACCCATACACATAAAATAAAAATAAATACATCTAAAAAAAAAACTTTTAAAAAAGAATATAACTGCATACCTGTTTGGGGAGAAAGCTCCAGAGAAGAGATAGGATTTAAAATGTATTATTAACTAAGATTTACCTCTTCTTTACCTAGGCCGCTCTGGGACCAACCAGGATCTCAACTCAATGCCCCTCTTGATGCTCTGACTCCAACACTGCCCTGTCACAAGGTCCACATTTAGGCTGCTTCATGCCTGGTCCTTTTGCCCATGTGACTTCTACATCCTCATCCTCCCTCCGATTCCCACGCACACTTCAGGCCTCAGTCTGAGCATCTTTCCCTAAAGTCTCTCTTGTCCTCTGCTCCCCTCATCCTCTTTGTATCTCTACGTCAGGGTCCCACACTGTATTCCAGTCATCCATGTCCGTCCTCCACATGGCCTGTGAGTTCCTTCAGGAAAGAAGCTGGGGCTGATCATCTTTGTTAGTCAAGAGTCTAGCACACAGCCTGGCTCAGAACCGATACTAACGGAGTGGCCCGACTGTTCCTAACAGCTCTTGGCATAGACTGTGACAAGAAGCTGTTGTCATAGTAGATTACGATTTTCCCTCTGGCTCCTGCTCTGAAGCCAGCCCACACTCAGTCACCTATCCACGGTGTCAACCCACAGTGTCCACAGACAGCTCACTACTCAGAAGCATCCACCAGGTCATGTACATTCACTCGAGGAGCAGGACACGAGACCTGAAGGCTACACTGAGGCTCCTAAAGTCCTCACACAGCCAGGCATGGTGCCACAAGTCTGGAAGACAGGGTTGAAGGCCAGCCTAGGCCATATACTGAGACATTGTCTCAAATGGAAGAGGAGGAGGAGGAGGGAGAGGAGGAGGAGAAAGAAGAGGAGGAAGAAGAAGCCTATGTAACAAGCAGGGAAACCTGAACTTCACCCTGGAGGCCAGAAGAAGGCATAGAGGATTTTCTGACTAGGAAAGTGACTATATGGGAGATGAAAAAAAAAAACAAAAAAAACAAACTTCTATTTTCCTCCATCTTTTCCTGCCAAAGACAACATTCTTAAGGTTCCACACCAAATCTAGGCACCCCGCACACACTCTACGACTCCTCTCTCCCAAACTTGCCTTCTGCTCTCTCCAATGCAGCAAACCCCCGCAGCACCTGCAACAGCCCACGTCTTAAGTCCTCCAAGTCAAGAGCTTCTTCCTTTACTCTCCAACACACGGCCTTACCCAGACAGTTGAACTGCAGCTCCTTGGTCTGGGCGGTGTCCAGGGTGGAAAGGAAGAGGGGACACAGCTTCTCCCGGAAATGGCCTGAAAGCATCTCAGCCGCCGCGGGGAGGAGTAGAGCTTCCCGTAGAGGTAACAGATGGAAGCCTGCACTCCCTCGTTGGGGTAAACCAAGCCTCTCAACAGATGCTCCATCAAGTTGCCTGTCCAGAAAGCAACCAAGAAGCAAGGAGAAGTCGTCTAAGTTTTATTTTTAATGCTGTGCCTGTGGGCGGGTTTGGGCCTGGGAATGCAGAGGGCAGCAGGTGCCCCAGGAGGGCGGCAGAGGGGGTCAGATCCAGAGCTGCAGGCAGTTGTGGGCGGGATGTGGGCGCTGCGAACGGAACTTGTCTTCCGAACTGTTAAAGCCACCTCTCCAGCCACAAACAAGGGGTCTCGCGTCAGGCACCACACACTCCAAACTAGAGACTGAGAAGTGGCTCAGAGTTCCAGAGCGCTTAGTGCTCGGACGGAGGACCTGAGTTCAGGTCCCGGCACCCATATCAAGGGGCTCGCACCACCTTGATAGCGCCAGCTCCAGGGGATGTGATACTCTCTTCCGGCCTTCAGTGAGGTAATAGTGATTTCCTAAATTCCCTACAAGAAATGCTTCCTAAATGTACAACCAAAACAGAAGGTCAACACTTAAAGGATAACCCTCTAGGAGATACAGATTTGCATGTCACTGATTTTTTTTTTTTTTTTTTTTTTTTTTTTTAGCTGCTTCTGTGTCTGTGAGTAGTGGGTGGAGGGGCTTGCCTGAAAACCTGAGTTTGACCTCTGGATCCCACAAACTAGCAGAGGAAAATGACTCCCAAGAGCTGTTCTCTGAACCCCACAGACTCTGAAACACATGCACACCTGCACACAAGTGTGCACCTTCACATTCTAAATAAATAAAATGTAAGAGTGCTTCTGTGTCCCAGAATGAAGTTGCCTTTCCACCCAAAAGGGAGGTCATGATAGGCCCCTTATTCACGTGTGTAGTGCACACCTCTAATTCCAGTACTCGGTAGAATGAGGGAAAACTGTGTGTTTGAGTCCAGGCTGGACTATGTAGTAAGACCCTATCTCAAAAACAAAACAAATCAAAAACAAAAAAAAAAAAAAAAAAAAAAAACCCAAGACCAGCCGGGCGGTGGTGGCGCATGCCTTTAATCTCAGCACTCGGGAGGCAGAGGCAGGCAGACCTCTGTGAGTTCGAGGCCAGCCTGGTCTACAGAGTGAGTTCCAGGAAAGGTGCAAAGCTACACAGAGAAACCCTGTCTTGAAAAACAAAACAAAACAAAGCAAAACAAAACAAAAACAAAAACAAAAAACAAAACAACAACAACAAAAAAGACCAGAGTCAAGAAACTGGCTTTTTTTCAAACTGACCAATATAGAACACATTCTGCAGATGAAAAACAAAACTAAAGTGTACATAAGGAAAGCAATGCCTTCCCAAGTGTGCATACACAGTAAATACAAAGGAGGTCAAGGGAAGAAGCCACCCTCTCCACAGGAAACTCACCGTGCTCCATTACCAGCTCATCCGCCAAACCAGGGATGGCATCCACCAGCTTGCCAAGAAGAGTCATGGTGGCCAGGCTGCTTCCCATGGAGGGCATGCTACACAGCTAAAGAGAGTGAGCACATGCGGTCGGAATCATGGCTGACCTCCCCAAGTTAGTGCCTGTTATGTCTCTCACCACAGTTAGCTTTAGTTAAGTCTCCATCTCCTCCATTCAACTAGGAGCTCCTCGAGGAAAGGACCAAGTCAAATTCCTCTCCAAGGCCTTAGTGCCCAGCTTAGCACACTGGTGTGGAATATCAGTTGAAGATGTGTTACATTCGTTTATGCCGTGGACTATTTGTTTAATGGTGCAAAGATGTGTTGCATTCTTTTATGCTGCATTTGTTTAACTCTGTGAAGCTGTGTTACTGTGCCTGTCTAAAACACCTGATGGTCTAATAAAAAGCTGAACGGCCAATAACTAGGCAGGAGAAAGGATAGGCGAGGCTGGCATGAGAGAGAATCAATAGAAGGAGAAATCTGGGAAGAGAAGATTGAGAATCAAGAAAAGGAGGAGAGGAGGATATCAGGGGCCAGCCACCCAGCCACACAGCCAGACACGGAATAAGAAGGAATGAAAAGTATATAGAATAGAGAAAGATAAACGCCCAAAGTCAAAGGATAGACAGGATAATTTAAGAAAAGCTGGCAAGAAACAAGTCAAGCTAAGACAATGTGAGTCCTGGACATTCATAAGTAAAAATATGTCTCTGTGTATTTATTTGGGAACTGGGTGGCGGGCCCTCAAAGATCAAAGAGTAAAAACAAAAAACAAAAACAAAACAACAACAACAAAAACAACTACAGTACATGCTTGTTAAACTGTATTAATATTAACATACTCTGGCTGCGGATATAGTTTGGTGGGTGAACACTTGCCTAGCATGCTTGAGGTCCTAGGCTCAATCTACACACACACACACACACACACACACACACACACACACACACACACGTACACGTACACACACACACATACACACACACACACGTACATGTGTATGTACGTAATGTTTTAAAATGCAAAATATATAAATTGGTAAGTATTTTTTGGCCTCCTTTAGAACCAGAAACTGGAAGATAAGAATTGGAAACTTCATAAAGATAAAACACTGACTCTAAATGTACATACCTACATATTTTAGCTACCATTATTGAACTTTTTTTTGTGGATGTAGTACTGGGGATTGAAAACAGGACTTCACTATGCCACTGACCTATATTCCCAGTATAATGAATATTACATGACTTGAGTAATCATTTTTATTTTACTGAACTTATGATAGAGGCAAACCTTAATTGTTTTGTTTTTTGAGATCTCACGTTGCCCATGCTAGCTTAAACTCTCTATATAACTGAGACTGGGTATAACAGACTGTACCACTGTGCTCAGTTCTTATTGAACACTCTGTGTGGCAAGCACAATGTTTTGTGCTTTACAGGGAGAGCAACCTTTTCCACTGCATAGGCTCTTCTGGTGGAAAACAACAGCAGCAGTGTTCTCCTACGTTTGCTGATGAGACTGGATGAGATACTGCACATAGGCCAGGCACGGCCACTCATGCCTTTAATCCCAGCATTCAGGAGACAGAGGTGTGGGATCTCTGAGTCCAAGGCCAACCTGGTCTACTAATAAGATCCTGTCTCAAAAAGGGGGAGGGGGTCTAGAGAGATGTCTCAGTGGTTAAGAGGACTAGCTGCTCTTCCAAAGGACCCATGTTTGAGTCTCAGCACCTACATGGGAGCTCAGAACCATCTACAACTCCCAATGGCCTCCAAGGGCATGCATGTGATGCACAGATATACAGGCAGACAAAACACCCATATGCATTAAAATAAAAGCTTCATTTTAATTTAAAAAGATATTTCATATAAGCTGGGTATTGTGGTATAAAATGCCAGCACTTGGAAGGCTGAGGCAAGAGGATTGAATGTTCCATGCCTGGACAACAGACAGGAAGACTCTATCTCAAAAAGAGAAAAAGATAGAAAAAGACCTTGCATACAAATCACCTCACAGTGCCTAACACAGAACAAGTGTTCAGTAAGTGTTAATGGCATCATCATGATGAGTATTTACATATAATTATGTTTAATTAATCACATACAAAATAATTATCTAATTTAAATACAATATAAAATTAAACATTCCTCTTGATGAGGTTAAGGTAAACATTTGTCTTCCTTCTGAAAAATAAATAAAAAGTGATTCTAAGCTGGGTGTGGTGGTATGCACCTTTGATCCCACATTCAAGAGACAGAGGTAGGAACAGCTCCATGAATTCAAGGCCAGTCCGATCTACACATCAAGTTCTAGGCCAGCCAAAGCTACATGGTGAGACTTCATCTCAAAAAAGGTAGCTCTGATATTATCCCTCAGTCTTAGGCATATTACAAAAGATACTGTTTAAGTGGCTGTTAGCCTGGTAAAGAAAGCATGTTATACATGCATGTACAAGATTTGCTTCAGATTCTGATACCAAGTCAAGCACACAACTCAAAACCAAGTGGAAATACAGAATTCAGACACAGAACTTATTCCTTGATAAATTTATCAAAGAACTGTGCGCTGTGTTTAGGAAGACACCGAGAACAGGCTATGGGATGACCGCACTGTGCGCTGTGTTTAGGAAGACACCGAGAACAGGCTATGGGATGACCGCACTGTGCGCTGTGTTTAGGAAGACACCGAGAACAGGCTATGGGATGACCGCACTGTGCGCTGTGTTTAGGAAGACACCGAGAACAGGCTATGGGATGACCGCACTGTGCGCTGTGTTTAGGAAGACACCGAGAACAGGCTATGGGATGACCACACTGTGTGCTGTGTTTAGGAAGACACCGAGAACAGGCTATGGGATGACCGCACTGTGTGCTGTGTTTAGGAAGACACCGAGAACAGGCTATGGGATGACCGCACTGTGCGCTGTGTTTAGGAAGACACCGAGAACAGGCTATGGGATGACCGCACTGTGCGCTGTGTTTAGGAAGACACCGAGAACAGGCTATGGGATGACCGCACTGTGCGCTGTGTTTAGGAAGACACCGAGAACAGGCTATGGGATGACCACACTGTGTGCTGTGTTTAGGAAGACACCGAGAACAGGCTATGGGATGACCGCACTGTGTGCTGTGTTTAGACACCGAGAACGGGCTATGGGATGACCGCACTGTGCGCTGTGTTTAGGAAGACACCGAGAACAGGCTATGGGATGACCGCACTGTGTGCTGTGTTTAGGAAGACACCGAGAACAGGCTATGGGATGACCGCACTGTGTGCTGTGTTTAGACACCGAGAACGGGCTATGGGATGACCGCACTGTGTGCTGTGTTTAGGAAGTCACCGAGAACCGGCTATGGGATGACCACACTGTGCGCTGTGTTTAGGAAGACACCGAGAACAGGCTATGGGATGACCACACTGTGCGCTGTGTTTAGGAAGACACTCAGAACGGGCTATGGGATGACCGCACTGTGTGCTGTGTTTAGACACCGAGAACGGGCTATGGGATGACCGCACTGTGCGCTGTGTTTAGGAAGACACCGAGAACCGGCTATGGGATGACCGCACTGTGTGCTGTGTTTAGACACCGAGAACGGGCTATGGGATGACCGCACTGTGCGCTGTGTTTAGACACCGAGAACAGGCTATGGGATGACCGCACTGTGTGCTGTGTTTAGGAAGACACCGAGAACGGGCTATGGGGTGACCGCACAGGCACTATGAGGCTCTTCTGCACAGCAGCAGAATCTGGGATACTGAAAGTAGAAGGAAGCTGCTGAGTGTGCCAGAGCAGGATCGGAAGCCTCAGGGCCATACTCCGGCTCTGGCACCAGCTGTGGGGCCTTCGGCAAATCTCTAGAGTTCAATTTCCCCACCTACTCAAAGGAGGACTGACTGAGCTCTGACAGAATCTGAGGATTCTGAGGGGTCTCAAGGACCCACAGCTACATACTCACTTCTCTGTGGCACTCGTTCACTAGGCAATGGATGATCTGCTCCAGCTTCAGCTGGGTGGTGAGCTGGATAAGGACTGAGGAGACACAACAGCATTACAAACCGGAAGACAACCACCCACCCACAGTCCCGCTATCACGGCCCATCTACTAAAGCTAAAGGCACGACGGTAATTTGCCTGTGGCAGTTGCTATCAGTTTCTCTGTCTCTATCATTAAACTACACGCGACAACATTTATTGTTTTGTATTAGCAGTTCCTGACTCAGGCTGCGCACCAGAATCACCTAGGCTCTTAAAACATTCTAATATGGAACTGAGGCCATGGCTATGGTGGAGCGCCTGCTTATCACAACCCCCAGCACCACCAAAACAAAAAGAAGAAAAGCCAGTATCCAAGTCCCATCCCAGACCATTAAATGAGAGTCTCTACAAAGAAGCCAGATATCTTTATTTTTCATTTATTTATTGTTCGCTTTGAGACACGGTCTGATGTAGTCCAGGCTGGCCTTGAACTCACAATGTAGCCAAGTTTGATCTTGAACCCTTCCTTGGTCCTCCTGCCTCTATCTTCCCCAAATTCTGGGGTTACAGGTATGTACCGCCACACCTGGCCCCAAGTACTCCATGTGAACAACTCTTAAATGTGCACAAATGTAAGCATATATATGTATCTCAAAATGTATTTTAGTTGAATTTCCTTATGTATTTATATATGCTTTCCTATTTATATATATATATTTTGCCTTTTAAAACATTTTATTACGTGTGTGTGTGTGTGTGTGTGTGTGTGTGTGTGTGTGTGTGTGTGGAGTCAACCTTTGGGAGTCAGTTCTCTTCCTCCATTATGTGAGTCCTAGGAATTGAACTCAGGGCATCAGGCTTTGTCATCAACCGTACTCTCTGGGCCATCTCAATGACCCCTGAAAATCATTTTTCTTAATATAAAATGTGAGTCCATTGCTGGAGTCTCTTAGTAAATCTGTTGTGAAGCCAGGGCTGGGAACTACTCTATTTTAACTGCTTTTCTCCTTCCTTGGAGTTTGCTCCTTTATATCTAAGAAAACGTAAAATAAGTTGAGTTCCTGACCCTCGAGGGACATTGCCATCTAAATTTATAATGTGCTTGAGGTTGAACAAGGAATAGTTATCAGGTCCAAAGGAAACTCCCAATCCCCGAACTCCAAAGGCGGTCCACCTCTCTAGAAATAAGAGCAACCTGGACTATAGGATCTCTGGTGGTTAGACAAAGGCCGGCATTCCTCAGGAACTTATGAAACTGGTCCCCTCCACCAAAAGGAGTCGCTCCCTTACCTCTGGTAGAAGGGACGTATGACTACCTGCGGCACCGATCAGCATAGCAAAGCGCATGCTGGGCTCCTGGCTCCTTGAGTATCACAAGGACCTGCTGCACATTTCAAAGTCCATGCTAGCATACTAACCCTTCTCACCTCCTCCCCACCCTAAACTCCCTCCAGCTAATGACTTCCCTCCCCAGCTGCTCATTCTCCTTAGAATCCTGCCATTCTCCCTGTTCCCTCTCCCCCATCTCTCTCTCTCTCCTCTCTTCTCTCTCTCTGCTCTGCTCTGCTCCACACTGTTCCAGATGCCTCTAGCTATTCTCTCTCTCATATCCACAATAAAAACCTTCCCCTTGACAATAAGAGGGATCTGTCATGTGGTCAGTTTATACAGTTATATTTTAGGTTTAACTATGATCTGGTTAAATATATAACACATTTGTAATTTTACATGGGATAGTTATATCATATATAATTAATTAGCATAATTATGATCTGATGATTGTTTTCATTTGGAAATTAAGCATGACATAAGGAGACATGACTGTGTGTCGAGTTGACAAGGGGTGGACTTGCGATGGCTATTCTTGGTTGTCAATTTGACTACAACTGAACTAAAACCCAGATGGCTGGGCACACCTACAAGGGATTCTTTTCTTAGTTAAATCATCTGAAGTGAGAAGATCTACTTTTAAATCTGGATCTTTGAGGTGGGAAGATACACCTTTAATCCAGGTTTTTTTGAGGTGGGAAGACCCACCTTTAATCTGGGTCACACTTCCTGCTAGTAGCCTATACAGAGGGCATAAGAAAAGGAGGTTTGTTCCCTTTGCTTGCTTACTCTGACTCTTGCTGGCAAGTGCATTCCTTCACTGGCACTGAAGCCTACTTCTTCAGGATTCCAGCATATACCGAAGACCAACCGAGACATCCAGCCTCATGAACCAAACAGCTATTGGATTCTTGGACCTTCTATTAGTAGACAGCCATTGTTGAACTAGCTGGACCACAGCCTGTAAGTCGTTCTAATACATTCTATATTTGTCTATATGTTTTGTTCCTTTAGAGAACCCTGACTATCATTAAACTACATGCGACAACACAGACAATACAGTCTCTCTCTACCGTTAGAGGTAAACACATGTACTTCCACTTTAACCACCGCCTGTCTGCAGACAACCTTCAGGAAATCTATGGGAGGCCTGACAAGATGGCTCAGCAGGTGAGGCACCTGCCCCAAACCCGACAATCTGAGTAAAGCCACTGGCCTCACATGGTAAAGAAAGAGAATGACTCGTACAAGTTGTCCTGTGACTTCCATAAGCCTACATGGCACATGTGCACGCACACATTAAATAAATACTAAAAACTAAAAATAAGGGGTTGGCCATGTATGGTGGCACATATCTTTTCTATTTTTTTTTTTAAGATTTATTTATTTTATGTATGAGTGCTCTATCTAGAGGGCATCAGCTCCCACTAGAGATGGTTGTGAGCCACCATGTGGTTGCTGGAAATTGAACTCAGGACCTCTAGAAGAGCAGTCAGTGCTCTTAACCTCTGAGCCATCTCTCCAGCCTCAAGTGGCACATGTCTTTAATTTCAAAACTCAGGAGGCAGAGTCAGGAGTATCTCTATGACTTGAGGCCAGCCTGGTCTACATACAGAGTTCTAGGACAGCCAGGGCTATGTAGAGAGACTCTGTCTCAATAAACAAACAAATAAATAAATAAATAAATAAATAAATAAATAAATAAGGGCTGAAGAGATGGCTCAGCCATTAAGTGCTCTTACTGCACTTCCAGAGGACCAGTTTGGTTAGTTCCACCAATACCAGGGAACTCACTATAACTCCAGCTCCTGGAAGCACATGGCACACCCACATACACACAAATAAATAAAGTCTTAAAGCTAAAAATCAAATTTAAACAATTTTAAAGAAATTTACATGAGATGTAATTTTTGAAAAAAAAAGTTTTATACTTGAATTGTTTTACTGTTTGAAGTTTTTAGGGTTTTGGTTTTTGTTTTAATGCTTATAAGTGTTTGACTGCATGTATAATGTGTACCACATGCATGCTGTGGGAGTTTGAATGTAACTGGTCCCCATATGCTCATAGGGAATGGCATTACTAGGAGGTGTGGCTTTGTTGGAGTGAGCATAGCTTTGTTAGAGGACGTGTGTCACCGTGGGGCGGGCTTTGAGGTTTCCCATGCTCAGGACACCTTCGAGTGTCTCAGAATACTTCCTGTTGCCTGCAAGATGCAGGACTCTCGGCTAATTTGCCAGCACCATGTCTGCCTGCACGCCGCCATGCTCCCTGCCATTGTGATAATGAACTGAACCTCTGAAACTGTGAGCTACCCAATTAAATGATCTCCTTATAAGAGTTTCTGTGGTCATGGTGCCTCTTCACAGCAATAGAAACCCTAAGACATATGCCTAGTGCCTTCAGAGGTTAGAAGAGGGCACTGGATTCCCTGGAAATGGAATTACAAATGGTTGTGAGCTACCATGGAGGTGCTAAGAACTGAACCCAGGTTCTCAGCAAGAGCAACATGTGCTCTAAACTACTGAACCATCTCTCCACCCCTATTGTTTGTTTGAAACAGGTCCTTATGTAGCCCAGGATGGCTTCAAACTCAGTAGGTAGCCTAAGATGACCTTGAATTACTGATACTTCTGCCTCTACCTACCAAGTGCTGGGATTACAGGCATGAACACATGGCTTAAAAAAAAAATAGTGTTGAGCAGGGCAGTGGTGGTGCAAGCCTTTAATCCCAGCACTTGGGAGACAGAGGCAGGTGGATCTCAGTGAGTTCGAGGCCAGCCTGATCTACAAAGCAAGTTCCAGGCAGCCAGGACTGCTACACAAATAAACCCTGTCTTGAAAAAAAAAAGTGCTGGCCATGCCTTCCTTCCTTTTATTTATTTATTTATTTATTTTTGCAGGGGTTGGGGGGAGACAGGGTCTCTCTATGTACTCCTGGATGTCCTGGAACTCGATATGTAGACCAGGCTGGCCTCAAGACCACAGAAACCCTCCTGTCTCTGCCACCAGAATGCTGGTATTAAAGGCATACACCACTATGCCCGGCACAGCATCCATGCCTTTGTAACAGCACTCATCAACCCCACTTACTTAGCAGTTAATCTCCTCTCCTGATCATAAACTCTTAGAAGGCAGGTGCCACATCTTAGCCATCTACATATCCCTAATACCAAATGCAGGATTTAGCAAAGAGTTGATGCTCAAGAAAAAATGTAGAACTACTTTAAATCTGATTGAGTTCCCTCCTATGTTTCAAAGTGGGCAATTTCACTAAAGCCTCAACAACCAGGGCTGCAATTCGGGCTAATGCTCCCCAGTCTGAATGGCAGGTACACATAGTTTCAGTAGGTACACCTTACCTTCAATACAGAGGCTTGCTATGCTCCCGTCTTCCACATTGCTTAACAGTCCTTGGAGCCGAGCGAAGCAAGAAAAAGGTTGATTAACAGCGCTGTTTCAGGATAAACAGTTCTACAAAGGCAAGCATCATTCTAAAGCCAGCAGTTTTAAGTAATGCCCTTGCTAAATCCTACCCTCCGCGACACCTAGGCTTCTCAACGTCCAGTCTAACTTTTAAAAGATGATGACAGTCCATGTGCACAGCAAATAGACTGTATGCTCTGCAGTCTGACTCATCTAAGGGCAAAAAAAAAAATAAATGTTGCCTGTTATTTTCTTCAAAGATCATCCTATGTCAGCCGGGAAAAGCCTCAACATAGGGAAGCATTCAGTGCATGTTAACCCTCTTCCCTACAAGGACTCATTCCACTGGACACCGTAATCATATCAAAGAAGGAACCACCTCACTTTCCATGTAAAGAAATCAAGGCATATGAAAAGGAAAACAACTTGACTGGGATCACATCCAAGGTCAGCCGACTCCATTCCAGGCCTCTGATCCTGAGAGGAACCTCAACTGTACAAGAGGAATCACCCACTTCCCATGTTTATCTCTGCACTTTCACTAGCCTCTTAGAGCTAATAAGGGCAGTTACCATGAAATGATTCACGTAGCTTAGAAAGGGGGTCACATTGCTAAGACTACAACCAAGCAACTTGCCAGGAAACTGTCACATTAACACAAAACATCTAAAGCATCATTCCAAGTCCTCCAAGGGAAAAACATACGCTACACATGCCAAGTTCACGCCAGCTTTCCCTTTGAAGCTCACCAAAAAGCACGCGTACGAAATGGATGCAGACTCTCTGATCCTGAGCTACCAGCTGTGTGACCAAGGAGGTGTGTCTCACGAGAGCATCTTGGAAGCAGAACACCACGTGTTTCTTGCGCACCAACTTTGAATGAATGAAGAGAAATATTCAATAGTGACCAAGGCAGGGTCATTCTGAATTCAAACAATAATTTCCAAATATAACCACAGGATGGTACTACCACAGCCATTTAAACTATAGGGAGAGCCATACTCCCTGTAGGGAGCATGGACAGGTACATTTACACTAGGAAATTCATACATTTACATAGAAGTATATAGAAACTGATGTTTCTACCTTATGCTTACATAACACTTTGTTTACAATCACTCTTCTCCACTTGGAGGACAGAGATTCTTTTTTGTCTTCTGTAGCCCAGGCTGGCCTCAAACTCACTATGTAGCTGGGGTTGGCTTTGAACTGATCCTCCTGCTTCTATCTCCCAAGCGTCGTAATTACAAGTGTGTGCCACTAATAACACATTTCAGCCTAACAAGTTAGTAAAGCAAGCAAAAAAGCTATCCCTGTTTTGTAGATGAGAAAAACAGGCGCCGAGACGTGCCCACGGACTCGCATCCAAGTCTTTAAGCAGGCATTGACTAACTTCCTAAAGACGGAGATCAGCAAACACAGGGCAGGTGGGGAGGGGCTCTGGGGCTCCTCTACTCGGTGCACCCAGGGACGGGCTCACTAGAGACACGGCAGGGCCAGCTGAAGAAAGGTCGGCCTGGGCTGCGGGGGCGGGAAGGCGGGCTGCAGGGGAGAGACTAAGGGTGGGGGCAGCAATGGCCGCTGCAGCCCAGAGAGGGGCAAGCCTTGGGAAAGGGTGTCGCTTGGGGTTTTGTTTCAGGAAAGGTGTGCCTGGTTCAGAGAAGCCAGGTGAGGGAGGAGAGGGAAATGGTCGCGCCAGGTCCTGGGGGGCAGGGTTTAGGTCGCACCGACACGCCGGGCTCCGGCAGCAGCTCCAGGGCGCAGGCCAGGCAGACGTGAGGGGACACGGGCAGCAGCCAGCGCGGATCATGCCGGCGATGGGTCCTCTCGAGGAGCAGCACCGCTTCTTCATCCCTCCCAAACGCTGCGGGATAGTCAGCAGCCGTCCTCTGCCCCACAGCCATCTCCAGGCTCCGGCTCTGCAGCGCAAGTTTTCCCGCCCAGCTTTTGCGCAAGCGCACTCGGAAGAGCGCGCCGCACACTGTACGTGCGTGCACGTGTCTCCTGTGCCCCGACGCCGCCAGTGCAGGCGAGCAGCGGCTGCTAGGGTGGTTTATGTCGGCAAGGACTGTGGGTTTGTACAACTAAACCCAAAAGGACTGTGCATGGGCCGGGGCAGGAATTGGTCCTACTTTAGTAAAAAGTAACTGTCCTACTTTAAAGGAAGGAAAATCAATTTCTGCTATTATTTGCTTGGGTTTGTATGTTTTTAGAGTCAACGTTATGTAGGAGTGTTTGTCTGCGTGTATGTATGTGCACTATGTGAGAGCCCGGAGACTGCAGAGGTCAGAAGAGGGATCCACTGGAGCTGGAGTAAGGGAGGCTTGTAAGACACCATTTGGTGTCGGAACCAAAACCAGGTCTTCTTCACAAGCAAGCGCTCTTAACCCCTGAGCCATCTCTCCAGCCTGTCTTTGGTTGGCTGGTTGGTTGGTTGGTTTTAGTTAGACTCTCATGCACTTCATACTGGTTTCAAACATGAAATGCAGCTGAGGATGACTTTAAATTCCTGATTCTCCTGAGACTGAGACAGGAGGACTGCTCCGTAATTTCTGCTGCACCTAAATTTTTTGGAAGTCAGTAGTGCCAAAACACACTCAAAGAGAGGGGATTTCACAAAGCATGAACACCCGAAGGGAGAGATCACTGGAAGCTGTTTTACAGGCTTACCACAGTGTGCGTGTTATGGAAGAGGTAGAGAGATTGCTACAGGAACATCCTGCCGGCAGTGGTGGACAAAACAGAAAGAACACATTAAAACTTAACTGGGTGGCAGAATTATAGGAGCTTTTTGTTGTTTTTAGGAAATAAGCAGGTAGAGGACTCTATGTACTTGAGAATGATCTTGAATTCCTAATCCTTTGCCTTCACCTCCCAAATGCCGAAATAACATTTTCTAAGTGTTCTTCAATGTGTAGCTTTTTATGATGAATTAAGACATAGGTAGAAGAAAAATAGTTTGTTTATACAAAAAGAAAAGTATGTAGAGGCTAAAGACAGCTCAGTGATACAGCACTTGCTCAGCATGCACAAGGCAAGAAGCATCGTAAGATTGGCTCTGAAGATTCCCACTTGATTAAACTATTAGCTCTGGAATGTCCCAGGGTGGGCTAATACAACAAATAATTATAGTGGGCAATACTATAGAATTGAGGCAGTGTGGACGGTTTGTCTGTGAAGTTTGTTCACGGGCAGCAGAGCTCCAGGATTCAACCCTCCTGTCCCCCCACTTTTTAAAGACAGCGTCAACTTGTCAAACCCTAACTAAGCCACAAGTTCGGTCTTAATTAGGGTTTCTATTGCTGTGAAGAGACACCTATGATCATGGCAACTCTTATAAAGGAAAAATATTTAATTAGGGTAAGCTTACAGTTTCAGAGGGTCAGCCCATTATCATCGTGGTGGGACATGGTGCCGTGCAGACAGACATGGTGCTGGAGAAATGGCCCAGTGTCCTACTACATCTTGGCTTTCAGGCAACAGGAAGTGGTCTGAAACACTGGGCATGGCTTGAGCATCTAGGAGACCTTAAAGCCCACCCCCACAGTGACATACTTCCTCCAACAAGGCCACACCTCCTAATAGTGCCACTCCGTGAGCTTATGAGTGTCCAATTACATTCAAACTAGCACAAGGCGCCTCTCCTGGCTCTATGTTTTTGTTTTAAATAACTTCCTGACTCCAGTTCCTATTGCCCATATACTCCTGGGTTTGGGGCCATCCATTAGAGTATGGTTGACCTATTAAGAGCTACCCCTTAAGGAAAACTGACTCTCCTCTTCCACAGAAGCCGTCAAGTACCCACAGCTCCTCGGGAGTGGATGGGCTCACCAGTCCCTTCGCACTCTGTGCCGGGATGTGGACTGGCTTGATCTTGCACAGCTGCTGTGTGTTCCTGAGTGCAGCCGCCCTGTCAGATTCCAGAAGACACTGCTTCTCTCTGGTCCTCCTCTGTTTCTGCCTCTTACCGTCTTCCTGTCCCCTCTTCCTCAATGGTTCCCAGTCTTGAGAGGACCCCGCTTCTTTGTAATCAAAGGGGGTCTCGTGCAGAGAACTACCCTGCCCTCCGAACAACCGAGGCTGAGTACCCTGCTTCAGTCAGGATTGGCTTGGGAATGGGGCAAACAATGCTACGATAAATCCTCAGTACAGGAGCTGGGAGCCTGGAGGAAGAGGGTTAAAGTTAGGGTTGCTAGTAGATGACCCCAAATTGACCTACATTCTGCTAACCTTAAAAGATGCACGGTAGAAGTGGCGTCTGTGCCATCCACAAAGTATCCCAAATCCCCAAAGAGAACAGTCGGACAACACACCACAGGAATCTGCAGCCCTGTGGGGTCCAAATAATCAATTTTATTAGAGGCTCTGGGACTAACAGGTCACTCTCATGTTTTCTCTGACTTGTGCCCTAAGGACTCTGGGCCTGCGGCCTACTTTTTAAGGCCGTACTGTCTGAGAAAGAATCTCAAGTGCCTCATAAAACCAAACTTCTGTGAGACTGCTGGATTTCGGGGTGCCCCATTTGGGTTCCCAGGTGCCTCGTGTTCCTTGTAGCTCTCCTTCTTGGGGACAATTACTCCTGTACAGCCATGTCCTGGTGGCTCGAGGTCCTTCTCCAAGGCAGTGGGGACTCTGGTGTTGTCCTCCTTTGTAGATGGGGCACTCGCCTTGGGAATTGGGGTAGGATTCCTCGGGGTAAGGAAAGGAGCCGAAAGCTGAGGCTTAGCCAGCTGCGGTGACCATGGCATCTTGCTCAAGATGGTCATGCTCAGCCGGGCTGTGGCAGAGTGGACATTCCCTTTGAAGCGGGAGGTATGTGTAGAACAGAGGACAGGTGGCTGCCAGCCCCCTCTGCCCTCTGCAGGTCCCACGCTTCCGCTTCTCAAGTGTGCAGACTGCTGACATTTGAGTCTGGGGAGCTCGGAGGCTTCCCTTGGTACGCATTCCTTCTTCCAGTGGTTGTGGCCTTCTGTGCAGGATGGGGCCCTCACTCTGCTCGAAGCCCTCTCTTCCACATGGGAGACTCCAGGCCTGACCATTTTTCTGCCCCTGCTGCTCTCGGTGGAAAGCTCCTGGACCTGTCCTGGGCCACACCAGCTCCTAGACTCTGCTGCTGGCCTGAGAATCCTCGGAGCAGGATTCTTGGCCTTCGGGGCCTCCTCTTGGATCTGTGGTTCTCTTGCACCCCCTGGTGGCCTAATTCTCCTGGGTTTCTTAGGTGGAACGGAGCTGCGCGTTGGCTCTGACTTGGGTGGCTTACCCTTCTCCAGAGCCTGGACTTGGGTAGAAAGTTTTGAGCTTTTCCTTTCAGGACCTGGACGGCTTTGAGACCTGCCTGGAGACTCGGGGCCTAGCAGGGATCCCTGGGGCTCACAGTGCTGTTCCTGTTGCCTTTGGCGGTCCTGGTCTGTGCGCGATCCAGGCAGCCTCACTCCAGCCCGGGGCAAAGCGCAAGACTCTAAAAAGTGAAAAAGCAGGTAAGACTCCAGGATTCGTCGAGGGAGACCCCACCTCAGGTGTGCAATCCTCCTCTTCATGAGGGACTCCAGGAGCAGACGGTTGCTCTTCTTGAGGGCTGGCCGTTTGGACAGAGCGGTGAGAACAACAGGTACGCTTGCCGGAGCCGCGGCAGCTTGGCAGACTCGGGGACACAGGAGAGAGGGAAAGACAGAGGATGGCTGAGACTGTGGGTGGGGGGGCTGGCATGTCAGGCTGGGAGCCCCTGCTGGTTCCACCCTTTTGTCCCTTTCTTGGCTTCTTTGGGCCCCAGGTTGAGCCCTCTGGGAGCTTCCACCGACCCCACCTCTGTGCTTCCGGGCAGGGACCGGACCCTGCCTGCTTAGACGTTCTTCAGGACAGGGAGCAGAGTCTAAACCATTTCCAGCAACTGGCTGCTTGTGTCTAGGGGTTCCATGTCTAAAAGTGAGAGAAGCAGGCTGAGCCAAGCTGTGCTTCCTGCCTGTGGGCCCCTCTCTCACGGAAGAGTCACCTTGAAGACTGGACCTGACAACATCCTTTCTTCTGACCTGCTCCTTGTCTCCCCTCCTCCACGTATGAGACTGGTCAGACTCCTCAGCTCCGCATTTTCTCTGGGCCTCTACATCCTGGATTTCTGCAGCAACAGCTCTACCCTTGCTCTGGATCCTTTGTCCCTGGGTCTGAATCTTTCCATCACTTTCTCCCACTGACTGTCTCTGGTTCTCTCCCAGTGAGGCTCGGCTCTCTGGGCCACCATCACCTGTGAAGTTTCGCAAGTTTCTCTTCCTTTGTTTTTGAACTCCTGCATCATTCCCCCTTCCGAATTTCTGCGGGGTCTTCCACTCTAACAAGTAGGTCTTTCCGTTAACTTTCCTTAGCACCCTCTGAGTCTTCCTCCTGGCTCTCTGGATCTTTCTACCATCCTCGCTTCCAGCCTTGCCCCAGGTTTTCTTCTCCAAGGCCCCATTTTCTGAAGCCTTCTCTCCTCTGGCCTGTCCCCAGCTCCTCCGCCTTGTAGAACGGCTTCCTCTGGTTCCCGTCAACTGTCCCTGGTTCTTGCTCTCGGGTCTCTGGGTCTTTACATCAACGTCACCTCCAGCTTCTCTCTGGTTTCTCTTCCCTGGTCCCAGCTTGTCCACGCCACTTTCCTGTTCAGTCTTTTCCTCGTTCCTGCTCTCTCCTGCGTGAGTCTCCAGAGGAGTCTTACCTCTTAGTTGACCCTGAGGCTCAGCCTCAGGTGGCAGGTTATTTGTCCCATCATCTCCACCGCGTCTTCGGTCACTCTCCAGGGCCCGAATTCCTGCAGTGTGTTCCCCTCCAATCTGACCCTGATTTCCCCAACATGATATCCTGAGTCCTCTGTCGATTGCAATCAGCACCAGTCTCTGGTTTCCCCACCAGGGCGCCTGGATCACCACCCAGTCCTCTTCTCTTATCTCCTTGAGCTTCTTCATCCCCAACTGAACTTCATGTCTCGACAGGTTCTGGTCCTCTTTCTTCAGTGCTTGGGTCTTCCTGGCGTTCTCGCTTCCGCTCCATCCTCGTCCCTCCCCCGCTGGAGTCTGGACCTCATTCTGAGTTCTAACCCATCCGTGTTTCTCCCACTCCAGGGCCCGGGTCTCTTCACTGTCCTGTTGTTTGATTTCTCTCAGGTTCTCCCTCCCAGATGTCCGGATTTTCACACCATCCTCACTTCCCATCTGGCCCTTGTTTCCTCCTTCCTCTGCCTCGGTTTCTGTACCAGTATTACCTCCGATCGGGTCGCGTGTCCCCGGATTTAGCATTTGGGAATCCTCACTATTCTTCCTTCCAGTCCCGCTCCGTGTCTCCAGTCCTCGCTCCTGGACCTCTGCCTCCTCCTTCCCTCTAGCTTCCTTCTCATTCTTCTTCCCCCGAGCCAGAGTCTCCACAGCATCCTCCTGGCTCCCCCACTCTGGTGTCTGAGTTGCTGTGTCCGTTTTGCATCTGACCTCTTCTTGATTCTCTCCCATATGAGCCTGGGTGGAAGGATTCCTGTCTCCAGGTTCCCTCTGGGTTTTCTTCCATAGTTTCTCAGTTGGTTCTCTATCTTCAATTCCCATTTGGTCTTGCTTCTCCCGCTCTGGCACTGAGATCTCTCCATCAGTTTCTCTTCTTACTAGTCTCGGGTTTCCGCACCCCAGGGCCTTAGCCTCTCCATCCTTCTCCATTCCAAAGTCCATAGGGAGGAAGGGGTCTCCAGATGCTTGTATTTCTGAAGCAACCTCCTTTCTGCTCTTTCTCTGGTCTGTGCATTGCCGGGTGTCTTCACTATATTCTCTGCCTACAGTCTGAGTTTCACCCTCTGGTTCTGAGGGATCTTGTGGGCTATCCAGGGACTTCTTGGTGGGTGGTTCCAAGTGTTGCTTAAGAGGACCAGGCAGAAGCCGCCTGAAGCAGAACTTTGACCTCTGAACTAAAGGGAAGTTTGGGAGAGAGATGGCTAAGGCTGTGGAGCTGGGCTTGTAGTTCAGGCTCACAGGCTCCATGGACACCAGCTTCTCCTGGGAGGGAGCCAGCTGCTGCTCTTTTCTTCGGTACATGTCCAGGGAAGGGTGGGCCTGGCTACTGCTGGGACACCAGGGGACTTGCCATACTTCCCAAGAACTGTCCTGGGGGAGAAGACAAGTGCTTGAAAAGGAAGGGGTACAAATCATGGGCTCAGAAGAGCTGTGGACAACCCAAGGCAGGTCTTGGCCTGAGTTCTGTGGGGACAGCAGGTACTGGGTGGCCCATTGTTGTCTGAGGCTCTTCCTGTAACCCCATCTCTGCCTCTGTGTCCATTGTTGGACAGGAACATCCAGGTCTCTGATTTTTCCATGAGTAAAGAATTTGTGAATCATCCCAAAGAAAGTTTCACATCTGGTGGAGGACACTTCCCATCTCTGCGGCGGCACCTGGAAAGTAAGGACTGAGAAATAAAGCTCTGGCATACAAATGATCTCCTAGATCCCCTACAGAGCTGACTAAATGTCCCACTACCCGGATGAAGGTACTTGTGTTAAAAGGGGGGGGGCACTTCCCCTAAGCAAACAGCCTTATTCACTCTAATATAGTGAGAGATGGCTCTGAGCCAGGCACCGTTCTGTGTGTTGGGTACCAAAGTGAACAAGACAAAGTCCCTGCTGGGAGCTATATTCTAGACATGGAGGAAACAATAACCAAATATATAACTATCGGGGCTGGGGATGGGGCTCAACTCATAGAGTCTTTGCCTAGCATGGAAAGAATCCACTCCAATAATCTCGGCACTTGGAAAGTAGACAAGGGAGGATCAGAAGTTCAAGGTCATCCTTGGCTACATAGCAAGTTAGAGACCAGCCTAAGCTATATGAGATCCTATCTTTTTTTTTTTTTTTTTTTTTTTTTTTTAGCTGAGAACTGAACCCAGGGCCTTGCGTTTGCTAGGCAAGCGCTCTACCATTGAACTAAATCCCCAACCTGGAGATCCTATATTAAAACAAAAATCCATGCTAGTACCCCCCAAAAAAGCATTTGAATGGAAATAAATGCGAAGTAGGGGCTGGAGTTAACACCACTAGACAGAATAGTCAAGGAAGGCCTCTCGGAGGAGGTGATATTTGGCTAGGAAACTGAATGAAATTAGGGGCAGACCAAATGACACCTGAGTACTGTAGGCAGAGGAGACATTAAGTATAAAGACCCTAGGAACAGAGCAAGCAAGGGTATGTCCATAGAAACAGCCAAGAAGCTCAGTGAGAACGTAATGTTGTTCAACGGCATAGCACGGTGCCTAGTGTGGGAGGCCCTGGGTTCTACCCCAGCCTTGAAAACCAAGGAAGAAGAAGAGGGGAACAAGGAAGAGGGGGGGAGCACCCAAGGGATCAGAATGGAGCCAGCAACAAGGAGAACCCTGGAAGATGAGGTCAGAGACAGGTGCAGGCTAGATCCTATCAGACTTGGGATTGAGGCAAGGGTTTGAGTTTTATAGGGAGTGGACTCACAGGGGGTTGTGGAGGGGAGAGCTTTGATCTGTTTTTAAAGTCTGTCTGGCTCACAAGCACAGTATTAGACGTAAGGTCAATGTTGAATACTTGCCATGTGATTTCGTACAGGTCTGCATTATCAGCAATCAGTCCCTTTGAGTGCACATTTTGGGGCTTCAGGTTTTTTTTTTTTTTTTTCAGTGCTGGAATTTAAACCCAGGATCTTCTAGTACTTGGGTTTTGGTCTGGTTTTTTTTTTGTTTGTTTGTTTGTTTGTTTTGTTTTTTGAGGGGTGGTCCTTTTGTTTGTTTGGTGAGAAGTGGAGGAAGGCAAAGCTTGAAACCAAGTCTAGTACGCCTCCTGATCATCGTCCTGAGTCCTGGGATTACAGGCATAAACCACCATACCTAGTTTTATTTATTTATTTATTTAGAGACAGGGCTGCTCTATGTAGCCCTGGCTGTCCTGGAACTTACTACATAGACCAGGCTGTCTTTGACTTCACAGAGATCCGCCTGCCTCTGTCTCCTGAGTGCTGGGATTAAAGGGGTGCATCCCAGGCCCAGCTTCATGCCTGGTTTTCATGGCTAGTGTTTGAAGCCAAGGCCTTATACAACCTAAACCAACATTCTATCACTAGGCAACTCTCCTTGATGGTCTGTTTCTTTTATCTTTCATTTTATATCTTGCAAAACCGAGTTCTGTAGCCCCGGCTGGATGGGAACTAGATATGTAGACCAGGATGGCTTCAAACATGGGACAGCCCCTGCCTCTGCCTCCTGAATGTTGGGATTACAGGCTTGTATCACCCACCACACACACAAGCCTATGTGTATATGCCATAGCATAGGTGAGGAGGTCAGAGGTCCATTTGTGGGGATTGTTTTCCTCCTACCACCAATTGTGGGTTCTGGGGACCAAAGTCAGGTCATCAGGCTCGGCAACAATCATTCTGACCCAATGAGCCATCTTGATCACCCCTGCTGGTGTTTCTTAATGTGGGAACTACACATGGGTGTGTTTGGCTTGTAAAAGTTCGCTGATTTATACACTTGTAATTGTGTGTACATATTATAGCTTTTTTTAAAGGAAGAAGGAAGGCTACACCAGGCAGAGACAGACAGCCATTACCATGGCCCAGAGCTGCAGGCTGGTGGCTCTGCCTGGGTGTCGTAGTGAGGTCTCTAGAATCATAGCTATGACTTATGGATTTCACGGAGGGTTCCTAAAATTTGCAAATGGATTGAGTGTATAGAGTGAAGAACAGAGATGAGTCCTGGCTTTAAGGCCTAGACGGTGGTTATACAGACCAGCCGAAGCTCTTTAGTTCACCTCTGATACACAAGACACCGAACAGGGTCCATGTAGAGAGTGACTAACAGTCTCGATGCTAAGGAAGTGGCCTCTTTACCTTGATGGCATTCCTCTTGCTGGTCCTGGAGACCCGGTACCAATACTGTTGGATCTGCCAGATCAGAAAGAGGCAGAAGACGAGCAGGTTACCACAGCACCGGGGATCCCTGCAGCTTTGATCCTGGGACAGCAGGCCTCTTACTGGCTCCCACTCAGGGCCCTGGAATGGGCCCACCACGGCACAGGCTCCCAGAAGTGGTAGCAACATGGCAAAGCTTAGGTCCGGTAGATGGTGTTGGGAGGAGTGGGGAGGAAACGCTAGCGTGGCTGGCTCACTCAGTTTGGGGTGGGGTACCCCTTACTTCACAGTCCCTCTGTCACTGGGGCCACCTCACAAAGGAGCCTGCCTGCTGCTGCACTCACTTTCAGCGCTAGCTAGTAGTTCTGGCCAGCAGACCCTTGGTGGAGGGAGGACACCTCTCCTGGCCAGTCCAGACTAGGCTCAGACAGGAGCTCCAAGCTGGTGGGTTATGCCCCTTGTGGCCAAACGGCTAAACAGCAGGTTGGGCACAGATCAGACCTGCTCAGCTTTCCTTGACCTTGGTTCCAGAGCCTTCAGGAACAGAGAGGGAAGACTCATCCTCAACTCCCGGCCATAAATCTGTGCCCAAGTAGTGACTGATAAATAGGTTAGGGTGATCCCTTGGCCCCTAACCAATGGAATTGAAGACTAGGCAGAGGACTTTGAATTGGAGAGGGCTAGTGGTAGCCTAAACGCTTACCTCGTTGATGGGTGTTGGGCGCATTTGGACAGAAAGAATAGCTCCTAACGTTCTACAGCATGACAGGATAACTGTGATTGGCAACAACTCATTGGATTTTTTTTTTTGTTTCTGCTTCTTGGTTTTGAGATAAGACCTTTCTATATAGCCCAAGCTGTCCTCAAATTCACATTGATCCTCCTGCCTCAGACTGAGTGCTGGGAATACAGGCATTCATTATCACATAGCTAATTAAACAAAAAAAAAAACCTTTTTTTTCTTTGAGATAGAGTATCACTATGTAGCCCTACCTGGTCTAGAACTCACTACACAAACCAGGCTGACCTTGAACTCATAGAGATCTGCCTGCCTCTGAGGTATTGGAACTAAAGATATGCACCACCACACCTAGCCTGTATAAGTTAGTAACAGGACCCCAGGAGCAAAACTATCTAGGCCAGCCTCCACCACATCACACAAGGTTCTTAAAGAACTGTATCTCCAAATTAATCACTGTCCTCCCCTCCCCTCCCCTCCCTTCCCCTTCTCTCCCCTCCCTCCCCTCCCCTCCCCTCTCCTACTTTTGCTTTTCTGAGATTTCTGGCTTGGAAATCACTGTATAACCCAGGCTGACCTCAAACTCACAGCAATCCTCCTGTCTCAGTTTTCTAAGTGCTGGGATTACCGGCACAAGCCACCAGGCATTTACTTTACTAAATAAAATAAATTCCATTTCTAGAGTTAAAGAATACAGTAAGCTTCTCTACTCTGCTTGGTGGGTTTTTTACTTCTCTGAAACAGAGGCGACCTTGAAGGAGTAGTGTCTCGGCAAGAATAAGGATGATCAACTCATAACAGAACCGTCTAGAGAAAAACTGTTTGGCCCCGAGGAAAGAGAACTCGGGAGGAGGAAGGCTGCAGGGGACGTGCTGGGCATCTCCACATGCGCTCTGGTTTAAGCCTTTCTGAACTCTGGTGTGAAGAGAGTAAGTGTCCTCCTGCCTGACATGGACAGAGTGACAAAACCTACCATACCATAGAGAAATCCATGTCCCTAGTAGCAAGTAATCCATAGAAAATTTAATTTCTTTGAATCCTCTCCAAAAGTTAAAAAAATAAATTTAAATCTTTTTTTTTGTTTGGTTTTTTTTTTGGTTTTTTCGAGACAGGGTTTCTCTGTGTAGCTTTGCGCCTTTCCTGGGACTCACTTGGTAGTCCAGGCTGACCTCGAACTCACAGAGATCTGCCTGCCTCTGCCTCCCGAGTGCTGGGATTAAAGGCGTGCACCAACACCACCCAGCTTAAATCTAAATCTTATAGCAGGCCTTTTCTAATGCTATTGCTTTTTTTTAAAAAAGTGTAGTCCTGGCTGGCCTGGAACCCACTGTGTAGACCAGGCTGGCCTCAAACAGAGATCCACCTGCCTCTGCCTCCCGAGGGCTGGGATTAAGAACATGAGCCACAGTTCCCTGTGGATTTTGTTCTCTCTTGCTGGACCAAGCAGCAGCATTAGAGGTGTGTTCTCAGTGCTCTTTGGCTGGAGAACACCGACAATACCATGAGATCAGTACTGTTCTGTTCTCAAACTAGTGCCCTTGGGTGAGTCCTACCAGACTCTTTATCCAGATTCTATTTTTGGTTGCCATCACCAAAGAACCCTAGTGAAACAAGCTCCTCCTTGTTAGGTCTGGCATGGCACCAGAAGAAAGGGACTCAGAAGGGCCAGGGCAGAGTTCTCAGTGTGCTTGCAAAGGTCGACACTGAATAAATATAAAGTCAACAGATGATCCCAAGAGCAAATGTAAGAAGGCCATGACTATCTAGCAGGGACAATTACTTGGTCAAGTAATTAAGGTTTCAATGAAGAGGTACTAAATAGAAATCAGCTGAATGGAATAAGTCACTTTGTATTATATTTCTATAATAAAATACCACAGACAGGCTTCTTTGAAAAAGAGTTTATGTTGATTCATAGTACTGGCGATTCAAGGCTAAGGGTCCTTTTCTACTAATGGCCTTCTTGTTGGCAGAGTGTCAAGGTGGTCATAGTGTTTTAGGCTTATAATCCCAGCACTTGGCAGGCTGAATAAGGATTACTGTAAATTTGAGGCTAGCCTGGGCTACATAGTGAACTCTAGGCCAGAGATCTACAGTGAGATCCTGGAGAGATGGCTCAGCATTTAAGAGTACTTGCTGCTCTTGATCAGGACCGGAGTTGGGTTCCCATCACCACATTCCATCACACACCTTTAATCACAGCACTCAGGAGGCAGAGGCAGGTGGATCTCTATCAGTTCAAGCCAGCCTGGTCTATATAGTGACTTCTAGGCCTCCACAGTGAGTTCCAAGCCAGCCAGGGCTACATAATGAGGCTCTGTCTCAAAAACAAACAAAAACACCTAAAATAAGATGAATAAATTAATCCATCAAGATCCAGTCATGAAGGCTCTACTCTGATCTAGTGGTTAATCTAATCCTAATTACTTCCCAAAGATCCCAACTTTAAATACTAAACTCAGATTGTAACCCACACTCTTAGAAACATGTTTTTGTTTTGTTTTTCTGAGACAAGGTCTCATATAACCCAGGCTGGCCTCAAATTCATTAGGATGAATGAGGATGACCTTGAACTTCTGAACCTCTTTCCTCTACCTCCTGAGTACTGCAATGACAGGTGTAGGTAGGACATTGGCTCCTCCTAATACTATTAACATGATTTTAGGAACCAAACTTCTGTATAAATTTGGGGAAATAAGTCATAGTCAAACCATAGCATATTCCTAACAAGACAGAGATTGGCAGGAATGGGGAAAAAATTGTCATGTGCTCAGTAAAGCAAAAGGTAGGTAGGGCTATCACCGGAGGGGAGGGGATAGAATACTGGTGGATGAGGGACCAGACATGGCGAGTATATAGCACAAATTTCTAGAATAAATTGGTCTCCAGAATATGCCAGCAGTTATTTAGTTGCTAACAAAAGAAAAGGACAAGATGATTCTGCAGGAACTCAGGTGGATAGAATTAACTAGATAATTAGGTATGGTGTGCTGACTTACTGCTCATGGTCATAAAAACACCATGCCCTGACCGGGGTGGTGGCACAAATGCCTATAATTCCAGCACTTTAGAGGTGGGGGCAAGAGGTCGGGCATTCAAAGAGGAACAGGAACTCATCTTCACAGCAAGTTCAAGGGCAGCCTGGGAAACATAAGACCCATCTTTTTTTTTAATTAAAGATTTATTTATTTATTTATTTATTTATTTATTTATTTATTTATTTATTTATTTATTTATTTATTATGTATACAGCATGTATGACCAGAAGAGGGCACCAGACCTTATTACAGATGGTTGTGAGCCACCATGTGGTTGCTGGGAATTGAACTCAGGACCTCTGGAAGAGCAGTCAGTACTCTTAACCTCTAAGTAATTTCTCCAGCCCCATAAGACCCATCTTTAAACAAAACATCCAAAAGTAAAGAGAGAGACACTTCCTTTGGCGTTGTAGACCCTGGTGAGGTATCCGTGCTACTGTGGGAAACTCTAATGAAATCCACTGGAACGGGCCTGTTGTGGGTACACTGTGAAGACATGTCACTGTTTTACCTTGCCTGCCAAGGTACCTTCTGATTTGTTTAATAAACAGCTGAATGACTAATAGCTAGGCAGGAGAGGGTAGGTGGGATTTCTGGGGAGACAGAGGAACTCTGGGAAGAAGAAAGGCAGAATTCGCCAGCAAGACGTGGGGAACTTGGACTTACAGTATGGAGGACAGGTAGCGAACCATGTAGCAGAATGGAGATTAATATAAATGGGTTAATTTGAGTTTGTTTTTGTTGTTGTTTGGTTGGTATTTTTCTTTCTTTCTTTCTTTTCTTTTCTTCTTTTTTTTTTTTTTTTTTTTTTTTTTTTTTTTTTTTTTTTTGAGACAGGGTTTCTCTGTGTAGCTTTGGTGCCTATCCTGGATCTCGCTCTGTAGACCAGGCTGGCCTCGAACTCACAGAGATCCACCTGGCTCTGCCTCCCAAGTGCTGAGATTAAAGATGTGTGCCACCACCACCCGGCTCATTAATTTAAGTTTTAACAGCGAGTTGGGAACAAGCCTAAACTAAGGCCAAGCTATCAAACTTAGTAAGAAGTCTCCGTGTCATTATTTGGGAGCTGGTGGTCCAAAGAAAGTTGGGCTACACATGCCTTTAATCCCAGCACTCAGGAGGCAGAGGCAGGTGGATCTCTGTGAGTTCGAGGCCAGCCTGGTCTCCAAAGCGAGTTCCAGGAAAGGCGCAAAGCTACACAGAGAAACCCTGTCTCGGAAGAAAAAAAAAAAAAGAATACATAGGTTTCATTTCCCCGACAGTGGAGGCTGATTGAACCAAGTAAGTCGGAGATATAAAATAGTACCCAACAGAGATGAGGAGCAGTCACTGAGACAATCAGCAAGCATTTTTTGGAAATGTTCGGAGACGGTTTTGTTTTGTTTCCTTTTAACAAGTCTTATCAGATGTGCACAAGATAAAGTTTAGTGTGGGGAATGAAGGGTCTGATTTGATATATATTTTTTTTTGAGCCATGGTTTCTCTGTGTAACAGCTCTGGATGTCCTGGAACTTACTCTGTACACCAGGCTGGCCTCAAACTCAGAGATCCGCCTGGCTCTGCCTCCTGAGTGCTGGGATTAAAGGCGTGCGCCACCACCGCCCAGCTATATTCACTTTATTATTGTTATTATCATTTTATTTATTTATTTACTTAGTTTTTCGAGACAGGGTTTCTCTGTGTAGCCCTGGCTGTTCTGGAACTCTGTAGACCAGGCTGGCATGGAACTCAAGAGATCCACCTGCCTCTGCCTCCAGAGTGCTGAAATTAAAAGAATGTGCCACTACCACCTGGCTTCTATATTCACTCTTTTAAAAACAAAAGTTTCATTTCCTGTGTATGGGTGTTTGCCCGAATATAAGTCTCTGCATCACAGTGCTCATGGAAGCTAGAAGAGGGAGTTGGATAGCCCTGGAACTGGAGTCATAGTTGTTAGTTGCTGTGTGGGTGCTGGGAATTGAACCAATATTTTATGGAAGAGCAACCAGAGTTTTAGTGCAGCATTAAGGGGCAAGCATGCGATGGTGGCACATGCCTTTAATCCCAGCACTTCGGGGGCAGAGGCCAGCCTGGTCTACAGAGCGAGTTCCGGGACAGCCAAGGCTGTTACACTGAGAAACTGTCTCGAAAAACCAAAAAAAAAGGGGGGGGGGGGATAGAGTGGGGTGGGGGCATGGCGCTGGGCAGAGGAAAGCAGGCGTGTTATTAAGACTCCAAATACAACCTCGCTGTCATTCCGTAATTCATCTCCCCACTCCAAACCGACTGTAGAAATCACCTAAGTGAATTCTAACTCCACGCCCCACCAGAAATATTGATGAGGCAGATCTCAAGAGGAAGAAAATATTTACTTGGAATTTGACTAACACTGAGGGATTAGATAGGTGAGCTTTTATTTTGTTTCCTTGAGGAGGAAGACAAGGTCTCAGGTAGCCCAAAGCTGGCCTCGAACTTGCTATGTAACCGAAGCTGGCAACGAACTGATTCTCCTGCCTCACTTTTCAAGTGCTGGAGTGACAGACTGGCCATCACCTCAGGCTTGAGAAGACGACTTTCAAAGGGTACACGATATGCTTTAAAAAGAAAAAGAAAACAAACAAACAAAAAAAAAACAAACAAACAACAACCAGGCAATAGCTGGGCGATAGAGGCACACACCTTTAATCCCAGCACTTAGGGGAGGCAGAGGCAGGTGGATCTCTGTGAGTTCCAGGCCAGCCTGGTCTACAGAGCTACAGAGAAACCCTGTCTTGAAAAACTTAAAAAAAAAAAAAAAAAAAAAAAAAAAAAAAAAAAAAAAAGCAATGAAATGGCGACCGTTGGAACCCTTTGTATTGGTGTGCCACTCCCGAATGTTTACTTATTTTTTATTTTTTGTTTTCTCGAGACAGGGTTTCTCTGTGTAGCCCTGGCTGTCCTGGATCTCGCTCTGTAGCCCAGGCTGGCCTTGAACTCACAGAGATCCACCTGGCTCTGCCTCCCGAGTGCTGGGATTAAAGGCGTGCGCCACCACCGCCCGGCTCCCCGAACGTTTAATTCACGGTTTGGGGCCAATCATTTAAACTAGGACGCTAATAAAATCCAGTAAAACACGTTCCTTCAATCCACAGACGACTGCAGCCCTTGAGCACTGTGGGAACGGCACCGGGACAACGTCACTGCGCGCCCGGAGTGACATCACTTCCGCTTCCGCTTCCTCCCGCGCAGGAAGTGATTTCCGCTCCGCTTTCTGCGCCGCTTTTCGGCCTGTCCTGAGGTGTGCTGTTCTCGAGTCGCGGCGAGTCCGGCGCACCGCAGCCATGGTGAGCGAGCGCGTGGGGCCGCCAGCGCGCGGAGCGGGGGACGCGGGCGGCGGGGGGCTCCGTCCCGCGGGAGGCGTAGTGCGCGCGCGCCATCTCGCCCGCCCCGCCATGGCCGACCTCCGGGTCCCGGGTTAGAACTCGGGCGGCAGAGTCCAGAACTCGGGCGGCCCGATCGATCGGCTTTGCAGCGGTGGGCGTGGCCAGAGGCCGGGCGAGGGGAGAGGCCCGGCGCCGCGTGGGGAAAATGACCGCCCCACGTGGGGTGGTGGAGGTGTCTGGAAAACTCGGTCTCCGTTCCCTTTCGCTTGTTCTTTTTTCTTGTTAAAACGATCACTTGAAGATGACGAGAAATCACGGCGTAGTCAGCCCCTGCCCGCTCCTTTCCCACGCCCGGGGTTCAGGAGAGTGGCGCCGTGGGGTTTGCGTCTACTGTCCGTGTCTGTCGGGAGCTAACACGGCTTGGGGAATTCAGGGGCATTTGGTTTTGTTTTTAATTTGGGGTCAGGGAGAATGTGGAGTGACCCCGGCCGGAGGCCCAGGAAAGATTCCTACGGTGAGACTCAAAAACCGGAGGTCCTGGTTGCACCACGTGTGACGATAACGCTCGATCGTCGCCACTTTAATGTTGTGGAGAGAGGGTCCCAGGTCGTGTTAGGATTGGAGCGTAGTATGGAGGAAAGAGTTTGGCGAGCCCTTTCACGTCTGTATGAGATTTAATCCAGCACTTGGGTTCCAGATCGGCTTTAGTAACTTCGCGCCCCCACCTCCGAGGTTTAGGCACTGGCTGTGTCTGGTTTGAGGAAGCCTCTAAGCCAGCGCTGAACCAGTGAAGAGTTTGAGATCCGGTGCTCTCCGGTTGAATTGTGCCGCAGTTTGCATCGACTGTGAAATGGGGATAACGAGTTCCCTGTAAGGTTTGCAGTGCGGTCCTGCACTCCTTAAGGACGGGTGCGCGCTGGCTTGGACTCTCAGCCTCCAGAGTGCTAGGATTACAGATGTGTCCCACCACACTAAAGCTGGTCGGTCAGTCATTCTTGGGCCTCTTGATTAAAAAACCAGGATGCTGCTGCCACAACAGGTGTACTGTCTACAGTAACCTTTTTATAATACACAAAGAATAATAAAGTGTAGTGTGGTAAATAACATAAGACAGTAACGTCAAGTGGCAACTTTTAATGTACTGTGCATAATTTTATGTACCACTGTATACAACCAGAACTTTTTTGCTAAAATTTCAAAGTGGCTAGTGTCACTGGCCTTTTTCAGCTCCGTTGGAATTTTATGTGAGCAGGGTCTTGTTGACAAAGGCATTATTAGGTTATGTGTGGCTGTAATTTGCTAAATCAAAATCATGCGTGTAGCTGGGTGGTGGTGGTCCACGCCTTTAATCCCAGCATTCGAGAGGCAGAGGCAGGTGGATCTCTGAGTTCGAGGCCAGCCAAGTCTACAGAGCCAGTTCCAGGACAGGCTCCAGAGCTACCTAGAAAAACCCTCTCTTTAAAAAAAAAAAAAAAAATCATGCATGTTTGACTATCAGGTATACAAGTAGACCAAATCGATCAAGCTAGGGATTCAAGTTGGCTAGCCTGGGCTGTATATAGCAAGCCTTGTCTCAAAAAAGGTGTGGGCCGAAAATACAGATCCGGTGCTTCCCTAGCATGTGCAAGGTCTTGAATTGCCAACATCACAAAAACATTATGAAATTAAGTGGTTTAACTTTTGAATTTTTTTCCCCCAGAGCTGAGGACCAAACCCAGGGCCTTGCCACTGAGCTAAAATTTTGTAATTATGGGTATATGTGTGTGAGAGCTTGTGTGTATGATTGCTCTTGCACTTAGGGTCCAGAAGACAGCATTAGAGAGTGGTCAGACCTGTGTTAATATACATATTCTGTCTGTACTTGGTTGGTGTCTTTGTTGCATTGCTAGGGGCTGTTTTTGAAATTGGGTGTCATTTATCCCTAAAGTAGAGGGGTGGGTATGCGTGTGTATGTGTAAGGAGGGGACCAAGCTGGTCTCAGTCGTTGATAGTTTGTAATTTATCTGAAATACCTTCTGGTCTCACAGACAGAGGCTGATGTAAATCCGAAGGCCTATCCCCTCGCAGATGCCCACCTCACCAAGAAGCTGCTGGACCTCGTTCAGCAGTCATGTAACTACAAGCAGCTTCGGAAAGGAGCCAATGAAGGTGAGACAGGCACAGGGTGATGCTGGGGTGCTGAAGGCTCCTGTTTTCAACAGGGATCTCCTGGATTTCTAGTTTGGAAGAAGGGCTGGATATTTTATTTTCACTCTTCTTCACTTTCTATTTTATTTTGTGGAGGCAGGTCTTGGTGTGCTCCCAGGGTGGCCTCGAACTCCCCAACCCAAGCAGTCCTCCTACCTCAACTTCTTAAATAGTTGGGCTAATGTGCATTCTAGAAGTTCTTTACCGACCAATGAAAGATCCATTTGGCATTAGATGCAAAAGGTGGTTAGGATGTAGAGCCATCATTGGTTAACATTTTGCTATATTTGCCTTTTCTCTCTGAATATATAAATGTGTTTTAGCCGGGCGGTGGTGGCGGCGGCGCACGCCTTTAATCCCAGCACTCGGGAGGCAGAGGCAGGCGGATCTCTGTGAGTTCTAGGCCAGCCTGGGCTACCAAGTGAGTCCCAGGAAAGGCGCAAAGTTACACAGAGAAACCCTGTCTCGAAAAACAAACAAAAAAATGTATTTTATTTATTTTTGTGGAGCCATTTGGAAAGCAGTTGTTAAAACTGTATGAAGTTGTACTCACTCTTTAGAACCATCAAAAAGAAAAGGATTGTAATGCTTTTCAGTATTTGGCAACTGTGGGAGGCATGAATTTCAGTGGTTCTCAGAAACATTTTTCTTTTGTATGTGGAGGGGGAGGGAGAGGGAGTTGCAGGGTAGGGGCAGACTGGGGCTGAGGAGTTTTTGTGTTTTGTTGGTTTGTTTGTTTGGGAGAGCCTCGTGAACCCAGGCTAGCCTCACAATTTACTATGTAGCCCACCTTGAGCTGATCCTCCTGTCCCCCTCAAGTGCTGGGGTTATAGGTGTGCGCTGCCGTGCTTAGTTTGTTGAATGAACAATTTTTCAGTGGACTAAGTATATGGGCCATGACATTTCTGCCTAGAAAAATTAAAAAAACCAAATAGCTTTCTGTAGTAGAGATTTTTTTTTCTTAATTTATTTCATTTATGTGCATTGGTGTTTTTACCTGCATGTATGTCTGTATCAGATCCTCTGGAACTAAAATTACAGACAGGTGTGAGCTGCCATGTGGGTGCTGGGAATTGAACCCAGGTCCTCTGGAAGAGCAGTCAGTACTCTTAACCGCTGATCCATCTCTCCAGTTTTTGGGTTTGGTTTGGTTTTGTTTTGTTTTTTGAGACAGAGTTTCTGTGTGTAACAGCCCTAGCTGTCCTGGAACTCGCTCTGTAGACCAGGCTGGCCTCAACTCACAGAGATCCTCCTGCCTCTGTCTCCTGAATACTGGGATTAAAGGAGTGCGCCACCACTACCTGGCCGAGCGGCTTTGTTTTTTAAGATATTAATTAAAATATCACATTTGAGATTTTAGGGGACCCTGAAAAAAAGGGAATCTTTTACCTATGTTGTTGGCAGAAGGCAAAGCAGACCGCTCATGGGCCTGTTCTGCTGTATCCTCCATTCTTGGTGGTCACATATGAAAGAAGGTGTGGACTATGGAAGGCAGGCCTGCTGTGAAGGAGGATGGGGTGTGTAGCTGTTTGAGGATCTTTTTGGATTGAATCTTCTCAGAAAGTGAGGTTTGAACAGAGAGCTGAGGTCTTGGGGCAGGTTAAAACTATAGACACATTACTTTGTGTGGTATATCCTTATGCTGAGTGGGTGAGAAAGACATGAGGAAGGACTAAGTATTATTACATTACAGGGCTGCTCCAGGCAGAAAATTGGTTGTTTTGTTCTCTCCATGCCCCCAGGCCTCTTTGAGACAGGATCTCATTATGCAGCTTTGGCTGTCCTGGAGTCCACTGTGTAGACCAGACTGGCCTCCAACTCAGAGATCTGCCTCCCAGCTGCTGAGACTAAAGGCGTGCACCACCTCGCCTGGCGTGTCCTGAGCTTTGTGTCCTTGTATGGGTTACTTTTTCCTTACTTTGCTGTGGCTGCTCTGCCCAAGCCCCATGTCATCTGTTGGCTTCATGTCCTGTCTCAACAGCCACCAAAACCCTCAACAGGGGCATCTCTGAGTTCATTGTGATGGCAGCAGACGCCGAGCCCTTGGAGATCATCCTGCACCTCCCACTGCTGTGTGAAGACAAGAATGTCCCCTATGTATTTGTGCGCTCCAAGCAGGCCCTAGGACGGGCCTGTGGGGTCTCCAGACCTGTCATCGCCTGTTCTGTTACCATCAAAGAAGGCTCCCAGCTCAAGCAGCAGATCCAGTCCATCCAGCAGTCTATTGAAAGGCTCCTGGTGTAGGCCTGCGGCCTCTGCCCTTTCCTGTCTACTCCTGCCCCACTTGTGTATCATATTGTCTGTTAGCATGTGGTGTTTTCAGCCAGTTTCTATTATAAATATTGTACTACATCCGGTTCTTGTATTTTTTGTTTGTTTTGGTTTTTCGAGACAGCGTTTCTCTGTGTAGCTTTGCGCCTTTCCTGGATCTCTCTCTGTAGACCAGGCTGGCCTAACTCACAGAGATCCGCCTGACTCTGCCTCCTGAGTGCTGGGATTAAAGGCGTGCGCCACCACTGCCCAGCCCAGTTTTTGTATTTTTGTCTTACAGGGTTGTTTTATCCCCATCTCCTCATCCTCTCTTCTACCATTTTTTAATCTTTTAAAAAAAAATGAAAGGATACCTAAGACAGGTGAGAGGCAGAATGTCACCAGTTAACAGCAGGAATAAGCAGGAAAAACCTAAGCCAGGGATAGTGTCTATTTTCACCTGCAGACTCATTCCACTGTGCAGGGTAAGATGAAGTAGCACTGGTCCCTCAAGCCTTTGCATACAAGATCTCCATAAATGTTAACAGGACTGAAGATCTTTCTTTGGGGAGCCGTCCCTCCCGCCCACCATCATGTGTAGAGGAAGTCTGATAATGTTAAGCCGATGTCCAAGTGCCATTTATTAATGTTTGTGTGTTTTTCATATGTGTAACCTTATATTCTCACCCCATTCCCTACTGAGGGTATCAAGGCAGTAACAAGTCAAAGGGATGGTCTGCAGCCTGGGTGAGTTTGACTGCCTGGATCTGAAGAGTGACAAGGACAAAATAGTCAGTTTGTGCTGGAATAAAATAAAGGATTCTGGGGCTGGAATTTACAGCAGAGACAATGCTATCAGGAACATCCTGTCCTTGGTTGAATGGGGATATTTTTGTGGAGCCATTTGACACCCACTTTGGGAGGGAGGCTTTATCTTTTTCCTCCCACAGCATGGGTCAGATGTATTCTCTATCACATGAAGAGAGTGATAATAATGTTGTTCATTCTTGAGCATCCTAATAAAGAAATATGTTCCTACTTCACTTTAAATGAAATGGCAGCAGTACCTGACTTTCAGTTTTATCAGCTAACATTTAAAATGAAATGCTTAGCGTTTCTAGGGCAGTTGTAACATGGGGAGGGGGAGCCTTGACACATGGTCTGGGTATGTAGACCAGGCTGGCCTGAATTCTCAAGAGATCCTGCCTCCGCTTCCCCTGCTGGAATTACAGGTATGCACCACCACTCCCATTCAGCAACCACATGGCAGCCCACAGCTCTCTAACTCCTGCGTCCAACACCCTCACACAAACATACATGCAGGCAAAACACCAAAGCACATAAGAGTAAAAATATATATAAAAAAAGGGGGGCTATGTAAAGCTATCACCTATCACACAAGTCTCTGGCTTGGTAGTTCAAAATTCTCTTGTACAGTCACTGAAGTGTTACCATTCTAGAACAGGAGTTTCCTAACAAGTTGGTTGGTTCGCAGGGACCCATTTGTAGGGCAGCCTGGCAGGCCTCTGCCCACTAGATGGCAGTAACATTCCACATCCACTCCTAACCAGAAATGATCCTACAGTAATCACTGTGCCCTGGAACAAACACCCACAGTTGAAAACCACTAACGGCAGTCAGTCAGGCACAGGCAGAATTAGTGTTGGCAACTGAACTGCCAGCTCCTACCTATTGTGCTTCCACACCTGTGCCACAGAAGCCACACAAATCTTCCAGTGTGCAGATAACTATACCACAGTTACCAGATGAATGAGGACAAATTATGTTCATTTTTCTATTGGTCTGCTTGGGCCAGTATTCTCACACCAGCAGGAAGCACACTTGAAGATAAGGGCGCCCGAGACCCATCTCCTGCTCAGGGCCTATTTACCTACGAGGCCAGTCGTCATCCCAGTAAGTTGGACATTTGTGGATTGGGGTTTCAGGTGGTTCTGCCTTTTTAAGTTAATCAGAATCCAAAAGGAATTTGGTGGCCTAATTTTATTTTTGTGTTTTCCTGAATATATGTATGTTCGTGTGCATGCTTGATACCCATAGAGGTCAAAAGAGAGTATTAGAAAAAAGAGAGTATTAGATCCCTTAGAAGTGAAATTACAGAGGTTGTGAGCCACCATGTGGGTGCTGGGAAACAAACCTAGGTCCTCTGCAAGAGCAACAAGTGCCCTTAACTGCTGAGCCATCTCTCCAGCCCCAGCATTTAAAGAAAACAAGTGGGAGGACATATGGAAATACAGTCTTGCTAAGGCTTGTCACTCCAGAAATACCAGTATGACCACTTACCCGTCAATGTCACACTGTCCCCGACCTCCTCTAAGGTGTTTGTTTCCACCTTGATATGTGCTTCCTTGGAAGAGAAAGTTTAGCTAAAAGCAGTTAGGGTAACCTCTGATTCAAGGCAAGCTACTTGCCCATTCATAGTGAACAGTCCACGGTCTAAAGTTAGAGCTCTTTATTCATCTAGTGTGGAAGGCACAGCGAAGTGTGGGAGGGCTGCAATCTCTATGATTACGCCCCTTGCATCCTGTCAGGCGGCTCTCTGTAGCTAAGAAACACCTGCTAACCTGGCGTGAACACAAGCAGGTGGCCTGGCTGTAGTATGGGAAGTTGCTGTGAGTGTGGTCTTCAGTCAGTTCTTCTGGAAGTGTCTGGTGAGAGCATCCAGGAGTTCCTGCTTCTTCGGTCCACTCTTCAGCCCGTAGGCCTTGCACGCCTCCTTCAGTGCAGGCACAGTGAGCTTGCCCAGTGTGCCCTTGGCAACATGAGCCTTCAGCTCTTCCTCTGGTAACTCCACCTTGGGCTTTTTACTTGCAGAATCTTCTTCATCTAGAGAAAGGCAGGAAGGAACAACCTAGAAATTCTTCCAGTGGTATCCCAGCTACATGACACAGGACCCTCCTATGATGTGGGCTGCAGTTGACCATGTACTATCTGCTTACCTAAAACAGCTAATCGTTCTGTGTGCGCCTATCACTTTTTGTCTGTACAAAAATTTACAGGAGCTGGAACTCCAGCATAGCAACCTAGCTTGCTTAAGGCCCTGGTTCAAATGTCAGCAAACCCAAGGTGTAAGGAAATAACCATTTAAGTTCTGAGGCACCAGACAATAAAAACAGGCAGGGCAAGTGAAAAATTCATTGGTAAACCACAGACAATGTCTGACAAGCTTTGACAGCAACTTCCAGGTCATGACAGGAGTCGGTTCTGAAACAAAATGGAGCAATCAGGATGGCCAGCAATCTGATCTCTCGGCACTCCTACCCTCATGAATATACTAGGCAACAAGGCTTAAACATGGCTTTACTTAGCCAAAGACATTCCAAAAATGGTGACAGTGTACCTGGTGCTTCTCTACAAACGGGAGCCTCACAGTAAAGGAAACTTGGGGGTCCATCAGTAATAAAAAGGGCTGTCCTGTGAGAAAAATGCTCAGTGCCAGGAACAGATAATGGGGGGAGGGGAGCCCAGTGAGACTACGCTCCCAACTAGAGAACTACACATCAAACAGGACATACCTTCTCTTGATAATCAGGGGCCAGAAAGATGGTTCAGCAGTCAAGAGCACTGGCTACTCCTTCAGAGGGCCTGAGTTAAATAAATTCCCAGCACCACATAGCAACTCACAACTGTCTATAACTGTAGTTCCATGGGATCTAATGCTTTCTTCTGGTGTGTACACAAAACACCCATATACAACACATAAACAAATCTTTAAAAACTTAGATAATGGGTGGGAAGTACAAGATCGTTAAGAGCATAGAAGGCAGTGTGGTGATCCATGCCACCCAGGGGGATAAGTCAGGGCTTCCTGGACCTGAGAGGTCAGCCTGAACTACAAAGACTCTGTCTCAAAACAAAACAACTAAAAAGCATACTAAACATGCTCATTTCTTCTAGATGGGGTATAAATGTCACTTTTTTTAAAGGCTATATATCCCAGGTCTTGTCAGGTTTCTGAGTGCTAGGACTATGGGCCTGTGCCACCACACCCGATTTTTGATGCAATTCTTACCAGATTTATGTGTGTGTGCACCTGTGTGTACAAGTGCAGGTCTCTGCAGAGGCCAGAGGACATTTGGTGTCCTTGTCTACGGCTCTCCCTTGATGTAGGATCTCTCACTGAACTTATCCCTGTCTGCCCCCATAGTGGGTTTACAGGCTAGTGTGGCCAAGCTTGGATTCTGACATGGAGGCTAAGGATCTGAACTCAAGTCCTTACACGTGCCTAGCAAGCACTCTGATCCACTAAGCTATTGCTCCAAACCCCAGACTTTTAATGTCTACCATTTAATGTCTGCTGCTAACATGTGTTCTATTGATCTGCTCAAACAAATACATAAGATTGTTTATGTTCAATAAGAGGTCTCAGTAAATAAAGGTGGAAGAAGACAACTCATTTTTCACAAGGTTGTCCTCTGAGCTCCACACATACGCCATGGCATACATGTGCCTATACTCTACCCCATAATGCATGCACACACAGGGAAACAATGTAAGCATTCCATTTGTGCTGAAATATGCACATCTGTACAGACATTTCTAGGCAAGTATTTTAACACTAAGCCCCACCACCCTATTGTATATAAATTTCTGGAAAGGCTGGGATGTAGCTCAGTAATACAGTGAGGTCCTGACTTTGACCCCCAGTACACTTGTCACCCCCCAAAAAATGAAAAGTAGTAAAATAAGCTATCTCTGTGCTAAGACCATAAAGACCACGGGATACTTTTTAAGGGCACATGCTGTACATCTAGACCCTGCCCCTCACCTTGTTTTCTCTTGGTAACTTTTCCCTCAGGATTATAGCCTGGGGGGTAGACAAGCTCTTTAAACTCATCTGCCAGAGAACCCAGTCTTTTCTTGATGACTTCAACCTTGGGCACTAGAAAATCAAAACAACACAGTGGTCAGGTGAGGCACATACATCTTAGTGACTTGTCCAGTTCCAGTTCTGTGGGGAATACCAGAGAGTGCTGAGTCGGGAGGGGTAAGGGCTGGATACAAGGCAGCTGACCATGAAAACAGGGAACAGAATCCTGGCATCCTCCATGCACAGCCTCCTCAATTGTGAGCGACCATTCTAAGACCTCCTTAGAGTCCCACATCTTGGAAAACGTCAGTTCCTTATTTAAATGGCACAGTACCTGCATATATCTCCACACACCTCTCTCGTACTTCACGTGACCTGAGGATGTGGAGTAGTCCTTCCTCACAGGCTGCTGAACTTAAAGACTGTCTTCTACCAGACAGGTACACAGTCCCCACACTCATGCCTGATTTTAATAACAGCTATTTTGTCTGGTGTAAGAGGCCGTGGAGAACTAGGACACTAAGCAAGTCAAATTAATTGTTCTGGTCCTTTTAACTGTTAGGAGGACCTTCATTAAGTCCAATCTGTGTCCAGTGACTATTCATTTCCTGTCACAGTCTGTCCTCATAAACACCACCAAGAAGGGGTCGAATAGCAAGGCCCAAGATGGCCGCCGACCTAATGGAAAAGCAGCAATCACAGTAGTTCCTGGAGAGGGCAGGACTCTGTTTTCTAAAGTACCCACTACTGACTGCTCGGCACCTGTAACTTTCTCTGTAAAGTAAGGACAGCAGTAGCCCTTGCTTCAGAACTATGAATATTAACTGAGTCCGCATGCAGGACAACAGTGCCTTCCACACTGTAGGCCTCAGGAAATGTTATCAACATTAAATTTCACCAACATGGTCATGGGATGGCCTAGTTAGTTCCGAGTCAGGTCTCAGGAACCTGGCACTCTGTCCTCCTGTCACTGCAGAGGTAGCCAAATCTGTTCCAGGCAGTCTAAGGTGACCTAGAAAAGCTCTCAAGCAGAGACAGTCTGGATGAGGAGGGTTGGAGACGGTAGAAAAATGCTTCAGATCACTGGTCAGGGTCAGCAAAGCAAAAGCTATCTCCCTTTGTGGCTCCCCAAGCAAGCACACACCAGCACCACTTGGAGTTGAGACAGGCCCAGGCCTCAGCTAAGGATATAGCTCATCAAACGAAGTGGAAGAGCGACCCCGCAGTGTGTAAGTCCCAAGGGTTCAATCCTCAGCACCGACAAACAACAACAAAAGGCCGTTCAGCTCAGTCCATTTCTTACGTGTCACATCTACCACTTGCTCAGACTCCATCATATCCAGAGCTAGGGCCTCCAGGTTCCGGAAGTGCTGCTGCAGCACTGGGTTCTCAAAACTGTCACTCCTGTCAAAACAACATCAAAACAGAAGAGCTTTCAGGGAGAAACTAAACAGCCAGCTGAGACAGCACAGGTCCAAGGTCAGTAGAGAAAAAGGCCATGAGGAAATGGAGATGTCAGAAATCCACTTCTCTCCCTCAGTTTCCAGTTTGCTGCTGTCCCATTAACTGCAAAGCGAGTCTGGCCACTTGCTGTCACCAGAAGCTTCAGGCAGAGACGAGACTAGAGAAAAGAATGACTACAGAGAGACCAAGGACCTCAGGACGAAAAGGGAGAAAATCCAAAGTGTTTTACGTGCACAGAGCAGCACAGCAGGGAAGCGTTTGAACCCAGAGCCAAAGCGTGGAGCTGAAGCCTGGTCTGGTCTCTGGTCTCGACGCTTTTCAGGTTGGATGAGAGCAAAACGAGGAGCTAGTGTCCTATAGCCTGTTTCATCTGCAAACTAGGTACAAAACCAACCTTTGAGGGTTCTTTCAGACGTGTGTGTGTGTGTGTGTGTGTGTGTGTGTGTGTGTGTGTCTGCAGATGTCAGAGATGCCTGCAGAGGTCAAAGGTGTCAGATCCCTTGGTGCTGAAGTTCCAGGTCGTAGTGAGCCACCTGACATGGATGCTGAGAATCAAATTCCGGTCTTCTGCAAGAGCAGTAGATGCTCTTAACTACTGAGCCATCTCAGCCCCCCTTTCAGGTTTCTTATGGAGAATAAAGGACAGGGTTGAGGTGTAGCTGCGTGTAGAGGACTTGCTTCACGTGCCAGGACCCCAGATTCAATTCAGCACCAAATGTTAACAAAAATAATTAACATAATAATGACATTGTACATAGAACAGTGTCTAACACATGGCACATTTTAATTCTTGGTGTGTGTGTGTGTGTGTGTGTGTGTGTGTGTGTGTGTGTAACACATGCACGTGAGATCAAACCCAGAGCCTTGTACATGCTAGGAAAGTGTACCCCCAGCCCTACATGGTAGATTCTTAGTGTTTCCATTTTCTAGGAAAGGACCATAGCAGGAAGTTATAGCTGAAGGTGGAAAGCATTTTTTTTTTTTTTTTTGCTTTTTTTGAGACAAGGTTTTATATATACCAAGGTGACCTCAAACTTACTCTGTAGCATAGTAATGACCTTGAACTCCTCATATCCCTACCTCTACTTCCCCAAGTGCTGGGATATGGATGTGCACCACACTGTCATTTGCCCAGAAGTAGAAGTAACATAGATAAAAAACCTCTAACTCAATGGCAAAAAAAAAAAAAAAGAAAGAAAAGAAAAAGACTTGTAAACTGATTTTAAAATAGAATACAGGCGAAACATGTTGATGTATGTCACCAATTCCACACCCAGGCCACTCTGGGCTAGATAGCAAGACAATGTCTCAAAAACTTAACAAAAGAAAAACCAAGCAACTTAGACCTTGATAAGCCTGTCTCTTAAGAAGACATACAATGGCCAAGAAGTGTGTAAGAGATGTTCAACTGTTGTTAGCATTAGGGAAATATAAATGAAGCTACCCTGAGGTACCACCTCCCATCTCTAAGACAGCGGCTGAGAACACAGCTCAGCTGAGAGTATCTGACTACTAAACATGAAGCCCTGGGTTCAATTCCCAACACCAAACAAACCAGGCATGGTGGCACTTGCTTGTAATCCCAGTGCTAGGGAGGGGAAGGCAAGGTCAGAAGTTCAAGTTCTTCCTAGGCTACATAGCAAGTTCAAGGCCAGCATCCAGGAGACAGTCAGTAAAGACAGACCAGGGCTACATTTTGAGTCAGTCTCCCACCTCCTCAGAAAGATCTCATGGATCCCAAAGGAAGCCCTGAACTCACGGATGACCGCTAACTCCTAATCCTACCTCCACCTTCAGAGTGCTGGGAACTATAGGTATGCATCACAGTGAGCAGTAAGATACTGTCTTTAAAAACAACAAGACAAGGCAGTGTGGCCAGGATGGGGAGAAACTGGAACCTTCATACACTTTGGGTGAGAATGCAAAATAGGCAGGCACTATGGGCAAGTGTAAGGAGGGTCCTCAAAAGTACAGCCAGGCCAGTGAGGTGGCTCAGTGGGTAGGAGCTGGCTTACCTGGCTTACTGCACTGGAGGACAACCAACTCCCAAAAGTTGTCCTGCTCTCACCTATACACATTACTTACACACACACACACACACACACACACACACACACACACACACAAGTAAGATTGCAAAAATGTAAAATACAGGACTGGTAGGATAACTCAATACACAAAGGTGCTCGTCACCAAACCCAAGGCTTGAGTCTAATCCTCAGAATTCCACATGATGGAAGGAGAGAACCAACTCCTCTGAGTTGTCCTCTGACCTCTACCCATGAACTAGAGCACACGCAAAATAAATAATAAAGGTAGATTTTTTTTTTCTTGTTAAAAACAGAACCATCCAAAAATTGAAATCAAGATGTCAAAGATATACCAACATCCCCAATCTCATTACAGCCCTCCTCACAACAGCCAAGACATAGAAAGAAACCTTACAAATGTGTTGTGGGTTATTTGTACTCTGTGTGAAGGTGTATTGCTGTGATGGTGTAATAAAAAGCTGAACAGCCAAGAGCTAGGGAGTACAGGCGAGACTTCTGGGCAGAGAAAGGAAGTAGGAGGAAGAATCTAGGTGTACGAGAAAGATGCAAGGAGACATGGAAGAACCAGGATGGGCAGTATGTGACAAAACGTAGATTAATAGAAATGGGTTAAGTTATAAGAGCTAGCTAAAAACAAGCCTAAGCTAAGGCCAACCTTTCATAATTAATAAGTCTCTGTGTCATTATTTATAAGCTGTCAGCCCAAAGAAAAGTCCAACTACACACATACATTAACAAATGAGTGGATAAAGAATATAGTATATGTTATATATTTATATGAAGTATATTAGAATTTATTAGTCAGTCTTTAAAAAAAGGAAGGGGCCAGAGAGATGGCTCAGTGGTATAGATCTGCTGTTCTTCCAGGCCCTAGGTTTGATTCCCAGCACCCACATGGCGGCTCACAACCATCTGTAACTCACTTAGAGAGTCCTATGCCCCCTTCTGACCTCGTGCATTGCACACACATGATGCGCAAATATACACTCAGGTAAAACACACAAATCAAACAGAAACAAATCTTTTTACAAACGTTTTAAAGAAGGAAGGAAATCCAGCCGCATGCAGCAACAGTGCCGAGCCTGGAGGACATACGCTGAGGAAAAGAACTCAGCTGCAGAGGACAAACACCACGTGTCTCCACTCATGTGCACATCTGCAACAGTCACACTCAGGCCCGAGGGTGGCGGGGGCCAAGGGAGGGACAGCGGCTGATCAGGTCTCACACTGCAGCTGTGCAGGGGGACAGACTGCAGCAGAGCAGCATCCAGCAGTTTCTCTACAGGGTACTGACAGTCTGTTAAGGAGGCAATGTCTTACAGAAGATACACACTGACGAGAAAGATGGCGCAAAGGGATAATGTCTGTGGTCACAGGGTGTCGGCTTAAAGGATGTTCTCTTTTCAGTTTATAAAAAGCTCATTGAGAGCTGGGTGTAGGCACAAGCCTTGAATCCCAACACTCAGGAGGCAGGTGGATCTATCTCTGTGAGCTCCAGGACAGCCTGGTCTACAGAGTGAGCTCCAGGACAGCCTGGTCTACAGAGTGAGTTCCAGGACAGCCTGGTCTACAGAGTGAGCTCCAGGACAGCCTGGTCTACAGAGTGAGCTCCAGGACAGCCTGGTCTACAGAGTGAGCTCCAGGACAGCCTGGTCTACAGAGTGAGTTCCAGGACAGCCAGAGCTGTCTCTAATACAGGGAAACCTTGTCTCAAACCACCACCCTCCAAAAAAAAAGTTACATGAGGGCTGGAGAGACAGCTCAGCGATGAAGAGACTTGCTGCCCCTGTAGAGGACCTGGGTTCAGTTCCAGCATCTATATGGCAGTTCAAACTGGCTTTAACTCCAGCCCTTAGGGATGCTACTCCCTCTTCTGACCTCCCTGAGCACTAGCCATGGGTGTGGTGCACACATACACATGCAGGCTAAACATACATATAAAATAAAAAGAAACAAATGTTAAAGGTGTGAGGGGCGGGCATGGTGATGCATACCTGTAATCCCAGTATTTAGAACAGAGGCAGAAGGATTACTGCAAATTCAAGGCTAGCCTGGGCTACATAGTGATTTCTAGGCTAGCCAGAATCACAGAGTAAGGTCCCATCTAAAACAAACAAACTGAGTAAGCACACGCCACTCTTTTTTGAATCTGTTAAACATCTAGCCCTTCTTTTTTGAGGTAGAATCTCACTTACATAGCCCAGGCTGGCATTAAATATGTTATCCTCCAGCCTCAACTCCAAAGTACTGGGATTACAGGTATATGCCGCCACACATGGCTTCTCCTCTGACTTTTCAGGCCTCCTAGCAGTCTGAGACTCTTCAAGATAACAGAGCTTCCATTCTCTATGTACCTTTTTCTTGTTTGTTTTGTTTTTCAAGACAGGGTTTCTCTGTGTGGCCCTGGCTGTCCTATAACTCACTCTGTAGCTCAGGCTGGCCTTGAACTCACAGAGATCCACCTTCCTCTGCCTCCTGAGTGCTGGGATTAAAGGTGTGTACCACCATGGCCAGGCCCATGTACTTTTTAAGTTCTTGGTGACAAGTATGATCTCTTGTTTTTGACTAACTAAAGAAAAGAGAACCATGCCCTCGTAGTCTATGTCTAACTTGAATTTCTAATACAGCCCAACTCAGGAGACAGCTCCAGAAGGAAGCCGGAGGACGAGACAGTGCTCACCTGTACGTGAAGCGGAGCTTATTAACAATAGCCTTCATCTTGTCTATCTGCTCGGCGTTGGCCATCACTTTCTCAGTAAAGGGCACCTTCCGCTTGTCGTCAGCATAGGGGAGGAAGACAAGCTGGAAGCCTGAGGAAGGAGACAGGGCTTCTGAGGTTTGACTGTTTGTCTCTGGGCCCCAAGTTCAACTCTGTGTCCTGTGATGCTGGGGTTACAAATCCAGTTTCTCCTTTGCCAGGAGAGACCTGTGACCGTCTGTCCAACAGACACTCTCTGGGGGTCCATGGGAAACCTGACAGGGGAGGGAGCCCCAAGAGGCAGCATCAGCCAGGCCACAGCAGTTGGTTCCAGAGTCTAGTTATTATTATTATTGTTGTTGTTGTTGTTGTTAATAATAATAATAATAACCCAGAGCCAGCTGGTCCTAGCTGGGCTCTCCTCTGAGCTCCAGCCTTTTCCCATTTTTACTGTAGCTTCTGGCACAGATTAAAGAGATAGTTATCCTGTGGATCATGGAACAGTTCCTTGATGGTTCTGGAAGGAAAAACCCAGCCACTGTAATCAATGCTGCTGCCAGGCAAGGGCCCTTGTGGCAGGGCTGAAGGTGCTAAGCAAACAACAGCAAGCAAGCCAGTCCCTCCCCTCTGCTCTCTAGCTCCCCGTGGGTTGGCCTCTGACAACGACTTTGAGCTTGGACAGCCAGCTTGGGTAGCACACAACACGAAAGGGTGAACTATAGCTGAGAGGTCACGTGCTTCTAACCAAGCACGCCAATGACCCTGGTTTAGATAGCTCCGAAATAACATGTTGATATCTGTTCTTATTAGAATGACTAGAGGACTAGCTTCAGTGACATTTTGGGCTAAGCATAAGCACATGTAATTATCTCAAATATAAAACAACCTTCAGGCGACAGTAGGAAGTTTAAATTCTGCCCCCAAGTTGGCTAACTGACAAGTGGCAGATATGGGTCCAAAACAGAAGAAAGTGAGCGCTCAGATGTACAGCATAAGACAAAGTCACAGCTGGGTTTGGTGGTGCACACCTGTAATACCAATGCTCAGGAGACAGGGGCAGCAGGAACACAAGTTCAAGGTCAGCCTGGGCTACACAGTGAGACCTTGTATAGAGGGGCTAAGGAAACAAAAGCAAGCCTAACTTCAAACTGTCCATGTCGTCTCTACTACATCACACTGCCCTGGCAATCACAGGACATAAACCAAGTATTAAGGGTGACAAGAAACTTCCAGTAAAGAAAAGTATCAACAGAGAAGCTCTGAAACTTGCATCAGAAATCTCCAATAGTCACAAAGGAGGCAACTCTGAAGCCTGACAACCCTGTGACTGTGCACACTGTTCGCATCTATGGTGGCCTTGCCTGTCAGGGCGTCACATCCACTTACAAAACCTTAAAATCATACATTTCCCAGGCCTGATTCTTGGGGACTCTGGTGTTTCAGACCCCCTAAGAGATTCCAAAGCACATGGAAGGTTCGAGAGTCTGGCTCTTTCTGCCACATACCTGCTGGAGTCACCTGAATATTCTGATCATCCAGTTCCTCTTCCTGTGGCACCAGAGCCACAAAATAAGGGGGGGTGTTCTTCCGGGGTGTGTATCTACACACTGCTATGACCTCCTTCTCCAGACACTTGGTGAGCAGAGCACTAAACAGGGTCGAGCTCCCTAGAAAACAAACATCACAGGACCTGCATCCTAAACACTCTCCGTCCCCCCATCCCCAGCACAATCAGTCTCCTTTGCTTTGCTCTGATTTTGTGAGACAGGCTTTCTCTGTGCAGCCCTGGCTGTCCTAGAACTCGCTCCGTAGACCAGGCTGGCCTCGAACTCACAGAGATCTGCCTGCCTCTGCCTCCCGAGTGCTGGGGTGAAAGGCATTAAAGGCGTGTGCCATCACACCCGGCCATACAGTTTTGTCCATTTCCTTTACAGGGCCAGATACCTCAGTAAGTAAAAAGTGAAGGCCCAGAGCCGAGGGAAAGTAGGGGCGGAAGGGGCAGAGAAAGGAAGAGAAAGAAAAGCAACCCAGTTTGGGGGGCTGAAATACTCCCTTTGGGAGTATGAACCATTGTCATCTCATTGCACTGATGTTAGGATAATGGCATGAGCTTCCAGTACTAAGGAAGCCACGCGAGTATGGGGAGAGTTCCTTATGAAGTACACAGGTAAGGACCAGAGCAAAGGTCCCATCACCCTGAACTGCCCACAGTTAAAGCAGAGGGACGTCCTGGGTTTAGTTTGGGCTCTATTATTTGGTCCATCTTATAATTCCATAGGATGAAAGCTTTAAAAAAATTTTTTTTTTTAAAGCTGGGGGTGGGAGGTAGAGGGGTGGGGTATTTAATCCCAGCATTTTTTAATCCCAGCACTTGGGAGCAGAGGCAGGTGGATCTCTGTGAGTTTGAGGCCAGCCTGGTTTACAAAAGTGAATACCGGGACAGCCAGGATTGTTACACAAAGAAATACTATTTCAAAAAAACCACCATCGATGGCTTAGCGACGACTGGCTAGAGATGACTGCTCTTCCAGAGGACCCAGGTTCAATTCCCAGCACCCACATGGTAGCTCACAGATGTCTGTAACTCCATTTCCAGGGGGCCTGACACCCATAGCAAAACACTAATGAACATTAAAACAAAAACCCAACTCAAATTCCACAGCCCAGCCCCCTCCCACTCCTGGATTTTTTACAATGCATGTCAATATGGTGAGGTTCCTGAAGAAATTTAACTTTGCTCAGTTTACATGCAAACATTACATTTTCTCCTTTTTCTGAACATGAGACACTTTTATAATACCCCATTCCCATCTCTTGTACGGTGTCCAAGCAGCATCCATTTAGGAAACATGGCTCAATAAACCCAGTAACAGGTGTGGGTTCTCCCTTGGTCTACCGTTTACCAGGGACTCCTCTGGGTCTACACACAGGAAGTCTGTGTGCTCACCGTTTACCAGGGACTCCTCTGGGTACACGAACAGGGAGGGCCGCAGGTAGTGGTGCTTCTTCAGCATTACTAAGGGCTTAAAGCCCATGAGGATCAAACCTGGCTCATCAAACCGCTTCAGCTCCTCTGTTTCCTCTTTCTCTAGCACAATTTGACGGCTCCCGTAGGTCTAGAAGAGAAAGGATGGGAATAACAAGGGCCACAAAAGAGCTATGCAGAGATGCTTTTGCGGCCACCAAACCTCAGCAAGTTAAAATCAGCTCTGTGGGGTCTGGGGTGGCTGGTGGGGAAGAGCACATGCTTACATCCCTGGCACCCATGTAACACCACATGTGCCTGGAACCACACTGCTGGGCTGTGGGAGGAGACAGGATCTCGAGGCCTGCAGCCAACCAACCTGGCTAGGAAAACAATAAGCTCTGGTTCAGTGAGAGACCCTGTCTTAAGAGAATAGGGAGAACAGGACAGAGTAATCAATATCTTTCTCTGGCCTCTACATAAGAGTGCACGGGGCACAGATGTATATACACACACAGACCAGCTTTCTTCAAAGAGCAGGAGACAGGTCACCAGAGACATCCTCCTCATACAACCAGACATGAGCATTTACTTAAGGACGTCCAGGTAATTTTTATGCCATCTAACTTGTCTTCTGTACAGTCCGAGGAGATAGGTATGAAAAGCTGTTTACCAGGAGCTGCAGGGATGGGTCAACGGTCAAGTACCTGCCTAGCAATTAGCAGGCCCGACTTGGATTTGAAGTAAAACAAGCAAAACAAAGAAAAAAAAAACCTGTTTAACAGACAACTGAACTGAGGGCCAAAAGTCGGGTAACGTGCTCCAGATTATACAACTGCAATGGTCTTCTCCCCACTCCCCAAAATACAGCGTTTCTCTGTGTAGCCTTGGCTGTCCTACTTGCTCTGTAGAACGGGCTGGACCAAGCTCACAGATCTGACCTCCTCTATTAAAGGCATGCGCCACCACCGTCCAGCTTACAGTGGTCTTTAAATCTAGATCTTTCTGGTGCCAAAGGCCATGCTCCTCAGGAATTTATTTTTTTCTCTTATTTAATGTTTACTGAGCTCCCAGCCCTATCCATGACACACAACAGATAAATAAACCAAGGACTGTGGAAATAGCTCAGTGGGAGAGCAACTTGTCTCACAGAACCTTATGGGACGCAGATCCCACATCAGGTTCTAGACTGAGGTCTGGTTGCAGGGAGGAAGCACCAAGAAACACTTACACCTGCTGTCAGTGGTGGTGCTCACCTTTAACCCCAGCACTTGGGAGGCAGAGGCAAGCGGATCTCTGAATTTGAGGCCAGCCTGGTCTAAAAAGTGAATTCCAGGGCAGTCAGGGCTACACAAAGAAACCCTGTCTCAAAACAAACAAACAAAAGAAAGAAAATACTTACTTCCAAATTTTAACTTTGATCCTGGAATATGATTAATACCAGAATGTGGTGGCAGAGTCAAATTTGGGTTTACACCAAAAAAAATAAAATAAAATAACAGCCCTTCTGATTTATCTAGAAAACTGAATTAATAAACTCAGTGGTCATAGGGCTGCTACCCACTAGCTAGTTACTTATAAATAAAAAGAGAATGTTTCATATCTTCTATCCTTCTAATAGCAGGGAGAGACCCTCTAGTGTGAAATTTATACTCAAAAAATAAATGTGTGTGTGTGTGTGTGTGTGTGTGTGTGCGCGCGCGCGCGTGCGCGCGCGCTCATGTGTACAATGGGTTGAATAAAAATAATTAGTCAAACAGTTAGGATCTGAACATATACAAAAATCTGATCCTCTCCCATATTTTATATAATGAAAAAAGATGTGTTCAGCCAGTCATGGTGGCACACGCCTTTAATTGCAGCAGTGGGAGGCACTGGCAAGTGGATCCCTGAGTTCAAGGCCAGCCTGGTCTACACAGTGAGAACCTGTCTCAAAATAACAAAAGGACGTGTTCAGTTTTCAATATCACATCCTTCTGAAGAATAAACATCAGAGAAAGGACAAGAGAGAAGGTGCTGCATTTGGTCTTTCATGCTCAGAAAGCACATGTGCATTATTCAGAGCAAGAAAAAAATCTTCCTAGTTCAGGAAAAATAAATTCTCACCCTTAAACAATCCGTTGCACCTGCCTGGGATTAACTACAAAGCACTTCCTGTGGCTGTACTTGAACAGTTACAGAGTGTGCTGAGCAATGGGCCAAAGTTTGCATCAACACCTGGCCTATTCACCTTTCTGCTCTCAGACTCACATGCCATGGCTGCAAGGTCGGCGGCTTCCTGTCCTAAGAGCTTATCCAGAAAGATGCAGCTGACCAGTACCTGAGCTGGTTTGGCTGCTCAAAGTGTCCCCTTCCTGCTCTTTTTCCTCTTTCAGACAGGGTCTCTTCACAGCCCTGGCTGCCCAGGATCTCACTCTGCAGACCAAGCTGGCCTCAAACTCACAGAGATGCCACTGCCTCTGCCTCTGGGGTGCTGGGATTAAAGTCATATGCCACCATGCCTTGCTTCTGTTGTTTTTTAAGATTTATTTATCTGCACTAAGATTTATTTATCTATTTATGCACAATGCACATGCCTGGTGCATGCAGAGGTCAGAAGAAAGGGTCTAAACTCCTGGAACTGAAATTGTGGATGGCTGTAAACCACCATGTGGATGCTGGGAACAGAACCTGGGTACTCTGAAAGAACAGCCAAGTCCTCGTAACAGCTGAGCCATCCCCAGCCCCCACCTCCTGTCAATCCTGGAACAGACAACTCAGTGGTTAGCCACCTACCTGAGATCGCTTGGTATCACTAGGCAGGAGCAGACTGCCGGTGTTAACATTAAAAGTCCTAGTCTTGGTTTTCACTGGCTCATTTGTTTCTCGATAGAGCCTCACTGGAAAAGGCTTGTTAGCTTTCTGGACCAAGTTATAGATGCCCACCATGAAGTGCTACGTCTTTACCAAGCTTAAACCTTAACCTGAGGGAGGGAAAAAGAAAAAAAGCAAGCATGAATGGGAATGTTGTACTTTCCTATGTAAAGTGTTTCACAGCAGCCAAGTTTCAATTTGTTTTATTCTTTCCAATCATCTCAGCATGTAGATTGTAAACAAAATACAGCACTGGGTACAGTGGCAAGTATCCAATCCCAGCAGTTGAGGGATTAAGACAGTAAGATCGCCATGAGTTCAAGGCCAGCATGGGGAACATACCAAGTACCAGGCTAGGCAGGTCTACATACAAGACTCTGTCCACAACAATATAAAAACAAACAAACAAATAAATAAGTGAGGGTCAGGGGCACAGAATGCAGCTAAGCATGGAGTAGACACCTACAACCCCAGATTAAAATACAGAGCAAGACCCTGTCTTTAAAAAAAAATAAAATAATGATAATCTAACAATCTTGTTACTATTGATCTTATGCTATAAGAAAGCAAAATAAAGCTAGGTGTGGCCCATGCCTTTAATCCTGACACTCAGGAGGCAGAGGCAGGTGGATCTCTGAGTTTGAGACCAGCCTGGTCTACAGAGCAAGTTCCAAAACAGCCAGAGCTACACAAAGAAACCCTGTCCAGAAAAAATAGATAGATAGATAGATAGATAGATAGATAGATAGATAGATAGGCAGCAGACAGACAAATAGAGATAGATAGATAGATAGATAGATAATAGATAGATAGATAAATAAATAAATAAATAAATAAATAAATAAATAAATAAATAAATAAATAAGACTCAGGTCATCAACCTTGGCAGCAGGCACCTTTACCTGGTAAGCTATCTCACTGGCTTAATAATATATTTTTAACAATGATAACTAACATCTGGGGGCTGAAGAGATGGCTCAGTGGTTAAGAGCACTTGTTGCTCTTCCAGAGGACCTGAGTTTGACTCTTAGCATCCACATTGGGTGGCTCATAACCATCTGTAATTCCAGCTCCAAAGGATCCTGTGCCTCTTGCCTACATGGACACCCACACATACATATAACTCAAGAAGAAAGAAAGAGAAAAAAAGAAAGAAAGAAAGAAAGAGAGAGAGAGAGAGAGAGAGAGAGAGAGAAGGAAGGAAGGAAGGAAGGAAGGAAGGAAGGAAGGAAGGAAGGAAGGAAGGAAGGAAGGAAGGGGAAGAAGGGGGAAAAGGAGAAGAAGGGAAAAGGGAAGGAGGGAAGGAGGGAAGGAGGGAAGGAGGGAAGGAGGGAAGGAGGGAAGGAGGGAAGGAGGGAAGGGGAAGGAAGAACGAACATCTGTTAAGCTACTTTGTGTGTGTTAGATGTCTTTTACTTACTCCTTACAATAACCTAATGAGGCAGATGCTCCTGCCATCTGCCACCTAAAGGGATCAGACAAGGTACTAAGGAGTGCTGCAGAGTACTTAGACATCAAGGAAGCAGAAGGCTGCGTTACTGTGGAAACACACAGTACCACCTCCAGCCAAGAAGAGGCAGCCCATGTTATCCCGAGGTAAAGCAGGCAGAGAACGGTGTGGCAGAAACATAGGTGGGGAAGTTCAATCTATGTGATGTTTGCGATTTGTTAGGCAAAGGTGGGCAGCTCACACAGGCCGGTGCCCACCTGGACAGCACTCGCTTTTTGGTTTCCTTGGCTCGAACCTTCCTTAGCAGGTCTTCCAGCTTGCTTGATTCCTCAAAGTAAACCCCGACATCCTCATCCTCAGCTGTACTGAGGATGTTTTTGTAGAACAAGGATATGTCAAAGCCCCCTTGTCTCTTCAGATGCATCAATTCAAGGAAGATCCCTGACGTGAAGAAAGAGCAAAACCAGGACAACAAAAATACAGCACGTGAGACTCACCGTTCTGTGTTCAGACAGATCTCAGTGTGTAGTCCTCGCTGGCCTGGGACTCGAGACAAGGCTCCTGCCTCTGTGTACCCCACACCCCTCCACTGTACAGTGCTAGGATGATGGTTTGGTACCTGGTAAGAACTTTTTTTAAAAAAAGAGCTCTACATACTTTTTTTTTTTCTTTTTTGGTTTTTTCGAGACAGGGTTTCTCTGTGTAGTTTTGGTGCCTCTCCTGGATCTGTCTGTAGACCAGGCTGGCTTCGAACCCACAGAGATCCACCTCGCTCTGCCTCCTGAATGCTGAGATTAAAGGCGTGCACCACTACTGCCGGCATCTACATACTCTTAACCAATGAGCCATCTCCCATGTCCTACAAAGAGATGTTGTTAAGTCACCATGAGGGCTCATTGGATAAAGGGACTTGCCACCAAGCCTGACGACCTGAGTCAATACCCAGGACCTACACACTGAAAGAAGACTGACGCCTACAAGCTATTCTTTGACCTCCACAGATTGTAAAGTAACATCCATGTGCCCACACATAGATACATAAAATAAGTACATGTAATTTTTTCTTTTTCTTTTTTTAAGACAAGGTTTCTTTCCGAGTGGTGGTGTGGTGGTGGTGGTGGTGGTGGTGGTGGTGGTGGTGCATGCCTTTAATCCCAGCACTCGGAAGGCAGAGCCAGGCGGATCTCTGTAAGTTCGAGGCCAGTCTGGTCTACAGAGCGAGATCCAGGACAGGCACCAAAACAACATGGAGAAACCCTGTCTGGAAACAAAACAAAACAAAAAAACAAGGTTTCTCTGTGTAGCCCTGGCTATCCTGGAACTCTCTCTGTAGACCAGGCTGGCCTTGAAATTATAGAGATCTGCCTGCCTATGCCTCCTAATTGCTGGGATTAAAGGTGTGTGCTACCTGGCATAAATGTAATTTTTAAGAATTTCATTTATTTATTTATTTATTTGTTTGTTTGTTTATTTTCATTGGGGGCAGTTGAGACAGGGTCTCAGTATGTAGCTCTGACTGGCCTCGAACTCACTTTATAGTCGAGGATGACCTGGAATTCAGAAATCCATCTGCCTCTGTTTTCCCAGTGCTGGGATAAAGGCATGCACCACCATACCCAGCTAAGTGAGGTTATTTTTTTTTTTTTGGGGGGGGGGTGCTACATTTTTGTTTAAGAGATGGTGTCAGGCCAGATGTGATATATATGGATAATCCTAATTCTTGGGAGACAGAGGCAGGAGAAATGTAACAAAGTTAGAAGTCACTAGGTCCACATAGCAAGGTCCAAGCCAGCCAGAGATACACAGTGACACCCTATCTCCAGAAAGAGAAATGGTTAAAAGATCATGTCTGCACCAGACATGCAAATGATCTCAGTACTTGGGAGGCCGAAGCAGGAGGACTGCTGTGAGTTTGAGGCTACATTATGCCACATACTGAGTTTGGGGCCATAGTGAATTACAATGCATCCTTTTTTTCAGCATTCAGGAGGCAGAGACAGGCAGATCTCTGTAAGTTTGAGGCCAGCCAGGGCTATACAGAGAAACCTTGTCTCAAAAAGACAAATATGTATGCATTTTTATATATATGATATATGTATAAAATATAGATGCAGCCAGGGGCGGTGGTGGAGCATGTCTGCAATCCCAGTACTCAGGAGGTATGTCAGGATTTGGACCAGAAATTCAAGGTTATCCTCACCTCGGCAGCAACTTCCAGACCGCCTGGTTGAGAGGAGAATCTGTCTATCAAACAAGCAGGCAGGCAGTGCTCAGTGTCCTGCAGTACAGCCTGGATTAGGCAGCCCTCCTGCCCCTGGCTCCCCAGCATCTGAAGCTGTGGATATGACATTGTGCCCAACTCAGTTAAATTCAAGTGGGGTTTGTTTGCTGGATTGTTGTGTTTGAGCGAGGGCCTCACTCTGTAGCCCAGGCTGGACTCATATTCCTCATCTTGTCTTCAAAGCGCTGGGATTTGGGGCATGCATCACCAGGTACAGCCAAACATCCTATACTTTTTTTTTTTTTAAAGAAGTATTTATATGGGCTGGAGAGGTGGCTCAGAGGTTAAGAACACTGGCTGTTCTTCCAGAGGCCCTGAGTTCAATTCCCAGCACCCACATGGTGGCTCACAACTATCTGTAATGAGATCTGGCTCCCTCTTCTGGCCTGCAGGGATACATGCAAACAGAACACTGTACACATAATAAATAAATAAATCTTTAAAAAAAAAAAAAAGAAAAAAGAAAAAAAAAAGAAGTATTTATATGTTATCTGTGTTTTGTTTTCATGTCTGTCTCTGTAATTCATGCATGCAGTGCCCACAGAGGCCAGAAAAGCTGGTTGGATCCCCTGGCACTGGAGACAGTTGTTAGTCACCATGTGGGTGCTAACAATGGAGGCCAAATCCTCTGGAAGACCAGCCAGTGCTCTTAACTACTGAGCCATCTCTCCAGCCTAAGCCACACGTCCTTCAAATGCCTCCCTAGGCCAGGCACGATGGTATACACCAGCAATACTACCACCTGGGAGGCGAGGCAGGAATGCCTGCTCGAGGCCTGCCTGACTACACAGCAAGTTCCAGACCAGCATGGGTTATATAACAAAAGTATCTCAAAAAGTGGTCGAACCCAAAACAAAATCTAGACTGACTATTCACATTATCAGGACCTAAAGAGAGTGGCTATGCCAATCAGCTACCATGACTTCAAACAACACTCAAAGAACCCCCATTCCTAGTGGCACTGAGGTCAAGAGAAGCATGCTGTGCTAGAGACCTTTAGACAGCTGGCAAGGCCACTCAGGCCACACTAGTGTCTGCCCCGGGTTCCACTTTACCCTTTCATTTGTCTCTGGATGGCCAAAGCAAATGCTTGATCTCAGCTATAAAGAAAATAGGTTAGGAGCCATTTAAAAGAGTAAGAAGGACTGGTGAGGTGCCTCAGCAGTTAAGAGCACCGGCTGCTCTTCCAGGGGACCTGGGTTCGATTCCCAGCACCCACATGGCAGTTCACAGTTATCTAACTCCAGTTCCAGGGGATACAATGCCCTCTTCAGGCCTCCACAGGCACCAGGCATGAAAGTGGTACACAAATATCTATGCAGGCAGAACATCCATACAAATAAAATTCTTAATTAAATTTTTAAAAAATTAAAATATACATTCCTGTGCGGCTGGAGAGATAGATTCACAGACGTGCATGCATTCAAAAAACCTATATGCATAAAATAAATAAATAAAATTAACAAAAAAAAGCAAATAAGGAAACGAGGCTGAAGAGATGGTTTAGCAAATAAGAGCACTGGCTGACCGGGTGGTGGTGGCATTCAGCTTTAATCCCAGCACTCGGGAGGAAGAAGCAGGTGGATCTCTGTGAATTTGAGGCCAGCCTGCTCTACAAGTTCTAGGACAGGCTCCAAAGCTACACAGAGAAACCTTGTCTCCAAAAAACAAACAAACAAAAAGAGCACTGGCTGCTCTTGCAGAGGACCTGGGTTCAGTTTCCAGCAACCACGTGGCCATGCACAACCATCTGTAACTCCAGCACTAGGGGATGTGACGTCTCTTCCACCTCCATGGGCTCTTGAATGCACATGGTGCACATCAATGCATATAGGCACACACATACACTGAAACAAGTAAATATTCTTATAAAGTAATAATAAAATAAAAGGATAAGGAAGATGCCCACCAGTGTCACGGAGATCACTAACTTTGGTCCTGGCCCGGCTGGCTTTGGCACTGTCATTGCCATGCGGATCATCTTCATTGGTGAAGAGCATGATCCTCTTATGACTCATCTTGAACTGGACGTCACTGAAGAGGTTGGCACAGACCCAGAGCACTTCGCTCAAGGAGTAATCAGAGCCGAGGCCAATCGTGTCTTGGAAATGTTTTTTCCCCTGTTGTCCCTTAAACCGGTCAAGCTCTAGCACCCGTTTAGCACCTGGTAAGGGACAGAGTCAAAGGGGACAGAGGAACAAGACCGTCAGCACCACCTCCCCCAGGGCCTCACTCAACCGCCGCCACCGTGTGACTGGAGTGGAGGTCCAGCAGGGACTTTCTGTGCAAGAAAGCAAGTCCCCGGGGAGCCAGGATCAAAGCTGCTTCCTCCTCCAGAGCCCAGCTCTGTTTCAGCTTAGTGATGGTTTCACATAAGGGAAACCATGCTCTTTGACTATTACTGACCTGGACTATCCAAATCTTGTAAGACATAAATATTCTTGAAATTCACTGAGTTTTTGTCTTTCTCGGTACCGTAGAATACCACTCCCAAGAGATCTCGGTCGCTGCTTATGATCTTATTGGTGTACACACTCTGGATACACTGAAAAAATAAAAAGTCTATGAGTGTTTACTTAACACTAAGCTTCTATATACATTAAGAGTAGAACTTCTGCTGGGCGGTAGTGGCGTACACTTTTTTTTTTGGGGGGGGAACTGAGGATCGAACCCAGGGCCTTTTGTGCTTGCTAGACAAGCGCTCTACCACTGAGCTAAATCCCCAACCCCAAGTAGTGCACTTTAATCCCAGCACTCAGGTGGCAGAGGCAGGTGAATCTCTGCCAGTTCAAGGCCAGCCTGGTCTACAGAGCTAGTTCCAAAACAACCTAGGGTATACAGAGAAACCCTGTCTCAAAAGAGAAAAAAAAAATTATATATAATATATATGCATATAATATATATATTATATATTATGTATATATATATATTTTTTTGAGACAGGGTCTCCCTACATAGCCCTGGCTGTCCTGGAACTCACTACGTGGACCAGCCTGCTTCCTGAGTGTTAGGATTAAAGGTATGACCACCATGCCCGGCCTCTTTCAGCATTCCTAACAGCAGCTTATGTTAGTTATCTCTGAAGAAATGTCTACTCAAGTCCTTTATCCTCAAGCCCCTTTTAGAGACAAGATCTCATGAAGCCCAGGTTGGTCTCACACTTGAATATGTAGCTAAGGATGACCTTGAACTTCTAATTCTCTTGCTTCTACCTCCCAAATGCTAGAAATTCTGGTGTACATCACCAACCTAACGTCTTCCACATGTTAGGGAAGTAGTCTACTAACTATATATATATATATACATACACACACACACACACACACACACACACACACACACACACACACACACATCCCTAGTCCTCTTTTGCCCATTTTAAAACTGCGTTATAATTGTTTACTACAAGTAATTTTCAACTCTCAGGTTTCACTTGCAAAAAGGTGTGTGTGTGTGTGTGTGTGTGTGTGTGTGTGTGTGTGTGTGTGGTGGTGGTGGTGTGGTGGTGGTGGTGGTGGTGGTGGTGGTGGTGGTACTGGGGATTAAACCACTAAGCCAGCCCCAAAAGGACCTTATCCACACTGTAACAGCATCACTTGACTTTACAATCCAACTCCAAGGAAAATCCACTTCTTTTTTTTTTTTTTTTTTTTTTTTTGAGAACCCACCTCTATCTTCCCAAAGCTAACACAGAAGGTGGGAGCAATGTATTCCTCAAGTACCCAGAATAAAATGGAGGGTGTCCTCCAACATGGCTACCCTCATCAGATGCAAGTACAGGGAACCGTCTGAGACTATCCACCATCAACATGCAATCTTAAAGATGGTACTTGTGGGGGCTGGAGAGATGGCCCAGTAGTTAAAAGTACTGGCTGCTCTCCCAGAGGACTCAAGCAATCACAGCCATCTGCAACTCCAGGTGTGGTGATCTGAAGCCCTTTTTGGCATCCTCTGGTATCAAGTATACAAGTGGTACACAGACATACCTGCAAAGCAGCCACATACACAAAATAAATAAATAAAATTTTAATTAAATAAATTAAAAAAATAAATAAATGTGGCATTTGCTGGATATGGTCATACATATTTATAATACCAGTAACATGGGAGATAGAAAAAGAAATTTAAGGTCATCCTTGGGTACAAAGTAAGTTTTGAGGCCAGCCTAGGCTACATGAGACACTCAACTTAAAAAAGTATTAACAGGGCTGGAGAGATGGCTCAGTGGTTAAGAGCACATGTTGTTCTTGCAGAGAACCCAAGTTCAGTGCCCAGCACCCACATCGGGCAGCTGACAACTGCCTGTATCTCCAGCTTCAGGTGATCTGATACCCCTCTGACCTACACACACACAATGAAAATTTAAAAATATCCAGGCAGTGGTGGCACAGGTCTTTAATCTCAACTGCAGGCTTAAGCCAGTCAGTCAGGAGACAAATGCTATTCTGTTCCTAGGGCCTGAATTGACTACCACATAGCACCTTACCCACCCACATTCTGCTCCACAGACTTCCTATTTTTTTTTGTTTGTTTGTTTGTTTTATTTTTTTGAGATAGAGCCTCACCATGTAGCCCTTGGCTGTCCTGAAACTAGCTATATAGACCAGTCTGGTCTCAAACTCAGAGATCTGCCTCCCGAGTGCTGGGATACAAGGCCTTCACCACCACGCCCACTCAATTTTATGAGTTCAATAACGAGGCAGTCTTACCTGGATGCTCATATCAAAAGGTGTGATTTCATCTTCAGCCTGAGATTCAAACATAGCCCTGGAGGCATCAACCAGAAAAATCAAACTGTCTCTTCCTGAATACTTATATTCTCCTATGGGGATAAAATGGAAGAAAATGTTTGCCTTTTGCGTCATGCTTATGTTTTTATCACTCACACAAAACAAAGAGCCCACAGAGCACAAGTACAACCTGACGATTATTAGACAGTGAACACACTTAACCCCAAGTCCTGCCAGGCACCCTCAGTCTCCCCGACATTCTTCCCATGTCTCCCCAAAGGAAACTACTCTCTTGACTTTTTTTGGTACTCATTTTCTTATTTTTCTTTGTAGCATGTGTGAGGGCCTAGGTCCAATTTCCAACATCAAAATACATGCCCTACACATATAAAATTCACCTAAGTAGTCGGGAGGTGGTGGCGCACGCCTTTAATCTCAGCACTCAGGAGGCAGAAGCAGGTGGATCTCTGAGTTTAAGGCCAGCCTGGGCTACAGATCGAGTTCCAGGACAACCAGGGCTATGCAGACAAACCCTGTCTTGAAAAAGCAAATAAATAAATAATAAACAAAACAGGCCAGAGTGATCTCAGGGGTTAAACTAGTGTTTAAGAACACTTGCTGCTCTCTTACAGATGACCCAAGTTCACTTCGAAGCGCCCACAGAGATGCTCACCACCACCTACAACTTCAGTTCCAGGAGATCCAACTCCCACTTCTGGCTCATTTTTGCACCAGACATGCACACGGTGCACACACATACATAAAATAAAAATACATACTTTTTAAAACAACCAAAAATATGTAAATAAAGTGACAAAAATTACCATGGACAGATCACTGATTGGAGATTAGGAGAAAAATCTTTTAGTGACTAGTAAAAATTTAGGGTTAGGAAAACTGGAATAGGACCTGAATATCTCTGCAAAACCCAAAGGGCGGGGGGTGAATATTTTAGATTATCTGGGGAGAAAAGGAAGAGATATCAGATAACAAAGTGCTCCCAGCAAAAAAAAAAAACTAGACAGGGCAAGTCTTTCTTTTCTACACAGACCACACTACATGATGAAGCCACTTACCACCTTGGTCAGGGCTCTCCTCCTCTTCTTCCTCTTCCTCGCCCTCGGTTTTGTAATAGGATTCCCACCCTGACATGTTGGTTTGCTCACTAGGTGGAGAGAAATCATGAACAACAAACAAATTTAAACAGAAAAAAATACCGAGGAAAGCAGCTCTGTAATAGATAGAGTGCCTGCCTACCACGGGCCAGGTCTTGTGCTACAAAAAATAAATAAATAAATAAATAAATAAATAAATAAATAAATAAATAAATAAATAAATGAAAGAAAACTGACTTCTAGTTTCTTGTTAGATGCTCGGGTCACTAATGAGGAATGTGAATGACGGCTCCTGCTACCTCCAGAGCTCTTGGTGCCTGGAGGGAGTAGAGGAAATGAGCATGGGGATCATTCCAGCAGCAACCTCCCCTTGGCTATCCCTTAAGGAAGCTGCAGGACCACGGCGGCTGGCGGTGGGGGGCGGGGTATAACGGAGCGGCCCAGCCCTGAAGGTCTCATCTGGGGTGCTTACTCAACTGTGCGGGTACCTGGTTCTCTGGCTAAAACACTCGCCTCTCTTTATCCCCCATCTCTCCCTCAACCCTCAGCCAGGGACTCCTAGAGAAGTCTCGACCACTAGTCCTGCGCCGCACCTTGGGGCGAAAGGAGCAGGACTCACAGTGTGTCTCTTCGGACCGGCGCCGCTCGGCTGCGAAGCCAGGGGCCGCGCGACACTGAGCGGACTTGCAAGGCCACAGCAGGCCACACCCAACACTTACAGTCCAGCCGACCTACCTTTGCAGCCGGTGAGCGAGCCGCGGGGGCAGAAGGCGGGCAACGCGTCCACGCGGGCTCGGGCTCTCGCTCCCAATCAACGACGTAGACGTCATCACGCACAACACGCCCTTCTGCCCGTCAAGCGGGCACGCCCAGCCCCAGCCCCGGCTCCCACCCAAGTTCCGAAACGGGATCGCACGCGGGCAGGGCAAGCCCCGCCCTTCCTTCGAAGCCCCGCCCCCGAGGCCCGTCAGCACCGAACGCACATGCGCGAAAGTGCGTCCCCGCCCCCGCCCCATGTTCCGTGCGGAGTCTCTGGGATCTCTGTCACCTCACAGTAGTCGTTGCTGGTCGCGGGCGCGGGGGCGCGGGTAGCGCAGGGCCGCCTCTCCCCCGCCCTCAGCCCGGGCCCGGGCTCGGTCCCCAGCTCCCTCCTCTCTCCACCTTGGTCGGGTACCGGAAGGTCCAAGCCGCTGCCGGGTGCCCGAGTGCCATCGTGGCCGCCGCCACGGGTCCTGATGGAGCCGCCGAATCTCTATCCGGTGAAGCTCTACGTGTACGACCTGTCCAAGGGCTTGGCCCGGAGGCTCAGCCCCATCATGCTGGGTGAGGGGCCCGGGGCCCGTGGGAAGAAGGCAGGTGGCCGCCCGCAGCGCCCTGCCGAGCCGGGAAGAGGGGCCCACGGGTGAGAGTGGGGTGGGGTTTCCTGAACCGCTTTTCCAGCTCCTTGATCGAATCCAAGGAGACACACACACGCTCTCCTTGCTGGCTGGGAGCAAGCCCTTCAGCTAGGGGCTAGGGTAAGCCGACTGATCTTGGCGGGTTCCCCTGGCTTCTTGGGGGAACCCTCTACACCCTTCCTTGGCTCAAAGTCGAGAAAGCCAGGGTGCCTCCCGCGCGTGTCCCTGGTGGTGGGAGCGACACTGCAGAGGAGATTCTCTGGTGGCCCTCGGAGTCACTGCCCTCGCGCCAAAAGGAAACTCGCCCTGCAGTCCTCGGAGTGGATGGGAAGTGAGCGCTAGAGCGGCCGAGGGCCTCACCCCTCGCCAGGTTCCAGGTTAGGTCAACTTAGGTCAGCCGGAGCCAGAACTTGGAACTAATCACACTCCGTCCCGACAAGGCGGTCTTCGCTCAACAGTTAATTGCCTTTGACCAGATGGTGAAAAAAAAAGCAATTCTGGGGGAGGACGGGAGGCTGTTGTATCAGTAAGGAGTAGTAAAGGGAGATACTTCGATTGTGTTCAGATCGAATGTTTTCGTGCTGAGAGAGAAAAGCAGCCCTTCAGTATAGGTCCAACTTCAAGTCAAATACCAAAATGTCTGTGTCACATAGGACTTGCCAGGTTTGTCTTTTCAGGTAATGGTGGACAAAAAAGGATTTCAGGTATTGAAAAATGACATAGTTTTGGGTTGTTCGTTTGAATAGCTAGTTTCCTGAAGAAGGGCTTAGTGCTTCCCAGGCAGGACAAGGGGCAGAGATAAGGAAGCAAGGCAACTTTTGAGGGCCATCCATTTGTGATGTGTCACTGAGTTGAACTTAATCCTTCAACTCTGGGCCAGTGAGTGGTTTCCAAATTTGGCTTCACATCAGAATCATCTAGAACGTTTGTTAAAAACACACCTGACTAAGGTCGTAGCTCACTCGCTGGAAGAGTTCTTGCTTGGCTTGCTTCAAGCTTGATCTCCAGCACTGAAACAAAAAACAGATACATTCATTTCCAACATACATGGTTAAATTGGAATTGAAAAAAAAAAAATTAGAGCAACCTGTGGTGAAGCATACCTGTGATCCTAGTACTAAGGAAGCTGAGACAAGAGGGTTCGAGTTCAATACATAGTGCAAGAAAGAAAGGAAGGAAGGAAGGAAGAAAGAAAATGGAGAGAGAGATGAGGTTAAAACAGTTCCTCCACCAAAGAAACTGGTATGTGGTATGAAAGCAGACGTGGAGTGAAGGGGAAGCTTTACCCCAAACTTTTCTTATTGTTTAAATACATGTGCGCATCTGTAAGTTTTAAATGTATGAATCATAGAGCCATGCTTCACAAACACTAAAACAGAATTTTTGGAAATCTGTATTGTTAATGAGTTTTTCAGATCATTCTTATGTAGCCAAGCCATCCCTTTATTGGAGAGTGGTTTGTACCTAGGTCATGGGTTGTTTGCAGGGCTTAGGGTCAAGGTATGACTCAGTGGTAGAGGCCTTACTTAACACCCGCACAAGGCCTGAGTTCAGTCTCCAGCACACCTAAGAAGGAAGTAAGGCAAATCTGAAAACAAAACTTCCCAGTCTTCTTTATCAGTTGTGGGACGCTTGAGTCATTAGTAGATTCTATCAGTCAGGTTCTAGCTAAACCTTGGACTGAAGCCGTTTGTCTAGTTTTATCACAGGAAGGCATTGTCTGTCTCCTAGACCCATAAAGCCTTCCCCCCTTATACTAGTTATTTTTTGTCCTAATATCCAAAAAAATTATTTTTACCCAAAAGAGACACTAGAGATTGTTGTTCATTAAACAAATATTGGAGTGTTTAGCATATGCTGATGTATGTGTTAATGTTTAACAGAGGTGAGTAGAACCAACAGAGATGTTTGCAATCATGAAGCTAGTTAGTGTGGGAAATTTATGTATATATATTAAATACATATGTATATATTAAAATCAAATTGTGATCTGTGCTAAATGCCAAGATAGAAAATAATATAGGAAACTTGGTTTTAAATAAGAGTTTCAGAAGCTGTGCCTTTTAAGCTGAAAATATAGGATGAGGAAGAAGCAACCATCCATGGAAGATGATGTGGGAGTTAGAGGCCTCTAGATAAAAGGATTGACCAGCCAAGATCTAGAGCATGAAAGCCTGGTTGTTGGAGGGGCTGAAAAATGCCGTGTGGGGAGTATGGTTGTAAAGGGGGAAGAATATAAGACAGGTGAAGTGATAGACTCACCACCCTTAGCCCCTGGGGCTTGGACCCAAGCACTTCAAGTATATTAGTCAAGCGTCCCATCACTGAGCTACATCCCTGGCACGCTGTCCCTTTAAACAGATGTGATGCTCTAGAAGGTATCAGCCAAACATGAAGCTCCACTAGTGTGGCACATCAGAGGCTAGAGCCTTGCTACAAATTTAATTCTCCTTTTTCCTGTATTGTCTTTATTCCCTTTTACAAAACGAAGGAAAGAAGAGTTAGCAAAAATCATAGTCATTACTTTCTAAAGTTAAAAACATTTAAGAAAAGCCAGGTAGTTCATAGCACTCTGAAGCAGGAGGATAACAAGTTTGAGGCTACCTGGGGCTGCAGAGTGAGAGCCTGTCTCTGAGAAGCAAGCACAGGGCAGCCAGCACTCTGGTAGTAGTGATTGTTGTTGCTGGTGTTGTTATTATTACTGGGGTTTTTTTTTTTTGGGGGGGGGGGGTTGGAGACAGGGTTTCTCTGTGTAGCTCTGGCTACCCTGGAACTTGTTTGTAGTCCAGGCTGGCCTTGAACACTGAGATCTGCCTACCTCTGTCTCCCGAGTGCTGGGATTAAATGTGTGCTCAGGCAGTGCTCTGGTTGTGCTCAGTAAACGCTTCTCTAAAAATAAACTGACTGGCCAGGCAATGGTGGCGCACGCCTTTAATCCCAGCACTCGGGAGGCAGAGGCAGGCGGATCTCTGTGAGTTTGAGGCCAGCCTGGTCTACAGAGCGAGATCCAGGAAAGGCACAAAGCTACACAGAGAAACCCTGTCTCGAAAAACAAAAATAAATAAATAAATAAATAAATAAATAAATAAATAAACTGACTGGATGCTGGGTATGGTGGCGAACACCTTTAATCGAAGCACTTGGGAGGCAGAAACAGGTGGATCTTTGTGAGTTCAAGGCCAGCTTGACCTATATAGTGAATTCAAAGACACCCAGGGCTATGAAGAGAAAACCTGTCTCAAAAAAACAAATAGAGTGTAAATAGGCACGGCCTTTCTCTTGTTCCCTTTGAGATGCTAGCATCATCATCAAAGTTGGATATACCCACATTCAGTTAGTTCCCATATATTGATTTCTCATTCCCAAATATATGTACACTTTAAAAAAAGAGGTCATTTGTATGGGCCAGCAAGACAGCTCATCAGGTTAAGACCCTTGTCACCAGCCTGACCACCTGACTTTGGTCCCCAGAACCTAAGAAGAGAGCCAACTCCAGAAAGTTGCCTTCTCACTGCCACGTGTGCAACGTTCTGCACCCACACATTTGTAAATGTGCTAAAATTAATGTGTTTATTTACTCATGTTTGAGAGGAATTCTAGAAGAATATAGCAGAGTAGTTGAGAACTTGTCACAAGCCCACCCCCCCACCCCTTTTCCTGAGTTGCGGACACTGGCATCCTTACCACACCTTGTGAAATAGGTCTTGTTATTTGCCCCAAGTCACACAGCTGAGCTGGGTTATGGACTCAGCTTATCTCACCACCATTCTGCTAATACCAGCCGTCCAAGGTAATGTGTTCCCTTACAGCTAATGTAAAGTGGGTTCCTTGTTCAGATGTCTAAAGGTGACCTTAGACAGACGTCTCAAGATTTACTGAAAAAAATCTGGGTTCCCTGTGTGTGCTACTCCTCTTCTTAGCACTGTGCCCACCCCTCTTAGCCCTCCTTTTCACACAGCAAATCCATGTCACACTTTAGTCATGTAAATTTCCTTCCAGGGGCCAGAGAGAAGGCTCCGTGGTTAAGAGCACATGCTGTTCTTGCAGAGGACCTGTTCCTAGTACCCATGTCAGGTAGCTCACAGCTGCCTGTAACTCCAGCCCCAGGGACTCTGACACTCCTCTACCTTCCCAGGTGCACATTTGTACACAGAAATAATAATAAAGTTACTTTTAAAAATGATAACTTCAAAAAAAATAAAAATAAATTTTAAAAAAAGATAACTTCAAGACCTTATTCGATTCTGGCATAGTTCATAGTTGACTTAAATAACACAGACTTAGACATCACTAAATTATCTTGTCCTTTTTTTTCTTTTTTAAGTTTTATTTATGTTTGCCTGTATGCCACATGTGAGAGTATACTACAGCAGTAAGTAAAATTTAAAAAACAAACACACTGGGTGGTGGTGTCGCATACCTTGATCCCAGCACTTGGGAGGCAAAGGCGGGCATACCTCTGAGTTCGAGGCCAGCCTGGTCTACAAAGTGAGTTCCAGAACAGCCAGGGTTACACAGAGAAACCCTGTCTCAAGAAAACAAAAAGACAAAACATACACACACACACACCAACAACAACAAACACATTTCTGGGCTGGGGAAATAGTTTCGTGGATAAAAGCTCTAGTTATACAAGCCTGATAACCTTCGTTTGAATGTACCCCATGTGTGCTGGAGCCCGTGGAAGCCAGAAGAGGGCATTGGATCCCCAAGACTAGAGTTTCAGGCAGTGTGGACCACTGGACATGGCGACTGGGAACCAAACTTGGGCCCTTTGAAGCTCTTAACCACTGAGCCATCCCTCTGGCCCCTATCCTGTCCTATTCTGAGGACATGTGCCTCCCACGAAAGTGTGTGTGTGTTCTGCAGTACCTCACTTGCCGCGATTATTCTTGGCACTCTAATTGAGTGGACAGCTTAATTGCACCTTTTCTCCCCATATCACTATTTGGCTAATATAATTAGTATTAAAATTGTCCTTCTGCTCTTCTTAATAACTTCAGCTACTCTTTAAATTTCCTGACCTCTTTTTGTGAAAAATCATGTAGAGATAAAGGCAGAGGCTTTGGAGGAGTGGGGGATTAAGATAGGGTCTCATGATGCAGCTTAGGCTGGTTTTGAACTTTAGGTTGTCCTGCCTCCGGTCCTCAGGCCTGCATGAGGAGCACATTTACCCACTGAGCCATCTCCCCAGCCCTGAAATTGGTTTTGTAACAAAGCTAACAGGTGTTTCATGTTTCTAACTCAGTCTTATATGTATGCCTAACAGTTATTTTTTTCTTAGGAGCTCATCAAATTGTTCTCAGGTTAAAGTTTTAGGAAATTGCATGTTAGAGTGCTTGCCTAGCATGCCATGGGTTTAAAAAATTAAAAAAAAAAAAAATCACCGAATCTGCGTTCATCTTGACAGAATGCAGTGACTATTTGGGTCTTTATATCTAGATCCTAGGACAATAGCAGTAGGGCCTCTTCAGGTGTAATTTCTTGAGAAGTAATGTGCGTGCATGTATAAAATGAAATAACCATATAAAAGAGATGGCAGTTGCATGCCAAGATAAATGCAGCAGCTGCTTGAATCTTTTCAGCAGGAGCCCGGAGCTTCTGGAGGCAGAGACACCCATTCCGCAGAGTACCCCACAGTACCCCAGTGACTGCCAAGAGTGGGCGCTCCTTAAGGGATGTGAGCACCCACGTGGGTGGTGCCCCACTGAACTGTACCCTCTTTCCCAGTATTGATTATATGAATGACTCAGACTTGGAGATTAACTAGAATTTATTCAAATCTGAGAGAGGGTTTTGTTTTTTCTTGTGTGTTTTAGTGCCCTCTATTGTGCTTTGTTTTCATTCTTATTGTTCATTGTGTGTTCACTGTTTTATATCCACTGAAGGAATGAGGGAATAGGAATCCTTCATCTTTACTGTGCAAAATGCAAACCAATGTAGCTTGCAGCTCTGCATACTCCTGCTTAACATCTGCAGCCACCTCATGTTTAACACACTAGACACCAGCCTTCCTATGTCAGATTCTACAACAAAGTCCAGTTCTGTTAAGAAAAAAAAAAAATATATATATAGTGTTCTAGTTAGGGTTACTATTTCTGTGGTAAACACTTTGATGACCAGAGCAACTTGGGGAGGGAAGGGTTTATTTGACCTACATATCCTGTACCTCAGGCTGGTCAAACAGCAAATCTCCTGCCTCAGCCTTCCAAGTGCTAGGGTTACAGGTGCATATTATCACATCTGATACAGTTATTTTTACACTAGGAAAAAAAAATCCTGTACTGACTCTAAAGACTATGGTACTATACTGTTCAGTGTTTTTAAGCCTACCTTTTAGTTGTTTTTTGTTGTTGTTGTTGTTTTGTTTTGGTTTGGTTTTGGTTTTTTCGAGACAGGGTTTCTCTGTGTAGCTTTGCCCCTTTCCTGGATCTCGCTCTGTAGACCAGGCTGGCCTCGAACTCACAAAGATCCGCCTGCCTCTGCCTCCTGAGTGCTGGGATTAAAGGCTTGCGCCGCCACCGCCACCACCCAGCTTAAGCCTACCTTTTAGAATATATTACTTTGTGGTGCTCAGGTTAGAACTTGGTGCCTTGTGCATGGTGTAAGGCACATACCACCGAGCTTTACCTCCATGGTGATCTCCTGGCACCCCTTCTCTCTCCACGACAAGGAGGGTAAACCCATCTGCTAATAAGCAATTTTTTTTTGGGGGGGGTGTTTTTTGTTTGTTTGTTTTTTCGAGACAAGGTTTCTCTGTGTAGTTTTGATGCCTGTCCTGGATCTTGCTCTGTAAACCAGGCTGGCTCTGCCTCCCGGGTGCTGGGATTAAAGGTATACACCACCACCACCCAGCATTATTTTCTTATAATAATGACGGCAGAGGGCTGCATTATACAAATGCTTCCTTTTCCTTTTTCCCAGAGAGTAAGCAGAGTTTCCAGTTAACACGTAAGCATCTCATTGTTGGTGAAGTGCCAGTTAAAGCACTATGTTGCTAGGGGAGGGTTATGTGGAGTGAACCAGGGCTGCACTTGATCTATACCATAGAGCTAACATGTTCCCTTTCCCTACCAAACTGAGACGAAAGGCCACCTGCAAAGAGGCTTGTGCCTCAGGAGTTCCTCACTGCCATCCTCTTAACTCTTAGTAATAGGCATCTGCATAGCAGCAGCAGTATGCTGGGACTGGTGGCCTGTGTGTCTGTATGTTTACAGTCTCCAGCTCCAAGGCTAAGAGCAGATGGAGTGCTCACCCCAACACTTCCGGTGCCTCTTTACTCCTGGACAGTGAAGGCAGACACCAGCACCCCTGGCCCTACACCTTCGATCATCTGTGAGCTGACACCCATGTCTTCTCTTTGTTTCCCACATCCATACTCCTGCGTAGGCCTCAGAGTGAATGTGCTGGATGTGCCAATAAGCTTAGAGGCACAGAGCCACATGACTGAGGACATCCCGGTGGGAAGTAATCCTCTCTATGCTGTGCTAATATCCACGAGTCTAATTCATGTCCCCCAAGGGCTTTGTGCCCTACTTTCAGAGTTTGCACTACCACACCTCACCTTCTCTCATCCTAATCCTGCCAAAAAATTAAAACACGGGGGAGCCTGCTTTTTCCCGTGCCTGCCATCCTGCCAAGGCTATGGTCCTCATTCTTTTCTTCCCAAGGGTAGGCTCATGCATTTCTACCTCAGCATCACCAACAAACTCATCTTCACATCTTGTCTTTCTTTTCATACTAGACAAAACGTCCGTCTGGCTGTCCTGGAACTCGCTCTGTAGGCTAGGCTGCCCTCAGACTCAGAGATCCATCTGCCACTGCCTCCTGAGTGCTGGAATTAAAAGCGTGAGCCACTAGTGCCCAACTTAAAACAGAGCTCTTTTCATCTTTTTAAAATGATTATAAATGTGCACTGTGTAACATTTAACTATGTGAGAATAGGTCTGGGAACATGGCTCCACTGGCAAAGCGCTTATCTAGCATGCACAAACCCCTGGACTTGATCCCTAGTATCACATAAACTGAAAGTGGTGATAAACGTCTTTAATCCCAGAAGGTGGAAGTGAATCAGAATTCAAGGTCATCCTTGGCTACATAGCCAGTTAGAGGCCAGCCTAGAATGCATGAGACCTTATCTCAGTCTTCACTTATTTGTACAGACTTCTCTCTGGCAGATACAACCATCTTTGCCCCTGCTCGCTCCTTCATTGGCTGAAATCAAGCTCTTGAAGGTAGCTCTTCATCTTTATTAACATAGCACCCTGTTTTTACCACTGTTTCAGAGCTTATCAGCATTGTGTTTAGTTCGTTATTTATGTGTGTCTCTTTCCACTTGGAGCTTCTGCAGGTAGCTGGTAGGTAGAAGAATAGGATAATAGGCCCCAAGTGCAGGTCAGTGGGAGAGCATGTGCTTAGCATGCTCATACACCTGCCTTCATTCAGTCCCCAGCACCAAATAAATGTGCATTGCCTTTTTAGAACACACCATTTAGTTTGGTTCCATTGTTTTCTTAAGACTTGCACCTTAACGGAGAGCTAGGTAACATCCTTCATTGTTTTACTGTGGGTTTGCTGTAAATGACATAGTTGATTTAACCCCAGCTGGGAAATAAACACGTGTGCCAGTGTTTTTATTTGCTTTCTGATAAAGCAAAGTTGCTTCTGAACTTCCTGAACACAGTGCACCCTTGTCACAACCAGAGAACTGCCATGGAAGAGCTGAGTTTCTAGAAAGACTTCCAGGAGGTCTCTAACAGTTTTCTCCTGGTTTGAGTGAGTTCTAAGTTTACCCAGGCTGAGGGGGGCATTCAGTCTTGTCCCAAATGGCTAATCCTCTCTTTTTTTCCACAGGGAAGCAACTGGAAGGCATTTGGTAAGTGGGGTGGGACTCCTCATATTGACGCTATCCCATATCCCTTTTTTTCTAGAGATATCTTTTGAATTTTTGTTTTTATGGTAAGGGTGTATGTATGTCTGTGTCCCATGTAAGTGCTTGCTGCCCAGGAAGCCAGAAGAGGGTGTCGGATTCCATCACACTCAAGTTACAAACAGTTGTGAACCACCATGTGGGTGCTGGGAATAGAACCTGGGTCCTCTGGAAGGATAGGCAGTGCTTTTAACTGCTGAGCCATTTCTCCAGCCCCCAATTTCCCCTATTCTAAAACAGCAGCTCTCCGTGGAGCTGATTTTGTCCCTCCAGCTCACACGATGTTGGCCATGTCTAGAGACTTCCATGTCAGAGCTAGAGGGAGGGTGCTACTATCACCTACGGGTAATCACCTTCCATTAATGCTTCCTACAATAGCGTCATCCACCCCAATGTCCAGAGGGAGGACACCGATCTGTGGTGCTGTCTGCCACCTTTGTCCCCGAGTCCCACCTACTGCAGATTGGAAATGTTCCAAAAAAGGAGTCTGCTGCTGTGCCGTCCATTCTCCTGTGCCTAAGTTAGCTCCTGGAAGCAGTGTCAAAATCCTGAATGTTAGCTGGGAGTGATTGCGTACACTTTTAATCCCAGCACCTAGGAGGGGAGGCAGAGGCAAGCAGATCTCTGAAATAGAGGCCAGTCTTGTCTACGTGGGGAGCTCCAGGCCCACCAGGGCTACATAGTGAGGCTCTGTCTTACAAAAGGAAAAAAAGAAAAAGGAAGATGTAAAATGTTCTGAAATATAAAAGTGCTTATCCTAAACGTACAGACTCTTTTATCATTATTCCCTGAACAGTAGAGTGCAGTGACTGTATGGCATTTACATCATGTACAATACTGTGTGTCATCTTTAAATGATTCAAAGTGTACTTAAGGGTGTGTGTAAGTTCTGTGTATGTCTGTTCCATTGTAGACAAGGGACTTGAGCATCTGTGAATTGGGGATGGAGATGGGGACAGTTCTAGATCAGTCATCCCAGACTCAAAGGGACACTGAGTATGTCTTACTCGTGTCTTCACCTGGCTAATATGAAATTGGCCGTCACAGGGACATCTGTGGGCAGAAATTGTTCTCACTGCAGTATGGTGCTTTCTTTTTCTTGGGAAGTTACCAGTTTTCTGGCTCACTGTCCCTCTCTGTGACAGGCACACCTCTATAGTTGTACACAAGGACGAGTTCTTCTTCGGCAGCGGCGGCATTTCCAGCTGTCCCCCGGTGAGTGTCCCCACTGACCTGCAGATTTCGGGGGTTCCTGTAGCCTGAGAAATTTGGCTTCTATCGTGTTCCTCTGACTCGTGGCAGTTCCTCGTGTAGCCATACATAAGCCAAGTACGGTGGTGTGCTGCACAGGCCTTTAATCCCGGTACTTGGAAAGCAGAAGCAGATGAATCTCTGTGAGTTCAAGCCCAGCCTTGTCTGCAGAGAGTTCCAGAACAGCCAGGGCTACAGAGACACTTTCTTAAAAAAAAAAAAAAAAAAAAAAGACTTAAACTGAACAGTTTTGTAATCCTAATACTTGTGGGTATAGGCAGGAGGATCAGGAGTTCAAGTCTTTCTTGGCTGCCTATTGAATTCAAGGCTAACCTGAGTTATATGAGACGCTATCTCAAAAAAGCACTCCTAACAAGGACTAGTGCTGTGCTCAGAAATACACAGCAGGTCCAGGTGCTTGTCACCATGCCTGACAAACTGAGTTCAATCTCTAGAACATCCACAGAAGTAGAGAACCATCCCTTAACTTGTCCTCAGTCCTCTGGCTGGAGCTCGTGTGTGCGCACGCTGTGATAGATAATGAAACAGAGCTTCCAGGGAGAGATTGTTAACAGTCTGGCTGCTCTGCCAGAAGACCTAGGTTTGATTTCCGGCACCCACATGTGGCAGCTAACAACTGACTATAACTCTAGTTCCAGAGGATCCAGTGCCCTCTTCAGGTACCACATGCAGGTAGTGCACAGACATACATGCAAGCAAAACACCCATGCACATAAAAGTAAGTTTTAAATTAAAAATACATATCAAAAACTAGGGCTGGTGAGATGGTTAACACGAGAAAGTTACTTGCTAGCTACCAACTCTGATGACCTGAATTTGATCCCTGGGACCCATCTAGTGATTCCTACAAGTTGTGCTCTGATCACTTTGTTTGCATGCACACGTATATACACACAAGTAGATAAATGTTTAAAAAAAAAATGGTAAAGCCAAAGAGAGAGTGAAGGCCTTAAGATGCTTTCAGTAGTTGGAGGTGTGTCTCGGTGAACACGTGCCTAGCGTCAACGCCCCATATTGCACTCTCAGCATGGGAGTGGGGGAGGAGAGGAGAGAGGAAGAATACCCATGTCCTTCTCAGAACATTTCTCTCAGAGCCACCTCAGGATTGTCATGGGATGGACTCAAGCAAAGACCATCCATTTTGATACCATAAGTAGGGAGTCATTCTTGATTTTTCACTGACCACCCTGCCTATAACAAATATTTCATTAGGCCTGGTCACTTCTTTTTGTGTTTGCTTTTTGGGATAAAAAGGTCTCTTGTGGCTGAGGCTGGCCTCAAGATCACTGTGCAGCTGATTATTTCAGCTTGAGCCCTCCCACTGCTCATCTTTACCTCCCACATTCTGGGATCATAGGCATGTTTGCATCCAGAAAGCCCGGTCGGACGTTCTACTTGTCAGTGTGTCTTAAGTCAGTCTGCCTCTCTTCATCTCTTCCCATCCCTCCAGAGCTTCACTGCAGTCCTGGCCACTTCCTGTCTAGACTGGACCTGTGAGCTAGCCTGATCTCCCTCTGTCCTCCATGTGGGAGACAGACTGAATCTCTGAGATCTTCTTGCCTCTGCCTCCCAATTAAAGATATGCACGTCCACGCTTGCATCAAACTCACCATGTAGCCATGGGTGTCCTTGAGCTGCTGACCTCCCTCCTTGTCACCCTAGTGCTGGGATTACATAGCCCTGACTATCCTGGAACTCTCTAGGTAGAACAGGCTGGCCTTGAACTAAAAAAGGTCCTCCTGCCTCTGCTTCCTGCCTGCTGGGGCTAAAGGCATGTGCTACTATGCCCTACATACTGAGTTTCGAGATGCTGGGTGATTTTTTTGGGTTTTTTTTTTTGGGGGGGGGCGTGTTTTTAAAGGAATTTCATGTTTCAAAGTATGTCCCTGCTTTAGCCAAAGGCAGTAGGGTCTCCCGCTGAGCTTGTCTATGGATCCTTCCTAGCCATCCTCTTTTCAGGTTCTGTCTTCCCCCGCTCTGCCCTCTTCCAGCTTGGGCATTTAAACCTGTACTCCAGTTCCAGTCTAGCTCCCTAAGCCTTCCCCTGGATGTGCCTCTCCATTCTTCAGGTCTGAGCTGGGTGGTGATTCCCTCTGGCAAATCTCAGCCTGGCTCCCCTGCCACAGGTATTCAGGAATGATGCTCTGTGTTTTTTCAGCATGGCCCTTATTTCAGCTTTTTTTGTTTGTTTGTTTGAGACAGGGTTTCTCTGTAGCTTTGGGCCTTTCCTGGATCTCTCTCTGTAGACCAGGCTGGCCTCCAACTCACAGAGATCCACCTGCCTCTGCCTCCCGAGTGCTGGGACTAAAAGTGTGCACCACCACTGCCTGGCCTATTTCAGCTTCTTGTCATCCACTGGTGTATAGAATTTTTTACCTGCCTTCCCTAATAACCTTTAAGTTCCGTGAGGACAGAAATCTCATTTTTTGTATCCATTGTACTCCCAGTGTCTAGTGTTAGAAGTAACATGTAAGTTCTCAATACATCTGTCCCATGGGTGAATAATAGGAGTTGCAATAGTGACCTCTTATCCTTTGGAACATTAGGTAATTTTCCTCTGGCTACCATAATTACTGATCTGCTCACCATGCCTTCCCCAGTGCCAAAACAATGTCAGCCTGAAAGGAAGTGCTCTGGGGCTGTCATTCAGTGGCTTTTATAGGCAAGCTCTGTTCTGGAATGTTCTCCTTCCCCAAGTCTACCCTCCTTGATGTCCTGTTGCTTACCCTTTGGCTACTCTTCCCACTCCTTTAGTCTCCTGTGGCAGCCCAGCTGTCATGTTCTGTCCTTATGATCATCTATTGGGGACAAAGGAGACCACAGGTTCCAGGTTTCTGTCTTTTTGTTGTTGTTTATATTTTTTGAGACAAGGTCTCTCTATGTAGTCCTGGCTGTCCTGGAGTTCAAGATGTAGACCAAGCTGGCCTCGAACTCACAGAGATCTTCCTGCCTCTGCCATCAGAGTGCTGGGATTAAAAGTGTGCGCCACCACACTCGGGTTTCTGTCTTTTTAACAACAGAATGATAAACAGTGTAGAGACTGCACAGGAATCAGCTTCCAGGCCCCACAAGCAGCCAGAAGCCAAACTCCGAATTCTATAACCTTAGCAAACAGAAAATAGCCCTCTTCCTATGACAAGAGTGTTCCAGCAGTTAAAAATGAAGCTGTTGGAACAGAGTTTTGTAGTTTTGTGTGGAAAGTCACAATTTAAAAGAGGCAGGGGGGGGGGGGGACAACGACACGCGCAGCACGTGGCTGGAGAGATGGCTCAGAGGTTAAGAGCACCGACTGCTCTTCCAGAAGTCCTGAGTTCAATTCCCAGCAACCACATAGAGGCTCACAACCATCTATAATGAGGTCCAATGCCCTCTTCTGGCCTGCAGGCATACATGCAGACAGAACACTGTATACATAATTAATAAATAAATAAAAAGATAAATCTTAAACAAAACCCTCAAGCCTGGCACAGTAGTACACACCTTCAATCCCAGGACTTGGGAGGCAGAGGCAAGTGAGTTGGAGGCTAGCCAGGTTACATAATAATTTAACAAATGGAGAAGATAGCCTGGAGTTCCTCAGATCCCTTCTTAAAAATTAACAGGATGTTGAGGGTCTCAGTGACAGCATACTGGCCTAGCATGCATGAGGTCCTGGGTCTGATCGCCAGAACAGCCTAAAGAAAGAGAAAGAGATGGAGATGCGACTTAGTGACTTTCTTGGGTTGACTCTTTCAGGGAGGGACATTGCTTGGGCCTCCAGACACTGTGGTTGATGTGGGGAACACAGAAGTCACAGAAGAAATCTTTCTGGAATACCTGTCCTCCCTGGGGGAATCTCTGTTCCGGTGAGTAAGGACAGGGTGGTGGCTCCTTGTGTGCGCCACTGCTGACACTCACACTCAGGGGTGGAGCCAGGACGGCCGTCCCTGACACTGAGCTCTGGCCTCGTCGCAATTACTGGGCGACCGAAAGAACCCCCCGCTCCTTGGTCTCTTCAACAGCAGACATACATCCCAGCAGGCTTAAGAGGCTTTAGTCAGGCTGATCATGTAGCTCAGTTGGTAGAGTGCTTTCCCATCATTCACAAAGCCTTGGTTCGAGCCCCTGCACCACAAAAACCTAAACTGGTGTGTTGGCACATGCTCAGGAAGTAGTGCAGGAACCTCCGGAGTTTGAGGTCATCCTTAGCTGCATACGGAGTGGAAGGCCACCTGAGCAGGAGATTGTCTCCAAAGAAAAAGGAGAACTTAGCCAGGCTGCGGTGACGCACACCTTCTCTCTGAGTTCAAGGCCAGCCTGGTCTACAGAGCGAGATCCAGGACAGCCAGGGCTACAGAGAGAAACCCTGTCTCGGAGGAAAACAAAACCACTGAGTCAAAGCCTGGTGAGAGGGCTCATCAGGTAGGCGTTTGCCGTAGGGCCTGACAGCCCACGCCGTGGGAGGAGAGAACCTGCTCTCACTCATTGTCCCCTGACTTTCCTCGTATTCCTACACACATACACAGAAAATAATGTAAAAAAAAATACAGAGGGGGCTGGAGAGATGGCTCAGTGGTTAAGAGCACTGGCTGCTCTTCCAGAGGACCCAGGTTCGATTCCCAGCAACCACATGGTGGCTCACAACCATCTGTAATGAGATGTGGTGCCCTCTTCTGACCTGCAAGCATACATGTAGGCAGAACACTATGTACATAATAAATAAATAAATAAGTCATGATTTGAAATAAGAATTAGAAAAGCTTTTAAAAAAAAATACAGAGGAGAGGCTAGAGCCATGGCTCCCAACCTGTGGGTTTCGATCCCTTTGGGTGTCTCATATCAGATATTTACATTAAGATTTATAACAAAAGCAAAATTACAGTTATGAAGTAGCAACGAAATAATTTAATGGTTGGGGGTTATCATGAAATGAGGGACTGTATTAAAGGGTCACAGCATTAGGAGGGTTGAGAACCACTGGCTTAGAGGATAAGAAACACTTGTTGAGCATATCTTAGAGAATAAGGCCTGAGTTCAGGTCCCAGTACCCACATGGAGGCACACAGTGAACTGTAACTCCGGTAACAGTCTCTGACCCCCTCTTCTAGCCTTCACAGGAAGTAGGCACACATGGTACACATTCATTCATACAAACACTCATACACATAAAAATAGTAAGTCTTTTTAAAAAAAATCTTTAGTCAGTTTCATTAAGGGTTCACCTCTGACCCTCATCCTGTTGTGAATGTAAAAATTCTGGAACTATCTAGAAAACATACATTCTTGGTTCATCTTTCCCTTGTAAATCACTTCTCGGAGGTTCAGATCTGCAGACAGCGGCCCTTCTGGAATGTTTGAGAGGACTGAGCATAGTCTTCACGTGAGGCTTTGCCCCCTCAGCTGCCGGCTGTCTCACCCGCTCCCCGACCTCTCTTGCATGTGCAGAGGAGAAGCCTACAACCTCTTCGAGCACAACTGTAACACCTTCAGCAATGAAGTGGCACAGTTCCTGACTGGGCGGAAGATCCCTTCTTACATCACTGACCTGCCCTCTGAAGTTCTCTCCACGTAAGTGTGACCACTCTGTTTCCGCCCCTGCCAACCTGAAAATCCCCATTTGAGGCAGTCAAGAGGCTCAGACCAGCCTCGGCTACATAGTGAGCTTCCTGATGGAGCCTGAGCTGTGTGAGGCCATGTCTCAGGAAGAAGAGGCACAGGAAAACTTAGGGCCCCTCCCCTACGGCAGCAGAATCCTTCTGGCCAGTAGGACCTGTTTGATGGCAGGTTCCACCTAGAAGGCCACCATTGTTCCACCCACCAGTGTGCACTAAACCTCCTTGGAGCTGGGCTTAAGTGCCACCACGGAACTTAGAAACCCACTTGACACTAGCTTAGATGTTTACAGAAAATCCTAGCGCCTGGTACACAAAGTCATCTCCCAGAAATGCTTATCTAAGTAGATGGCAGAATCTGGAACAACAGGATGACCCAGTTTATAACTGTTGTTTGTCTTTGTCATCCACACCCTGAGCTCTGTGACACCCTCCAAAGACCAAGTTCTGCTTGTGCTTGAACTTACAGTGCACACACAGCCCTCAGCAGAGGTTCCCTCTGCCCCTGATGGGGTCCCAGCCTTGAGAAGGGCCTGTGGGCCGTCACCCGGCTGTCACCTCCTAAAAGGGCACAAACCCCCAAAGCCATATCCTAATCACTCCCTTTTGTGATTGTACCAAACTGCCTCTGCCCACTCTAGGACAGTGCCCGTTTGTTGACTCTGACTCAGTTTCTCTTGAATTGGGGTCCCGGCAAATAAACTCAGTTTGGAAAAACAAAACAAACGAACAAAGCTGCCGAGGAACCCAGTCTCCCAGGCCTGGGACTGCCTTCTCCTGATGGATGTGTGGGACCCAGTCTCCTGGGCCTGGGACTGCCTTCTCCTGATGGATGTGTGGGACCCAGCCTCCCTGCCAAGAGATCTGGGTCCTGAGACCCTGAGCACTCCTGAGCAGCCAAATATTCTTGCTATTACTACTTAATGGGTAGGGTCCTGGAGCTTGTCTGGATTAAGGTTGATATTTAACGCTTGGATCAGTTTACAAGTACTTTATTCCCTTGATCTTAGGGGTGATTTTCAAATATGGCCGTATCAGCTAGGCACAGTGGTACGCACTTAGAATCCTAGCATTTGTGAGCCTGAGGCAAGAGGATCACAATGAATTTGAGACCAGCTTGAGCTACATAGGCCAGGCTGAGTTACATATTCAGTGAGGGGGGGGGATGCGGGGAGGGGGAGGGCAGTAACCTCTGAGGATAAAGCTCATGCCCAGAGTGTGTCATGAGCCGCTTTATTTTATTTTTCGAGACAGGGTCTCACTGTGTAGTCCTGACTACCTACAACTGACTGCATAGACTGTACTAGCCTCAGATGCACAGAGATCCATATGCCCCTGCATTCTGAGTACTTTATTTCCCAGGTACAGAGATCCTGAAAAGTCACCAGACTCCATTTTTACAGTGGTTTTCTAGCTAAGTTATTCTAGGAACAACAAAGAGGATACATCAAGTACAGAAATCTCTAGTTCTCTGTGGGTAGTGTTCACCCACAGCTCAGCAGGCCTGGCAGGTGTCAGTAATAAGATAGCAGCACCCACACAGAGGAGGGAGGTGAGAGTAAAACCCTAGAACAAATCCCAGCATTCGGGAGGCAGGTGGATCTCTGTGAGTTCAAGACCAGCCAGGACTACACAGAGAAACTCCATCTTGAAAAACCCAGAACAACAACAAAAAAAAAAAAAAAAAAAAAAACATAAAACAAGCTATTTAGAAGATTATTGGTCAGCTTTCTGATCCTGAAGCAGATACCTGAGATAATCAGTTTATAAAGAGACACGCTGCACCGTTAGAGGTTTTGATTCATAGTCACCTGACACCGTTACCTTTGAGCCTGAGATAAAGAAGCTCCTCGTGGTAGAGCAGGAGCTGCTTGCTTGTGGCCAAGACGCAGAGAGGAGGAGAGGGAACTAAGGCTCCACTTTGTCCTTCAAGGGCATGTCCCCAGTGACCAGAAGACCTCCCAATGGGCCCCACCTCTCAAATGCTTCCCAGGCAGAGAACCTGTGGGCCTTGGGGACCACTTACCAAGCCCCCTTACGAAGACCGGTGTGGCAGGAGATGCTGAGTAACAAGACCCACAACTGGCCAAGTAGGAGATTGGAGAGTCCTCAGCCCTAAGTGGAACGTATATACTGCACCCCCTCCTCCCTTTGACCCCAGCACTCAGGAGGCAGAGGCAGGCAGATCTTTGTGAGTTCTAGGCCAGCCTGGTCTACAGGGTGAGTCCCAGGCCAGCCAAGACTGTGTAGAACAGCAGTTCTCAACTTATGGATCTCAACCTCTTTGGGGGTTCCATATCAGATATACTGTTTGTCAGATATTTACATTACAATTCATATCAGTAGTAGCAAAATTGCAGTTATAAAGTAAGAATGAAGTAATTTTATGGTTGAGGGTCACCACACCATGAACTGTAGTAAAGGGTCGAAGTATTAAAGATTGAAAATCACTCTCGCCGGGTGGTGAGGACGCACAGCTTTAATCCCAGCACTCGGGAGGCAGAGGCAGGCAGATCTCTGAGTTTGAGGCCAGCCTGGGCTACAGAATAAGAACTAGGACAGGCACCAAAACGACATAGAGAAACCCTGTCTCGAAAAACCAAAAAAAAAAAAGAAAAAAGAAAGAAAGAAAGAAAATCACTCTATGTTGCAGAGAGACATGTCTCAAAAGAAAGAAAAGGAAGGCAGCGTGTGGTGGTGCTGCCATGCCCACCATCAGGGGCATCGTTCTGTCTGTGTTTAGGCTGCACTGCAAAGCTCTCCCTGTGCATGTCTCTTTCTCCACAGGCCCTTTGGACAAGCGCTTCGACCCTTCCTGGACTCCATCCAGATCCAGCCTCCTGGAGGGAACTCTGTGGGCAGACCCAGTGGCCAGAGCTAACAGGACTGCACGGGACTGCCTGCCCTCCAGGAATTTTCCTTTTTAAACAAAACAAACCCTACCAGATTTCTATTTTATAATTTTACATCAGAGCTAATGGGGACGGCTTTTTAAATTTCCCAGGGAAGGAGCTTGTCGGGCTGCACGTAGGACAGTGCTCCCGAGAAACAGAACAAATGCCATCCCCTCTAATAGTATTATACTAATTTATTAAGGCTGTCTTGTCTGTGAGTTCACTTCTGACGCTGTTGCCCGAGCGTCCTCTGCACTGGAGAAGGGGGTGCTTGTTTAAACAGAAAGAAAGAGTCACAATCTGAGAGAATCCCGTCCTGGACCCTCTTTCCAGAGGATACCCACATTCCACCCAGGGGGCCACACCTCTGGGCCCTGGCTGAGGTTGTTTTGTTTTGTTTTGTTTGTTTTTCGAGACAGGGTTTCTCTGTGTAGCCCTGGCTGTCCTGGAACTCACTCTGTAGACCAGGCTGGCCTTGAACTCACAGAGATCCGCCTGGCTCTGCCTCCCGAGTGCTGGGATTAAAGGCGAGCGCCACTGAGTTTTATACTGTCCATTCCCTGGAGCAGTCACCCTCTAGCAGCAAGTGAACCAAAGGAGTTGGTGGACATGGGGCCGGCTGTAGGCTGACTGCCTCAACCTAAGTGAACTCTTTAGCCGCAAGTTTACCCCCTCATCCCGAACAAGGCCACAGGCTGGGGCTGGAGCAGCCAGAGAGAGCCTCAGGATCAAAGGACAGGGAAGACAGGATAAAGCCATTCCTCTTCCTCCTAGACTCAATGCCAGTCCTCTCTGCCTGCCCCCAAGCTGCTCTTCCTCAGCAATAACTTGACCTGTCACCATTCATGGAGGTCTAGGCTGCAGTGGCAGGGACCTGGGCCTTTTCTGCAAATAATGACATCAGTTTGTTTATAGTCAGTAGAGCCACCCACCCACCCACCCACCCAGACCGGTATGCATTTGTCAGCTAAGTGCTGAGGGAACCACAGTGTAGAGAGGATACCATAATGATGTAGATTCAAGGTGGCAAGTTGTCTACAACAGGGACTTTCACATTATCCTAAAGTGTCTTGAACAGACATTCTCTCCATCGTCGTCGTTCTGACCTTAAGAGGTGTGGTTGGGGTGAGTGGGCATTTTCCTAGTGATGTGCCGCTACGATCCATCGCAGGAATCATCCAGAAGTCTATGATCTAGACTCTGGACTCTAGAAGGAACTTAAGGTTCCCTTTCTTGGTGTCAGCCTCCTACTAGCTAATTTGGGGACTGGATATGGAGAAGGGGACTCAGAGCAGGCACCTGAGACTCAGCTCCACATCTGTGGGAGCCCCTGCCATGGCCTCCTACCACTTCTGAAACTTGAGCTCAATTGCTCCTTCTGGGGCAGCCTTTCCTCCCTGAAAAGCTGCTGCTGGCTCCCCTGCTGTCTTTGCCAGTAGCCATATCAGTTGGCTTCATCGGGATCTCAGCCTCAGTGCTGGCCTGGTGCCTGAGCAGGGCCAAGTCCAGCTGGGATGTCAGGTGGTGTTTGGAACTTGAAGATTGGAATCAAATGGGTCTCAAGTCTCAACGGTTTGCAAGTGTGCGTGACAATGACAGATTAGAGGGGACACCAGCAGGAATTGTTTGCTGTTGGTCTGTTAACAGAATGGGACCCAGAAGGATGAATGTTCAAAGCTTGGCTTCTGGGTAGGTAGAGGTTGCTAAAAGCCTTCGTCACCTTTAATTCGCCTGGCCCCAGCTGCTAGCATCTCTACCTAGAGCCCTTGCCTCTCTCCTGACAGGTGCTGGACTGATTTTCCCATGTGACCAGATTCGTCTGGTTTCCCTCCTCGCAGCAGTGACTCAAATACCATGATATTCTGAGAATTTTTGTCATTTGATTGCTTGAACAGCCTCCTGTCATGTCCAGCAGCCGTCCATGCCAGTGCCTGTGCCCATGGCTCACAGGGAGATGGGAGGACTGGACAGTTTCTCAGACCTCTGCAGGAAGGCAAGCTCTTCCTCCCTATGCAAATCCTGTCACCACCAGAATCCCAGGCCAGGAACCCCACATCCCACTTCACATATCTCTGTCCCAGTATCTCAGGAGCGTGCTCTTGATGACCAGCTGCTCCACCTGGGCATGTACAAGTGAGCTGGGCGGGAACTGAGTCGTGTTCGTGCCACGTGACAGACACCCCGTGGAGGTCCATTGGCCAAGGGACAAGGGAAGTGGAGGCGTGAGACCATTGTCCTCTCTAGACAAAGTGAAGCGTGTTCCTTTGAGATTCCTTGGAGTCAAACTAATTATTATGTCTAATACAGAGGTGTTTGCTGGTTTTCATTGGTGTTTTTTCTAATGCAATAAACTCATTTATGCTGGTGTGATGTGTGTGAATCCTGACATGAAGCAACCCCAGGCTTCCCCATCTGATCCCCTGGGAGGTTAACCTTGCAGAGGCCAGGAGTGCTGCCTTTGCCTAGCTGGAAGGCTTGTGGATGAGCGTGGGTAGTAAAGAAAGGTATATGGTCCTCACCATTGGTGTAGGAAGATGGGGGAAGGGCCCCAGAGAAGGCAATGGGCATGAGGCTACTTTAACCCAGCGTTAGCTCCATAGTGAGACAGTGAGACCCTTTTTTTGCCTCCCCAAAAATTGTGTAAGAGTGTTGTGTGTGTGTGTGTGTGCGCGTCGCCGCGCGCTCCCAGATGCGTGCTAGATCTGGTGCCTCGCCTGCATTAAGAATGAAGAATTGTCTTAAGAACCATACAATGTCGCTCCTTATGGTCCAATGACAACCAAAGTTCCTCCTACAAAGTTTCTGGATTGAATGCGTTTATTAGGGTGCTCATAGCCATAGTTGGGGAGTTACAGAAAGAAGTGTGAGTAGCCCTAGACAGCCACACTGGAAGGTCTGTACCCAGCATGCATGATGGCTTCTCCATCCCTGCATAGATGGAGTCTTTGAAGCCTACATACTCTGACACCTCCTAGAGCCCCAGGGCCATGTGCAGGTAAGGCAGAATTGCATACAACTAGCTGGGGAAGGTGAATATTCTACTGAGGGTCCAGTGGCCCCTCCTATGAGGCAATGTGCGCAGTCAAGTTTGGCTCCAAGAATAGTGCTACCCAACAAGGAGCATTTGGTTCCATGAATTAGCAAGTGTTTACTTCTGATTTCATATATGGTCCTGAACAAGTGCTGTGGTTGGTGGCCAGCTTTCTAGAAGCTTCCCTTGTACTGCCAGGTATGCAGCCTGACTGGCTGTATGCAAAATCCAGCAGGCCAGGCCTGTGGTAATGCTTTCCCAACAACAGATCAGGGGGTGGGGGTTGGTCCCATTATACAGGAGGGAACAGGGCAGAGGAATGTCCAGGTGGCAGGTTGGCAAGGCCATTTTTGAATCCAGGCCATTTTCTCATGTCATCACTGAGGTATGGAGTCTTTCCAGTGTGCTGGTTTCTACAAGGCAGAGTAGAGATGACTTTGCCTGACATACCGGCTTCGTAAGAACACGCTAGGTGGGAACCTTTGAGATCCCTACTCAGATAACAGCTGGGCTACCCACCTTGGTAGGGTAGTACCAAGCAGTAAGTAAAGATCACTCTACCCGATGCTTGGGTCACATGGTCAGTAAATTTCAGGTTACTAAGACACTTCCGCAGCCATTGGCTGTGGATTTCCTTAAACCAGTGACATGCATAGGTCGGTTCTCTGCTGAGGTGTATAGCCGTCTGACTTGCTTCTGGAGGAAAAAATGACAGAAAACAGATGTACAACTCCCCCCCCTTAGACTTTAAGACTTGAGGCCAGTCAATCTGGGGTAAAGTCATTCAACCTTAGTGTCCCCCTCAAACTCCAGACCAGAGACCCTTCACCCCCTAGCCATCTCCCCGGGAGCCACTGGAAGGCATAACTGGGCTCTGTGCGTTGGGGACAACAGCAGCCAATAGGGAAGGAATCCTTGTCCGGTCAGGAATCCTACTCTGGAGAAAAGAGGCAAACACAGGTGACGGAGACCTCAGGGGGTGATGCCAGGTGACAACAGTGTGTGAGGATGGAGGTTAGGAGGTCAGAGGAGGCTGCTCTAAGGATGAGGTATCTACCTGAAACCCAGATGATGCAGAGCCAGGGTGGAGTGGGGCATTCTCTCCAGGCAGCTGAACCAGCAAATGAGAATCCTGGAGGAGCTGAACAGAGGGAGGCCGCTGCGGCTGAACAGGAGTAAGCAGCAGTGTCTGTCGGGCCAGGGCCTTTCCGGTCATGGGAATCCGGAGGAGAAGCTCAGGAGCTGTACAGAGACTGGTGGGGGGTGGCGGGGGAGTCTGGGTGAGGAAAGCTGTGCCCAGATCTGTAGAGAAGCACTAGCTGAGTACAGGGGCACGGAAGAGAGCCCCTATGAAACATCCAAAGACCAGCTATGGGGTCACGGGGCCATTTATCCTGCCTTTGTGAGCTTCACTAAGCCTAACTTTGGTTTAAGAGGTATGCTTTAATTCTCAAGTTATTTTTTTCCAAAACAAAATTTGTGCCAGGTGTGACATAGCACATGCCTTACCCACAATCCCAACACTCTTGAATGTGTTGAAATCCCAACACAGGAAAATTGCCACTAATTTGGGACTAGCCTGAACTATATAGTGAATTGTAGACCAGCCTGGACTACAGAACAAGGCCCTATTAAAAAAAAAGAAAATTGTGATAGAATATAATAGCAATAATGCTCTGAAAAAAGTAAGCGTGCTAGGTAGTTTTTTGTCAACTTGACACAAGCTAAAGTCATCGTAGAGGAGGGGACCTCAAATAGGAAAATGTCTCCATAAGATCAGGCTGTAGGCAAGCCTGTAGGGCATTTTCTAAATTAGTGATTGATGGGGAAGTGCCATCCCTGGGCTGGTGGTCCTGGGTTATGTAAGAAAGCAGGCTGAGGAAGCCAGTAAGCAACACCCTTCCATGGCCTCTGCATCAGCTCCTGCCTCAGAGTTCCTGCCCTGCTTGAGTTCCTGCCCTGACTTCCTTCCATGACAGACTGATGTGACGTGTAAGCCGAATGAACCCTTTCCTCCCCAACTTGCTTTTGGTCTTGGTGTTTTGTCACAGCAATTGTAACCCTAAGACAGTAAGCACAAAGACAAAGGAGGAAAGTCACCAGAACGTCCCTCATCCTAAGGAGTCGCTGCTCACCATTCTGTGAACAGCTTTGTGGGTTGGAAGATAGGCACACAGGATAGCTGTACATCCGGGGTTGAGAGGAGTGTGGCCAGAGTGGGTGATGATGTAGAAGGTGCCTGCCATGCTGGTTAGGAAGGAGAACATGAGACCCAAGCCTCCTCACACTCGGGCTTTAGCCTAGAAGAACCCAGCAGGGACCTGTCACAACGATGAATGGAACCCCCGCTGAGCCTGGGGACTTGTCCAGGCGGGCAATGTTGCCCTCTTCCCGGTGGAATGTTTATACTGCAGGAGAAATATGAACACCAGGCGGCGCTATAGACCTGCAAGGTACTCCAGGCCTCAGCCAAACGCCAGGGTGTGCCAGGCTCCTGTGAGTCAGGCTGTCCTGACTTTCAAGAGCCCAGTGGATAACAGCCAAGCTCTTTGTCCCCATTTTAGCCAAGCCCAACTGAAGCCTGTCCCGGACACCAACCCCCACACCTTGATGGATACACTGGTCCCTATCTGTCACTCAGTGGTTTCCAACCTCCATCCCTTACACAGTTCCCATCTGCTCCAAGCTGGATCCCCTTCCTCACGCCTCACTAGCACTAAAGGCTAGCATCAATAAGCCCCCCCAAAGCTTTCCTCATCTCTCCCCACCTAATCTGACACCCCCTGCTGAGGGTGCATTTTTTCCCCTACACTTCCACCAGGCCATCTCCCATGGCATCAACTGAATAATAACAAGGTTGGATTAGGCAGGTCATTTAAACAGACAAACATCCTCTGGGGCCACTGAGACACTCATCATAGCGGCACTGCTACAAAGTTCTTGCTGATAACCGAGAGCAGAGTTCATCCCCAGAACCTACTGTAAAGGTGGGATGACACTTCTAATTCCACAAAGCTGTCCTCCGACCTCCACAAATGGGCCCTGTTACATGCACCCCCTTATAAACAACAATGGTAATAAACACGTGCATACATGAATGCAAAAACAAAACCCCTATGGGCTGGAATTCCTGTGGATTTAGACTGAGCCTCTGAGACCTTGGTCACATTCTTACCCCCTCTAGGCCTCGTGTTCACCTGTGGAAGCCAAGTCAGGTTGGTGTCGTCTCTAAGATCCATCCACTCTAACAACTCTCCGGACCTGGCCTGTGCTGTGAGGAGAGCGGCTTATTCGCATGCTCCGTCCAGTACTCCAAGGCTGCTCTTTGGTCCATAGAGAACACTGTTTTGTCCTCACTGGCGGAAGAAGTCCCGAAGGGACCATAGACAGCACAGCAACAGCCTCCACTCCAGCAAACACCATCTGAGCATGCGTCCTTAGCCTTTGTTTCAATTCAGTGGACTGCCCATTGGGAGACAATGTAAACACCACGCACTGTGAAAGGAAAAATAAGCAATAGTCCCAGTCCCCTGATTCCCAGAAGGTCTTGCCAAGAACCTCTGTAAGCCCATGACTTCCCTGCTGCCCCCTCTTCCTAGGCTAGCACTGTCGACAGCTTCTAAAAAGAGAACTGACTCAAAAGAGCCACCTGTCCAAGGTCACCAGAGAGGAGGAATGGCCTCATGAACTGTCAAGTCTCAACAACCCCTTTGGGGTCGAAAAGTTCACCCTTCAAAGGTCACGCTCCACATAAAGAAAAAGGAAACAACTGGTGGCCCCGTAAATTATTTATTACTTAAAAAACATATTTTGGGGGCTAGAGAGATGGCTCAGTGGTTAAGAGCACTTGTTGCTTTTGCAGAGGACCCAGGATTAAGCACGGTGGCTCACAGCCACCTCCAGTTTCAGGGGATCCAAACCCTCTTCTGACTTCCACAGGCACTAGGCACGCACATGAAACACATACCTCCAATCAAGCAAAGCATTTATACATATAAAAAAATAAATATTTTTATCTTTGTGGGGTTTTTGAGACGGGGTCTCACTATGTAACCCCTGGCTGTCCTGGAACTTACTATGTGGACCAGGCTGGCTTTGAATTCATAGAGATGTACCTGCCTCTGCCTCCCGAGTGCTGTAACCTATGGGATATGCCACTGTGCCCAGCTTCCGAATGCTTTGGATTTGGTAATGTGCTGCCTGCCTCCTCATAATGGCTGGCAGCCAGGAGAAAGCTGGGGATGTTAAAGAGCAGAAGTAAGGGGGGGAAATGTTCCAGGTAGGAGCCACACCACGAAAACCAACCATGGAAGGCACTTACCGTAGACACTCCGTCTTTATCTTGACCCAGAAGAACCCATCATCTTGCCAGGCTGAAGTTACGCGTCCTCTGGCAACAGTCCTGCCTTACTCTGGTTCTCAAAGTCATCCACTGGCCAGTCTTCCCCTCCCCCAGTCTCGTTCCTAGCTTCCCCAGGGCCCATCTGAGCCCTTGTTGCCAGGGACAAACCTACCTCTTAAAGGGACACACTGGAACCCACAGGGACTGCCCGAACACGGATCTGTGCCTCAAGGCAAATCATTCCACTTCTGGGTTCCAGTCGCTTCATCCTTGAAGGACTATGGTGGGACTGCCATAGGAAAAACATTTATAAAACTACCTTATTGTTGGCCATGGTGGAACACACCAATAATCCCATTGCCCCAGAGGCAAAAGCTGAAGGAGTGTAGGCCAGCAAAGAGTATGTAGCAAGATCCTGCCTAAAAATAAAAACAAGGGCCAGGCAGTGATGGTGCACGCCTTTAATCCCAGCACTTCAGAGGCAGAGGCAAGTGGATCTCAGTGAGTTTGAGGCCAGCCTGGTCTACAAAGCGAGTTCTAGGACAGCCAAGGCTACACGGAGAGACCCTGTACACATACACGGGACTGGAGAGATGGCTCAGTGATTAAGAGCACTGGATGCTCTTCCAGAAGTTCTGGGTTCAGTTCTCAGCATTCACACGGCAGCTCACAACTGTCTATAACTGTAGTCCATAGGATCCAATGCTCTCTTCTGGTGTATAGATATACATGCAGACAAAATACCCATTTACACTAAATAAATAAATAAATCTGCTGGGCAGTGGTGGCGCACACCTTTAGTCCCAGTGCTTGGAAGACAGAGACGGAGATTTCTGAGTTCAAGGCCAGCCTGGTCTACAGGGCAAATTCTAAGATAGCCAGAGCAAGAAAGAAACCCTATCTCAAAACACACACACACACACACACACACACACACACAAAAAAAAAAAAAAAAAAAAAAAAAAAAAAAAAAACACGAATAAAGTGAAAGCAGGTTGGCAAGCCAATTTCCTTTTGTTTAAAGGGCGCTCCAGAACCAAACTTAGCCAGCAAGTACTCCAGGCCACAGGTTCACTTGATTTCTATTGTAGGAGAGGGGGAGAGTGTCTTTTCCTCATTGGCTGTGGTATTGACCTCACAGCCTTTCTTGATTGGCTAGTTTTAAACTAATCAGTGTAAAGGCAGGAAGGGCGAAGGGGTCTGTATCTAGGCCTTTAAGCACTGTAAATGCTTGTGGAGCAGGAGGAAGATCAAGAGAACAAAAGTTTTACCAGGTAGGTGTTGTATTTTAAAATGGCAGGAAGGAGTTACACCATACAACAGGGTCCCCTAGGAGGTTTATGGAGGGGAGGGAGAAGGGGCAGAGAAGGGGCCAGGGACCGGTCCCTGGGGATGAAGAAGATAAAGAGAAAGGTGATTGGAGGTGAGCAAGGCCCGCCTTTTATAAGGAAGAGTAGCTAATGCGCACAGGGGTTGCTCTTAGTGGCTGCAGCTGAGGTATATCCTGTCAGGACCCTAAGGGCAGGCCAGCACGGATGCCTAAAATGCTAAGTTTTTAAAAAGGCCGGGTGGTGGTGGCAGGGGCACACGCCTTTGATCCCAGCACTCCAGGGGCAGAGCCAAGCAGATGTCTGTGAGTTCAAAGCCAGCCTGGGCTACAGAGTGAAATCCAGGACAGGCCCACTACACAGAGAAACCCTGTCTCGAAACCCCCCCCCAAAAAAAAAAAAAAAAAGAATGGAGAGAGTTGTAGAATCTTTGTTACCTTTTTCTAGAAAAAATGAAACACTTCTTACACCGAGGAATTCTTCCTGGATGGAGCCAGCATCAGTTGGAGGGATTGGAGACTTAAATCTGGGCAGATCCTTTTAACCCCGGGGCAAGAATAAGACCATAAAACCACTACCACTTTCTTCCTTCCTTTCTTTATTTTGTTTGTTTGTTTGTTTGTGTTCAAGACAGGGTTTCTCTGTGCAGCCCTGGCTGTCCTGGAAATCACTCTGTAGACCAGGGTGGCCTCCAAGTCACAGAGATCCACCTGCCTCTGCCTCCCGTGTTGGAATTAAAGGCGTGCGCCGCCCAACTGCCTGGGCTTTTGAAAGTGAGGACTTGTGATGGGAATCTCTATGCCCCATTTTCGGACTTCTGCAAGCCCTGGCTTCTGGCTGGAGTGGGGGTGGGTGGGGATCTTTTTGTCCCAAAACCTCCAACCTAACACACACCTTCAATCCCAGCACTGAGGGAGGCAGAGGCCAGTAGATCTCTGAGTCTGAGGCCAGCCTGGTCTACAGAGTGAGTTCCAAGGACAGCCAGGACTACACAGAGAAACCCTGTCTCAGAAACAAACAAACAAAAACAAAAAATAAAAAACTTAAAACATAACTTTAGCCCTCACATTCCCCAACCCCTTTTCCCCACAGGCACAAAGAAAATGAGTCCTTGAAAAGCCTTGAGCTCTGTGGTACCAGATCTAAGAGATCTGTCTGGACCCAACAGGAAGTACAGTGGAGAGTTAGACCGTGCCTTCCATGGAGATGATTCTGAACACATGCTGGTTGCCTGTGGGTTGGAAATGTACTTCATTAGCTGAGCACGTGCGCTGAGGCCCTGTGGTAGTTACAGGATGGGACCACCGTTTTGTGCCCTGTATTGCTCCCAATATCTGTAATAGTGACTGACATGTTTGTTTAATAAAGAACTGCCGCGGAGCTTAGAAATAAAACTGAGTCTTCCATTTGCCAGACTCCATTCTGGGCTCTTCAGTCCATCACATTTCCTATCTTGTTATTAGATAGATAGATAGATAGATAGATAGATAGATAGATAGATAGATAGATAGATAGATAGATAGAGATAGATAGATAGTATATAGATATATGGGGGGCAGAATCCTGGAACTCACTCTGTAGACCAGGCTGACCTTGAACTCACAGAGACCTACCTGCCTCTACCTCCAAGTGCTGGGATTAAAGGCGTGTGCCACCACATTCAGCACCTTAAATATTTCTGAAGATAGCTGACCTAGCTACATTTCTACCCCATCCAGTCCCGTTTCTCTTTGCGAACGAGACATCTACAGGTCAGAAGTCCTGGCCAAAGTTGTTGGGTCTAAGACGTGCTGCCAGATGACCTCTACCTAAATAGTAATTCTGCTACCAGGGAAATTAGGGCCTCCTCCTTGGGTTTATTGATAAAAGAACAGGGCTAGAGAGATGGCCCAACATACAGCTCTTGTAGAAGACCCAAGTTCAGTTCCCAGCTCCAGCTCCAGAGGGTCTGAGGCCTCTGGTCTCCCTCACATCTGCACTCACATATACCCACACACAGACACATGTATACACATAATTTAAAGTCCTGCACTCACATATACCCACACACAGACGCATGTATACACATAATTTAAAGTCAACCTTACAAAACTAAGCTAATAATGGACTCAGAGGGAACCTGAAGAACGGTTTTATTAGAGTTCAAAAGAAAAATAGCAGGGCAAGCAACCTGAAAATCCTGGCAGATGCCAGAAGAAAGATGGAGAAGAGAAAGCCATGCCTTTTGATTTAGGCATGAAGGTTAGTAATAGAGGTTGACGGAGCAGCTCCATGACTGAAGCAGGGAGGCGGAGGTACGAAGGAAGAACAAGAGAGCCCAGAACATCAAGGGAACATGCCCAGGCATTGGCAAGTATTCAAAAGAAGAGGAGGAAAGAAACGGCTTATGCTTTTGTAAGCTCAGGAAAGTGGGCAGACCACAAAGTGGAGGGTTTCTGGGAAGGAGAGTTCATTGTCTCATTAAGGGGGTAAATTATTCCTCCCATCTCTTTAGCATAGTTTTGGGTGAGTCAGGCTTCCTGAGGTGTGGTCCTTTGGCCAAATAATTGACAGGCCTAGCTGGAACACTTTTTTTTTCTTTCAATCCCTTTGATAGGTGCTCTGGGGAGTGAGCAGAAAGTCAGGCAGGGGGTTGGGGCAAGGTAGTGCTTCTTACGTCTCACGCAGTCATTCATCAGTCATCGATCGGCAGCTGGATCTTGCTGGGGTCAAAACAGTTGGATTCCATGATGGGGAGGCCACTGGCTTCTCTGTGTTTCACGAGCATCTCAGCTTCCCGCTGGGCCCACTCGGCCATCTTGTAGTCGGCGCATAAGCCACGAAGGTGGTGCCCAAGACCAGGGCGATGGAAAAACCAAAGAAGAAGACGGCTTGCATATTCCAGTCGTCCACCTCGGGGTCGTCGTCATAACCATGGTAGTATGGGTTCGTCGCGTAGAGGTTTTCGTCCTCGGGGTCTGGGTCCTCCATCCACTCCATGGTCGGCTCTCTCTTCTTCTTCTTCTTTTCCGCCACAGCAGGCGGAGCGATCACAGCCCTAGGAGAGCTCGATTTCCAGCAAAGGTGGGTAGCCTGGAGCCCTCGAATCGCCGCCGAAAGGCTGCGAACGCAGGAACTTAACCGCCAGGCCGCCATGACAGCTGCAGAGGTGGGGTGGGGATGGGGAGGATGGGGGATGGGGGTGGGGGGATGGGGGTGGGGGTTGGGGGTGGGGGGATGGGGGTGGGGGTGGGGGGATGGGGGTGGGGTTGGGGGTGGGGGTTGGGGGGGGTGGGCGGGTACCAAGGAGGAAATAACGGATGGACGCCCTGTTTCTGTGGCCGGAGGCAGAATCCATTCCTTGCGGGGAAGGGGGCTGGGGAGGGAGAATGGGCTTGGGGGGAAACGGATGTGATGGAGAATAGCTTTCCCTAATTGATATCAACAGAGCACTGGCATCCTCCAAGACTATGGTAGCCGTTCTAACTGCACATTAAATGACACACCTAATGCCCTGACCGTCACGATCGTCACAGCAGTAGCTGAAAAGAACTGTGAACAACGGCTAGGGGTAGTGTGTGTGGCTGACATCTGCAAGGCCCTGTTCCCTCCCTGGGAACAGCCTCCGTCACCTGAGAGGCAGGACCCAAATTCCCAGCAAACCTCCACTCTCGGGGAAGACATCCGCACTACCACCGTTGGTCATTCTGGCCTTCCACCTCTTTTCTGTACGTCTATAGTCTCCTAACTTTTGGAGTTTACCTCTGACTTCTCTTATTCTTAGGCAAGATGGAGTTTCCTTCCCTGCCCAGTTGAGGTCCAGTCTTACTGGTTCCACAGTTCCGGGGCCGGGGGGACGACGACTCAATTTGGAGAAGGGGGGGGTAAAGTGGGAAATGGAACACACACACACATACACATACATACACACACACACACACACACACATCTTAATAATGAACACTAGAGACTCAGAATTCTGAAAGCAACACGATTTATTCCACAATCTTGCAGGATCAGGCACCAGCTCAGACAAAGTGGTGGGCATGCCAATCAGGCTCCAAACAATTGTTCTTATAGTCCTAATCACCAGTCCCTCTCTCGCCCCTGTTGGCTCGGTACCTGGGGTGGTACAGTCTTCCACATTGTCTGGTAAAATGCCCACCCCCAAGTTCCCACATTTTATTTGTTAAGTTTACGCTTAGTTTTGGTTCTGAATTTCAAGGACACAGACCCTTCTGTCATACACATCCTGGACCCAAGAGCCATGCATGACTCATGGGCTTGGTCACATAGCAGAATGTCTCTAACTCCCCACCCCAAGATAAATTCAAAGTGCCTAGGCAAGCAGGCATCAACTGCAGCAGGAGACTGGTGCCTCTTGCTTGCTTGTGATCTGGTAAACTTAAGTCCACTTGAGACAATTGTAAGGGTAAATGGACCCCAGGACCTATGTAAGAGCAAGTCATGCCCCTGTAACCCCAGGGCTGGTGGGCAGGGACATGTGTATCCCAGGAGCTCTGGAACCTGCCAGTGTAGTTGAAATAAAGAATTCCAGGTTCATTAAGAAGGGATGCCACCTCAAAAAACTAAGGTGAAGGGGCTGTAGAGTTGGCTTGGTGGTTAAGAGAACTTGCTGCTCTTGCAGAGGACGTGGGTTCAATTCCCAGCACCCACATTGTAACTCACAACCATCTGATCCAGGGGGTTCAATGCCCTCTTCTGGGGCACCAAGCCCACACGTGGTGCACAGACATACATGCAGGCAAACACTCCTACACTTAAAATAAATATTAAATTTAAATAAAATAAGGTGGAGGAGACTATAGGGAGTTGCTATCGACCTCTGGTCTGTTTGTGTGCATACCCATGCATACAACACCCACAGAATTGTAACGAAGCTCAAGGAGATAATTATAAGCCCACGATAATGGCAGCATCATTCTCAATGGCAGAAGAAAGTATCACAAGTGTCCATTGACTGATGATTATATATAAAAAAAAAATGGACTAATGTTTGGGTGGTGGTGGCACATGCCTGTAATCCCAACAGTCAAGGAGCAGAGGCAGGCAGATCTCTGTGAACTTCAGGCCAGCCTTGTCCACAGAGCTAGTTCCAAGACAGGCTTCAAAGCTACACAAAGAAACCCCATCTTGAAAAACTAAAAAAAAGGACTACATTCCAAGACCCACAGTGGATGCCTCCACTAGCCCATAGAATCCAATCATAAGATAGAGTCTTTTTTTCCATGCATACATACATGTGCTGTATATTTTACAAAAATCAAGCCCAACAAGAAGTTAATAATAGGGCTGAAGAGATGGCTCAGAGGTTAAGAGCACTGACTGCTCTTCCAGAGGTCCTGAGTTCAATTCCCAGCAACCACATGGTGGCTCACAACCACCTGTAATGAGATCTGGTGCCCTCTTCTGGCCTGCAGTCACATACGCTGTATACATAAATAAATAAATAAATTTAAAAAAAAAAGAAGTTAATAATATAACAAAACACTACAGTAAAAGTTCTTTGAATGTGGAATCCTTCTCTCATCTCTTACTGTACTGCACACAATACTACATGCAAGGCCACAGCATGATGCAAGGCCTAAGGATGAGCTGCACTGAGGGGAAGAATGTGGATGTTGCAACATAGCATTGGGACACCGTCACCTTCCTCCTTAAACACAAGGACTGTGATACCGCATAGTGTTAGGACAGCATTGCCTTCCTACTTAAACACAAGGACTGTGATACCGCATAGTATTAGGACAGCACTGCCTTCCTACTTAAGCATAAAGGCTGCAACATTGCAGACACAGATCTGATAACACAGACCCCTATAACATCCCTAAAAACATGCATATATGGGCAAAGACACCCTTATGTGTCCAATATGAGTGAGACAAGGAAAGAATACAGTAGATTTAGGGAGACTCCTATGAACGGTACACAATTCCAAATCTGAGAATTACTCATTACCTGGAATTTTCCAGGTAATGTTTTTGGACCACGGTTATCTACTGTAATTGACACCAGAGACAGATGAGTGAGTTCTGGGTGAGCACTCATACAGTGTTAATTAGTACAGTGGACGATTGGTCAGCTTAAAAGAGCTAGTGTGATGCCTGCTGAACACGAAGGAGCCTTGAAGACTTGAGTCAGTCACAGACAGACAGCGCATGATTACACTTGTCAAATCATAGAAACAGAACCCAGAGTGATGGGTGCTGGGGCTGGGCAGAGGAGAGAATGGGGAGCTACTGTCCCGGGGTGCAGAGCTTCAGTTTTAGCAGACAAAGCGATCTGGGGAGGGATTGTGGTAGTGGGAACGACTTGATACCCCTGAGCTGTACTCTGCAACTGGAGAGGATGAACTGTGGTGTGCCATGCTGGAGCGTGCTGGCTGAGCATGCATAAGGCCTGGGGGTCAATTCCCAACACCACGAGAAATAGAATGGTAAGGCTGGTATTGCTGCCTGGGGGACCAAGCTCCAGACAGCCCAGGGCTCAGTGTCTGCACGCACTAAGATTTTTCTATCTGAGCGGTTAGGGAAAAAAAACAGTCATACACTCTCTTGTTGGTTTCCTTCAGACCTTTTCTTTATTCTTCTTCTGCGTTCTCTATTCTTTATTTTCCTGGTGATTTCCTTCTCTCTTTCTTGTTGTTTTCCTTCTAGCCCATTTTAACACTCTCTATCTCTACTTTTTCCCTTACAACTTATATACCCCTCCAGGCGGAGGTGGCGCACGCAGAAGCAGGTGGACCTCTGTGAGTTCAAGGTCAGCCTGGTCTACAGAGCGAGTTCCAGGAAAGGCGCCAAAACTACACAGAGAAACCCTGTCTCGAAAAACCAAAGAAAAGAGAACAAAACAACTTATATACCACAGGAAAATCTTTCAGGCGATATAAAAATTACAGTGTGGTTATGTAACTGGAGTATTCCTGTGTCCACCCTGCTCCTGTAGCTGCTCAGGCCCAATTAAACACACAGAGACTGTATGGCCATGGCAGGCTTCTTGCTATCTGTTCTTTTTGTTTGTTTGTTTGTTTTTTCGTGTAGTTTTGGTACCTGTCCTGGATCTCGCTCTGTAGACCAGGCTGGCCTTGAACTCAGAGATCTGCCTGGCTCTGCCTCCCAAGTGCTGGGATCAAAGGCAAGCTACCACCGCCTGGCTTGCTATCTGTTCTTATATCTTAAATAAACCCATTTCTATTAATCTATAAGTTGCCACGTGGCTGGGCTCATGGCTTACTGGTATTTTACATCATGCTTTTCCTCGTGGCAGCTAGCAGCGTCTCCTCCTCAGCCCTCTTCCACTCAGCCTTCTCCTCTCTCCTTGTCCCACCTACACTATCTTTCCTGCCTGGCTACTGGCCAATCAGCATTTTACTTACCAATCAATCATAGTAACATATATTCACAGCATACAGGAAATCCCACAACATGGTTACATTCTGTTTTTCAAGTGAATGATTACAATGAATACAAAACAAACAGTAAAAAAAATAAATAAATAAAACAGCATGTTTTCCACATCCTTTACATGATTAAACGGTTTATGTATTGCAGGCAAAAAACAAATTATCCCAAGAACCCACATATATGCATACCCAAAAAGCCCCTGACACATGTGACAGACAGCTGGGGGTGTGCCCAACCCCCTGAGCTCTGCTGTCCCTTTCCCTGCTGCTGCTTTTCTTCCCTGTCCTCTCTCTGCAGTCACCTCTGTGGGGACAGCAGCCTTCCCAGCTCTGGGAACTTTTCCAGGCGCTCATGCACCTCAGGGTCTCACAGACCTCCTGTGTCTCTGTCACCAGACAGGAGCCGTGTGGGTCCTGTCAGGCTCATGACACCTGTCCCTGGGACCCATGAAGTCCTGCCCCCTGCCTGCAGTTTGTCACCACCTCAGTCACCGCTGCTGTGTCTTTCTGGTGACAAGGGTCAGCGGACACTCTGAGCACCAGCACTCTCCTTCCTTCCTCTCTTTCCTCCCATCCTGCTCTCCGGCTTTCCCTTCTTCCCATTCACTTTCCTCTTTTCTCCCTCCCTGGTTCTGTGTACATGATACTGTGATCCTCAGTATGGACTCTGACAGTCCTAAATCTTGCTTTATAGCCCAGGCTAGCCCCAAACTTGCCATTCTCTGTGTCAGGGTCCCAGGTGCTGAACCTGCAGGCTGTGCCTTTGCACTAGGGTGAGCTCAACCCTTTCCCATAGCATTCAAGGTGTCCATTAGGAAGGCTCAGGTGCAGGGTGAGGGGTGATGGTGGACAGTTCTCTGAGGACCAGATGCAGACAGGGTGAGAGTTTAAATGAGAAAGCAAGTGGCAGCCACAAAACTGGTTTATTGTGGGAAGATCAGAGTGAGCTGGGGGCGGGACTAGAATCTGTGTCCTGCTAGCAAGTGACTGCACAGAGCTCGTAGGGGGAGGGAGTTGTCACAACACCAACAACTCTCTGGTAGCTGGGCCGGGGCTGTCCATTAGGCACCGAGAACCTGAAGCGCTGCAGGAGGCAGGTGAAGAAGAGGAAGAGCTCCATGCGGGCCAGAGGCTCCCCCAGGCATGCTCTGCGGCCTGTGGGTGGGAGAGGGGCTCAGTCAGTCTGGGCCCTGATGGATGCTCCACCCTCCAAGGCCCCCTGGGAAGAGACAGGGAGCCAGGCACCCCCCAGGACCTGCTGAGAATGGCATGAAGGCCTCATGCTTCACAAAGCGGCCCTGGGCATCCAGGAAGTGTTCAGGATGGAACTGGAGGGGCTTCTCCCAGACAGTCTCATCCTTCAGCACGGAGGACAGGTTGGGGATGAGGGTCGTTCCCTGGCAGGAGAAACATGGTGTGAACATGGACTGGGACACGGGTAACATGACCCTGGTCATCAAGTTGACATGAACATCCTCTTCCTGCACACTCTGGATTCTTTTATTGAACCTCAGCTCCAGAGCCTCTCAGCTCCTTCTCTAATGCCATGGAGAGCCCTGTATGGATTCCTCCATTGGCACTAAACCAGATCTGTTTCTGTGTGCAGTGTTCTCTAAAATCCCCTGTGGTCATTTTCATTGGCCATTTCTCTTTCCCAAGGACTCTTGGTGGCTAATGTGGGTCTGCACCAGGCTGGTTCCATCAGCATGTTGGACATCCAGGTCATGCTGGTCTTGTTCTTTCCCGACCTTGTACACTAGTGTCATGATGTATTAGAATGAGGGCCCGTGCCTACCTTGGGGATGAGGAAGCCCTGGACTTCAATGTCACGGGATGTGATGCATGGCAAATTCAACTGGCCGATGTCCGCAAAGCGCTGCACCTCATGAATGACAGCATTGGTGAAGGGCATGCGGGCCTGGTCTGCCATCTCTGGGCTCCTGGCCTGTCCTATGACCTCATCGATCTCCTGTTGCACGCGCCTGGAGGGAGAGCATCCCCTCAGTGAAGCATTCCCAAGGGACTTCCCTTTCTCCTCTCCCGCAACCATGTGAAGGGCTGAGTCCATGTGAGCAAGACGTCCATGAGTGTTGCTGGCGTCTGGCTTAAGTCTGTGCTGAAAGCCACACGTGTGTTGATTTTGTTCAGGGAGTGTGCCTGTCTCTCCTCCCTCCCAGCCCCAGCCAGGCTCACTCTGCACATCTGGATACAGGATCATGAGCAGCAGGGCCCAGGACAGTGTGGTTGAGGTGGACACTATTCCTGCAGCAAACAGTTCAGACACCACTACGCGCAGGTTCTCATCATTGAAGCTGCTCTCAGGGTTCCCCTTGGCCTGGGCCAGGCAGAAAGGGTAGACTCAGTGGAGAGAGGAAGTCCCTCAATGGCCTCCCATTGTCCCCAGCAGCCCAGGGGCTGAGGCACTTGGTGATACACAGGATGGCAGCCCCCAGCTCCCAGCCCCATGTTAACAGCTGCCCCTCACCTTCTCCACCTCTGCCAGGAAGGCATCGGTCAGGTCTCGGGGTGGCTGTTCAGGGTCCTGGGTCTTCCTGTGCTCAGTCAACAGATCCTCCAGCATTGCTGCCAAGTTCTTCTGTCCCTGGAAGACCTTGTCAGCCAGTCCTGGGATGCGCAGGAGGATTGGGAACATGTTAAGAACCTGTAACAGCCACAGAGGAAGTGTCAGGACTTCCTTTAAAATTTAACTAATTACTCATGATTCATCATTGTGTATGGGGCTCATGGCCGTGGTGCATGTGAGCGAGTGATAGGACAATGTGTAGGGTCCACCATCCATTCTTAGAGGTTTTCACTCTTTTGGGAGGCCCCACCACCCAGTTCCAAATTAAACATCCATGGAAGCTTATTCTTATTTATAAATGCCTGGCCCTAGCTTGACTTGTTTCCTCCCAGCTTTCCTTAACTTAAATTTTCCCATCTCCCTTTTTCCTCTGGACTTCTTCTGCTATCTTCCTTCTGTAAATCTTACTCTTACTCCATGGCCTGCTGGGTGCCCGGCCCCTGGAGTCCTCCTCCTCCTGTGGTTACTTCTCTCTCATTACTTTTTCCTCTCTTTACTCCTCCACCTCTCTTCTCTTCTTCCTCCTCCCAGATTTCCCCTTCTATATATTCTCTTTGCCTTCCAGCCCCGCCTGTGTCTCCCTCCCGCCTTGCCGCTGGCTGTACAGTTCTTTATTAGATCATCAGGGGTTTTAGAGAGGCCCCGGGACACAGCTTCACTGATTTTAACAAATGCAACATAAATGAAAGTAACACACCTTCAAATATTATTCTACTGCAATCATGTCTACCCTACATGGGTCCCAGGCATCGAACTCAGGACTCCATACTTGCTTGGCAAGCCCCTTACCCACTAACCACTCGGCTGGCAGCTTGGTCTTGGTTATGCTCAGTGTCCACCTGGACCCGGCTCACATTCCAATCTCCTTCCCAAAGGGCCCAGAGCCTGTTTGTCCCCACCCATCATTGCCTCCTCCTCAGTTCCAGCCCTCAGGCTCTTGTAGCCCAGGATGAACAGAAGGAACATTCTACTCTGGAAATCACATAATTGTCTGGCTTTTATGTAGACATAAGGCACGGGTCCCCTCTCTTTCTCGAAACCCTGACAGTGATCCACTTTTCCCTCCTGTTTCTGACGTTAGTCACGCTCCAGGTCTGTCCTCCTGCAGTGGACTCCCCGAAGACCTCTCCCTTGGTCTTTTCTCACAGTTTCCTCTGTGACCACCGATAGCAGAGAAGAGGTGCAGCAGGCTGCCCCAGCCTCCTACCTGAGGAATGAAGCCAAAGACGTCAGTCAAGCCACCTTTCAGCAGTTCCAGCATCCTGATGAGGTAAGGGTCTTCATATTCAAAGCGACGAGCAAAAATGAGAGACGAGATCACATTGCACGTAGCTTTGTCCAGGATGGCGTTGGGATTGAAGGGCCGCCCTGGGAGTGGATTTGCAAACAAGTCATGTACTTTTCATATCTTCTGTGCCCATCTGCACCCCTCACCCATCACCCACCAGCCTGGTCGGCAAAGGCATCACGGAGGTGGCCAGCCTCATCAGTCACCCACTGCTCCAGGGATTTCTTGCCCAGGCCAAAGTTGCGCATGGTAGACACAGAGAATTTTCGCTGCTCTCGCCACTCGGGTCCGTAAGGTGCAAGGATCACTCCTGTAGACACATATGTGTGTAACCAAGGACGCCTGGCTCTGCTGTCCTCTGCTCCTGCCATTCCTCTTCTCCTGTGGCATCAAGGTCACTCATAACCTCCCACCTCACCTCCCATCCACACAAACTTCTCTAGCCCTCTCCAGCATGCTAAGTAGCTTCCATTGTGGATTTCAGTGGCCTTTCTTGAACTACTAAACTGCCTGGTCACGTGTATCCTACCCTGTCTTCTCTGCTCACTGTCCCTCCAGGTCGGCTCTGAACCCCTCTCATCCCCCACACAGTCTCTTGCCTTTAGCTTTTGGACCAAGCGCTCAAGTGTTGAAAGAAGGGCATTGGGGGCGGTCTGCAGTGTACTCTCCACAGTTCACCAGTACTTCCCGATACGCCTTCAGTCCATTGATCACAACCACGGCTTCCAGGCCATCTGCAGGCTGAACACGTCACCATAGCGTTGTCGAAGCTGAAGGAGAGGGACAGAGCACTTAGGAAGTGAGGTGCCCACAGATCCTCGAACCAGGTTAATGCATAAGTATTGGTAGAGTGTCCGTGTGTGTGTGTGTGTCTGTGTGTGTGTTGTGTATGTGTGTGTGTGTATCAGTGTATGTGTGCACAATGAGTGTGTGTGCATATATGCTTGTGTGTGTGTCTGTGTATTTGTGTGTGTGTGTTGTTAGTTTTGAACCTTAGTTCTTACATTCACTGGGAAAAACTCTTCAATGAGCTCTATGCCCTGCTGTAGATCTGCTGCCCTGTGGCTGTGGCATCCCATCTTTCAAGTTCAGCAAAGACTCATGGTAGATATGACACCTGCTGTGATCTTCCCAGAGCCTGGACACTGTCCTGGGGACCTCAGCATCTCATGACACATGAAGAAACTGCTTCCTTGAGATGGGCAGTGAGGCCAGAGACCACACAGCAGCAGAGATTCGAAGTCACAGCCCTCTCTCTCCGACTCAGTCTCTGCCAGACACGCTGCACTAGACCTAAGATCATGCCTTCACTCAGCCCTCCTCTGTGACAGAATCCTAAGGACTTGGGGCCTTCATGATTGCTGCCCTGTCTAACTGGATCTGCACCCTGCTGTCACACCCTCATCACCTCCCGAACTTTGCCTCACCCCCAAAAAACATTTGCCCTAGAAAATAGAGTGTCCTCAGACCTGGCAGTGCCTCCAACCAGGAGCTGTTCAGCCTGTGCCATGCTGGGGACCCAGCTCCCTATCTAACCTGTGGCTCCATTCCCAGGATGTGGTTCCAAGGACACTGCAACCTCGGTTAACCATCCACATGGACTCTCTCCCTTGTACAAGCTGTATGGCATGTCGTTGAAGTCCACCTGCAAGCAGGTTGCCCAGCACAGGCAAGGGCACAGGGCCTGGTGGGTAGCGAGAAGTCCAGCGCTGGCGCCGGTGCATCAGATCCACCAGTAATATGAAGAGGACTGTGAATATGGCCACAGACCCCAGGCCATACCCAGTCAGCAGCTCCATGTCTGTCCCCCTGCTGCCCAGGCTTCCGGGAAAACAATGTCCAACACTCACAACAGCCTCCTGGGATCAGGAAGTCCCAACAGCTTGGAACCTGCCACCTTATAAGGGACAGCCAATGGTGCCTTTTGTCCTCTTCTCAGTTTCTGTGTTTTGTCTAGCCAAGTGTAAGGAGGGGCCAGAGATGTTTAGTCCCGCCCAAGAGCTGAACATAGCAGTTCTGCTGGGCTGAGCATGATGGGTAGAATCCAGTGGATCCCTGCTTCAGGGTGCACCATGATGACATGTAGTACAACTTTGGTCAGTGCCCCACATGCAAAGCTTTGAGAGATTGAGGACATTGCTCAGAGAGGAATAAGACCTCACCAAAGCTTCACGGAATACTTTGTTGCCAAGACTTGAGGGGCCTTTTTCACTACCAGTCAATGGCTTCCCATGGGTGTGTGAACAGTGCGAGGGTGTCTTCTGCAGTTGTGGGAGGCAGCTGTAGCATCTGTGGGTGAATAGGGGCAGTTGAGGGGAGCAGCTGGAGCCCTGTGGGTGGAGTGGGGACAGTGGGAGACAGTGGGGAAGGCAAGTGGAGTCTGTGTAATGTTCTGTCCATGTCTGAGATCACCCAGTGAGGCCTGAGTCCAACTTGATCAGGAAGGCAAGACACACTTAGGAGATTTCTCAGATCCAAGCTGAGAGAGCGAGAAATGGCTCAGAAAATCCTGGGGAGACCACTAAATTGGGCCAGGAAATTGTCACATGTGGTCTCTTTCCTTTATTCATACTTTCAATCTTGGTGGGTCAATGTTTCCACCAACATCTTTCACTTGGGATATGGGGACAGTGTCCTCTTCATACTCGAGGCTATGATTAGGATGGGCAGCAATGACGAAAATGGAAACATGACTCCTGAGCCTTCCAATAAATGGCACCTGTGTCTTGGCACTGCTGGGCACACTGCACATGTCAGCTCTTCAATCACTAGGGTCAGTGAAGTTGCAGTCCTGTCCTTGCTGGGGATCCAGACCTCTGAAGATCAAAGGCTCAGATGTCCCAGTGGAATCCAGGCGGGCGCTCTCTGCTGCCCCCTCCAGTGTGGCAGAGGGAGGCAGGAGCTGAGTGAGAGGAGATGGAGTCCACAGCATGCAGCTCCTCAGCAAGGACCAGACCCTGGGTCTCCTCTCTCTGCTGCCCCTGCCGCATCCTTCTCTACCCATTTGTATGCCACTGGGGCATGTGGAGGACTCCATGCTTGTTGCTGGCCTGAAGCCCCAAGTCTGCTAACTGTTCTCGACCATAGCTCTTGGCCCTGCCCAACCCAGTTAGGATAATATGGCACCCTAGGTGGGGCACAGACAAGAGTTTCTCTAGCTCAAACTTGGCCTAAATGGAGCCCTGAATGGGAGTCAGGACAGCAGCATGGGTCACATTCAGGAATTGGGGGACAGAGACAACTGTGCTCTGGTCACTGATTGGCTCAGGCTGGTGGCTTCCTCCTGGTTTGCCCCAGGACCCTCCCAGGGTAACTTCTGAGACCTGATGGTTAACTGGATGTCAGTTGTCCCACATCTGCCTCTCTTCAACTCTCCTGGTCTCTTCTGTGTGTCATGTATGACATCATGGAAGAGGTAGCATTGGTGCTGACTGGGTACAGGTGTGCAGTGTGGCATGGACTGACTCAGGCCTGATTTTCCTGCTTCAGGCTAAGTGAATCCCAGAGAAGTAAGTGGACGAAGCAGGTGAGGGATGTCACACACTGTGTGTTGTAAAGTCCCTGGTGTGTCACCAGCTCTTGGGAGATGACCTGGATGCTCTGGTGAACCCCTGCCTGTTAGCCCAGTTTGCCCCCTTTCATCCTCCATCTGTGTCTCCTCAGCCATGTGAACAAATGTGTCCTGTCAGGATAAGTGTGACTTCCAGGGGGACTGGGGTCTTGATATTCATGTCAGCTGCTCAGGTGTGCCATGTCTACAAGAGCAAGCTTGAACTCAGTCCCTGGTCACCAGCATTCAGGGGTGCTCCCAGTTCACAATTCTCTGGACACATGTCGACAGATCCTTAATCACTGTCCTTCGGACTCCACTGAAGAGGACAAATAGAAAGGACCTGGGCATGTCTCTCCTGGACTCTGTTCTGTGTGTCATTTCCCTTTGCTGGCTTCAACTGTCTGGGTTCATTGAAGTGAGATCACAGTTAGTCTAAGGTCATTCCTGAGTCCCTGTTTTCTTTCCCTAGGCTTGGTGTGATGTGCAAACCCAGTAGCCTTGGGAAGAGTGATGTGACTCCCTGGGGTGACTGTGTCTCTGAGGGTGCTGCCTCAGGAACACTTAGTTTGGGCAAAGGAAGGCCAAGAGACTCTTTATGGTTGGTGAAGCTCATGGTAGAGGCCACAGCACGAGTGTTGCCCATTGTGTTCCCTATGGGATCCCAAACCACAGAACTAACACTTGAGATGCTTCCCGCTTGGTATGTGAAGAAATGCAGCCCAGTGTGGTGTCACAGGCCTTTAGTCCCAGCATTAGAGAGGCAGAGGCAGGTGGATCTGTGAGTTCAAGGCTATTCTTGTTTACAAAGCAAGTTCCAGGAGCCTAGGACTATTACAATAGAAACCCTGATTCGAAGAACAAAACAGAAACCACAAACAAAAAAAGGATCCAGTGAAAAGAAGAAAAGTAAAAAGGAAGGAAGAAAAAACAGGAAGAAATGCAGAATTTATAAATTTTTTAAATGACAAGGCAAAACGAGAAAACATTCAAAAGACAAAACTGAATGGAAAGGGAATCAAAGTACAGCAGAAGAACATCAGTCAGGTCTCAGCGGGAACCTGACTCTAAAGAGACAAGATCAGGTCTAAGAACGGAGCGCCATGATCCAACATCCACAACAACTGAGGCAGCTGTGCATCGGTGATCTGAGCTTTAAAACTGTCGCGTGATAGTTGAGGAGAAGTATTTGAGACATTGTGTACACCTAGGGTGAAGCACTGAGAGACCCCCCAAACAAAGCATTCCAGGGGTTTTGATATTGTGACTTCCTGTTGTGTTGAAGAGAAGGATACATGGATTGTTGCACCACACAAGTCTGGCACAAATGTAGGGAACTGTGCTGGACCACACCAGGTTGAAGGATATGTAGTAGAACCAGAGAGAAATGCTTCTTTCGAGGATTTTGTAGAATCTGCTGCCCATTTCACGGAAAAGAAAATGTTTGTGGATAGTGTTGGAAAAGATACAAGAGAAATAGAGTTTGGCCAGACTGAGACCATAGAGGTTGTAGAAGACCGAGTGGAAGGTAGAAAATCAGGGAAGGAACCGGGAGACAGAAACTAATGCAGGGACCATGGAGGAGTGCTGCTTATTGGCTTTTGAGCCTGAATTTCAGTGGCCTTATTGAACAGCTTAATTACCTTATCACCTGTATCCTACCCTGTCTTTCCTCTGCTCACTGTCCCCCAGGTCTGGCTCTGAACCCCTCTCTGCCCCACACAGCCTCTTGCCTTTAGCATTTAGACCAACGCTCAAGTGTTCAAAGACGGGTATTGGGGGGCGGTCTGCAGTGAACTCTCCACGTTCACCAGCACTTTCCGAACTGCCTTCAGTCCATTGATCACAACCACGGGCTTCCAGGACATCTGCAGGCTGAACACGTCACCATAATGTTGTCGAAGCTGAAGGAGAGAGACAGAGCACTTAGGAAGTGAGGTGCCCACAGATCTGTGGTTGTATTCTAATTGTACTGAAATGTGTTTTTCATTGTATGTTAATAAAGTTGCCCGGGGGTCAGAGCTATTAGAGCCATAGCAAGAGTGTGGTGGTGGTGGTGGTGGTGGTGGTGGTGGTGGTGGTGGTGGTGGTACACGACTTTAATCCAGCACTTGTAGAAGAGCTAGGTAGATCTCTGTGTGTTCAGGGATACAGCCAGCATTGGAGACATATGCCTTTAAGACCTGGGGGGCTGTACATACAGACAGTGACAAGGCAGTCACGTGTTTGGGTTTACAACCAATGAGAAGGCAGAACAAAAGACTATGAAAAGACTTACACACAGGAAATAGCTCTCTTTCAGGAAGCTAGGAGCACCCCAGGAGAAAGGGTGAGATTTTAGCTCTGAGCTCTGACCTCTCGCTTTCTTTTTACATTGGTTCTGTGTTTCTTATTTAATAAGACGGTTGGTTAAATCTACACAGATCCTTGAACCAGTTTAATGCATAAGTATTGGCAAAGTGCCCGTGTGTACTTGTGTGTCTGTGTCAGTGTGTGAGTGCACAATGAGTGTGTGTGCAAATGCTTGTGTGTGTTTGTGTATTTGTGTGTGTGTGTGTTGTTTGTTTTGATCCTTAGTCCTTACATTCCACTGTGCTCCGTGCCCTGTCTCAGAGCTGTGGCATCCCATCCTTTAAGTTCAGCAAAGGACTCATGGTAGATATGACCACAGCTGTGATCTTGTCAGTGCCTGGACACTGTCCTGTGGCCCCTCAGCATCTCAGGACACATGAAGAAACTGCTTCCTTGAGATGGGCAGTGAGGCCAGAGACCACACAGCAGCAAGAGATTCGAGCAGCCCCAGACCCTCTCTCTCCACTCGGTCTCTGCTAGACACGCTGCACTAGACCTAAGATCATGCACTTCACCCAGCCCTCCTCTGTGACAGAATCCTAACGACTTGGGGTCTTCATGATTGCTGCCCTGTCTAACTGGATCTGCACCCTGCTGTCACACCCTCATCACCTCCTGGATTTTGCCTCACCTCTCAAAACACCTTGTGCCCTAGAAAGTAGAGTGTGCTCAACCTGGCAGTGCCTGCAACCAGGGAGCTGTTCAGCCTGTGCCATGCTGGGGCCCAGCTCCTGTCTAACCTGTGGCTCCATCCCCAGGATGTGGTGCCACAGACACAAAACCTCGGTTATTGTCTCCCCCGGCCTCCCTCACCTTGTACAAGCTGTATGGCATGTCCTTGAAGTCCACCTGCAGCAGGTTGCCCAGCATAGGCAAGGGCACAGGGCCTGGTGGGTAGCGAGAAGTCCAGCGCTGGCGCCGGTGCATCAGATCCACCAGTAATATGAAGAGGACTGTGAATATGGCCACAGACCCCAGGCCATACCCAGTCAGCAGCTCCATGGCGGCCCCACTGCTGCCCAGGCTTCAGGGAAAACAATGTCCAACACTCACAGCAGCCTCCTGGGATCCGGAAATCCCACAGATGAGAGCCTGTCACCTTGTAGCAGACTCTCAATGTTGCCATTTGTCCTTTGTCGCAAGTTTCTGTGATTTGATTGATCAAGTGCAGTGAGGAGGCACAGACTTTCTGTCCATCCCAAGAGCTGAGCATCGTGGGTTGGCTGGGCTGAGCATGATGGGCAGATGTCCAGTGGAACACCTGCTTTGAGGTGCATAATCATTACCGTAGAAAAATGATCAGGTATTCCACCCATGTGCAGCTTTGAGGGACTGAGGTTACTGCCTGGGGAAGCAATAAGACCTCACCTAAGCTTCAGGGAACGTTGTGTTGGCCAGAGAGGATGGCCTGACCGTCAGTACCAGTCAGTGGCTTCTGTAGGTGTGTGAGCAGTGGAGGGTGTCTCCTGCAGTTATGGGATGGAGCTCCACTGGGTGAGTGAGGGGCAGTGGGGAAGGCACTGGAGACCCTGTGGGTAAGTGAGTCACGGTGTGGAAGGCAGCAGGAGTCCCTGTGTGGTAGTGGGGGGCAGATAGGAAAGGCAGTGAGAGCCCCAGTGGATTAGTGGGCGTCAGTGCAGGGAGGCAGGAAAGCCCCCTAAGTGTCTGTGGGACAGTGTGGGAGACAGCTGGATGCCCTTGTCTTAGTGGGGGGCTGTGGAAAGGTAGTTGGAGCCCATGTAATCCTCAGTGGAGGCCTGAGTCACACACTGGATAAGGAAAGCAAGACACACAAGTAGGAGATTTCTCATATTCAATCCGAGAGAGCTGAGAAATGGTCTGAAAAGCCTGAGGAGGCCAGTAGTGTGGGCCCGGAACTTGTGACATGGTGGTCTCTTTCCTGTATTCACACTTTGTCTCTTGGTGGGTTAATCTCTCCCCCAACAATCTTCCATATGGAGAAATAGAGGCAGTGTCCTCCTCCTGCCAGAGGACTGTGTTTAGGATGGCGGCCTTGAGGAAAATGTGAAGATGAGTCCTGAGCCTTCCAACAAATGAGACTTGTGTGCTGGGCCCTCCTGGACACGTTGCACATTCAACTCGTTACTCAGTAGGGTCAGGGAAGGTGCTCTCTGCTGGAGGTGGAGACCTCTGAAGATCAAAGGCTCAGAAGTCCCAGTGGAATCCAGGCAGGCGCTCTCTGCTGCCCCCTCCAGTGTGGCAGAAGGGAGGCAGGAGCTGAGTGAGAGGAGATGGAGTCCACAGCATGCAGCACCTCAGCAAGGACCAGACCCTGGGTCTCCTCCTCTCTGCTGCCCCTGCCACCCCCTTCCCTGCCCATGTGTATGTTACTGGGGCCTGTGGGGGACTCTATACTTCTTGTTGGCCTAAAGCTCCCAAGTCTGCTAACTGTTCTCGACCAAAGCTCTTGGCTCTGCCCAACCGAGTTAGGATAATATGTTACCCTATGTTGGGGCACAGACAAGGGTCTTTCTCTAGCTCTGACATGGCCTGAATGGAGCCCTGAATGGGAGTCAGGACAGCAGCATGGGTCATGATCAGGAGAGAGGGGACAGAGACAACTGTGCTCTGGTCACTGATTGGCTCAGGCTGGTGGCTTCCTCCTGGTTTGCCCCAGGACTCTCCCAGGGTAACTTCTGAGGCCTGATGGTTAACTGGATGTCAGTTGTCCCACATCTGCCTCTCTTCAACTCTCCTCCTCTCTTCTGTGTGTCATGTATGACATCATGGAAGGGTAGCATTGGTGCTGACTGGGTACAGATGTGCAGTGTGGCATGGACCGACTCAGGCCTGATTTTCCTGCTTCAGGCTAAATGAGTCCCTGTGATCTAAGTGCAATGAGCATGTGAGGGATGTCACACGCTGTGTGCTGTGTGCTGTGTGCTCTAAAGTCCCTGGTCTGTCACCAGCTCTTGGGAGATGACATGGATGCTCTGGTGAACACCTGCCTGTTAGCCCTGTTTGCCTCTTTTCATTCTCCATCTGTGTCTCCTCAGCCATGTGAACAAATGTGTCCTGTCAGGATAAGGGTGACTTCCAGGGAGACTGGGGTCTTGGTATTCATGTCAGCTGCACAGGTGTGCCATGTCTACAAGAGCAAGCTGGAACTCAGTCCCTGGTCATCAGGGTTCAGGGGTGCTCCCAGTTCACAATTCTCTGCCCACATGTCAACAGATACTTAATCACTGTCCTTTGGACTCCACTGGAGGATCCTGGGCGTGTCCTGTCACCTGACACATGTGACAGACAGCTGGGGGTGTGCCCAACCCCTGAGCTCTGCTGTCCCTCTCCCTGCTGCTGCTTTTCTTCCCTGTCCTCTCTCTGCAGTCACCTCTGTGGGGACAGCAGCCTTCCCAGCTCTGGGAACCTTTCCAGGCGCTCATGCACCTCAGGGTCTCTCGGACCTCCTGCGTCTCTGTCACCAGACAGGAGCCGTGTGGGTCCTGTCAGGCTCATGACACCTGTCCCTGGGACCCATGGAGTCCTGCCCCCTGCCTGCAGTTTGTCACCACCTCAGTCACCGCTGCTGTGTCTTTCTGGTGACAAGGGTCAGCGGACACTCTGAGCACCAGCACTCTCCTTCCTTCCTCTCTTTCCTCCCATCCTGCTCTCCGGCTTTCCCTTCTTCCCATTCACTTTCCTCTTTTCTCCCTCCCTGGTTCTGTGTACATGATACTGTAATCCTCAGTATGGAATCTTGCAGTCCTAAGTCTTGCTTTATAGCCCAGGCTAGCCCCAAACTTGCCATTCTCTGTGTCAGGGTCCCAGGTGCTGAACCTGCAGGCTGTGCCTTTGCACTAGGGTGAGCTCAACCCTTTCTCCTAGCATTCAAGGTGTCCATTAGGAAGGCTCAGGTGCAGGGTGAGGGGTGATGGTGGACAGTTCTCTGAGGACCAGATGCAGACAGGGTGAGAGTTTAAATGAGAAAGCAAGGGGCAGCCACAGCCCTGGTTTATTGTGGGAAGATCAGAGTGAGCTGGGGGCAGGACTAGAATCAGTGTCCTGCTAGCGAGTGACTGCACAGAGCTCGTAGGGGGAGGGAGTTGTCAGAACACCAACAACTCTCTGGTAGCTGGGCCGGGGCTGTCCATCAGGCACCGAGAAGCTAAAGCGCTGCAGGAGGCAGGTGAAGAAGAGGAAGAGCTCCATGCGGGCCAGAGGCTCCCCCAGGCATGCTCTGCGGCCTGTGGGTGGGAGAGGGGCTCAGTCAGTCTGGGCCCTGATGGATGCTCCACCCTCCAAGGCCCCTGGGAAGAGACAGGGAGCCAGGCACCCCCCAGGACCTGCTGAGAATGGCATGAAGGCCTCATGCTTCACAAAGCGGCCCTGGGCATCCAGGAAGTGTTCAGGATGGAACTGGAGGGGCTTCTCCCAGACAGTCTCATCCTTCAGCACGGAGGACAGGTTGGGGATGAGGGTCGTTCCCTGGCAGGAGACACATGGTGTGAACATGGACTTGGACATGGCTAACATGACCCTGGTCATCAAGTTGACATGAACATCCTCTTCCTGCACACTCTGGATTCTTTTATTGAACCTCAGCCCAGAGCCTCTCAGCTCCTTCTCTAATGCCATGGAGAGCCCTGTATGGAGTCCTCCATTGGCACTAAACCAGATCTGTTTCTGTGTGCAGTGTTCTCTAAAATCCCCTGTGGTCATTTTCATTGGCCATTTCTCTTTCCCAAGGACTCTTGGTGGCTAATGTGGGTCTGCACCAGGCTGGTTCCATCAGCATGTTGGACATCCAGGTCATGCTGGTCTTGTTCTTTCCCGACCTTGTACACTAGTGTCATGATGTATTAGAATGAGGGCCCGTGCCTACCTTGGGGATGAGGAAGCCCTGGACTTCAATGTCACGGGATGTGATGCATGGCAAATTCAACTGGCCGATGTCCGCAAAGCGCTGCACCTCATGAATGACAGCATTGGTGAAGGGCATACGGGCCTGGTCTGCCATCTCTGGGCTTCTGGCCTGTCCTATGACCTCATCGATCTCCTGTTGCACGCGGCCTGGAGGGAGAGCATCCCCTCAGTGAAGCATTCCCAAGGGACTTCCCTTTCTCCTCTCCCGCAACCATGTGAAGGGCTGAGTCCATGTGAGCAAGACGTCCATGAGTGTTGCTGGCGTCTGGCTTAAGTCTGTGCTGAAAGCCACACGTGTGTTGATTTTGCTCAGGGAGTGTGCCTGTCTCTCCTCCCTCCCAGCCCCAGCCAGGCTCACTCTGCACATCTGGATACAGGATCATGAGCAGCAGGGCCCAGGACAGTGTGGTTGAGGTGGACACTATTCCTGCAGCAAACAGTTCAGACACCACTACGCGCAGGTTCTCATCATTGAAGCTGCTCTCAGGGTTCCCCTTGGCCTGGGACAGTGGGGAGAGAAGTCTGGAGTGGCCTCCCATTTTCCCCAGGCAGCCCAGGGGCTGAGGCACTTGGTGATACACAGGATGGCAGCCCCCAGCTCCCAGCCCCATGTTAACAGCTGCCCCTCACCTTCTCCACCTCTGCCAGGAAGGCATCGGTCAGGTCTCGGGGTGGCTGTTCAGGGTCCTGGGTCTTCCTGTGCTCAGTCAACAGATCACCCAGCATTGCTGCCAAGTTCTTCTGTCCCTGGAAGACCTTGTCAGCCAGTCCTGGGATGCGCAGGAGGATTGGGAACATGTTAAGAACCTGTAACAGCCACAGAGGAAGTGTCAGGACTTCCTTTAAAATTTAACTAATTACTCATGATTCATCATTGTGTATGGGGCTCATGGGCCGTGGTGCATGTGAGCGAGTGATAGGACAATGTGTAGGGTCCACCATCCGTTCTTAGTGGTTTTCACTCTTTTGGGAGGCCCCACCACCCAGTTCCAAATTAAACATCCATGGAAGCTTATTCTTATTTATAAATGCCTGGCCCTAGCTTGACTTGTTTCTTCCCAGCTTTCCTTAACTTAAATTTTCCCATCTCCCTTTTTCCTCTGGACTTCTTCTGCTATCTTCCTTCTGTAAATCTTACTCTTACTCCATGGCCTGCTGGGTGCCCGGCCCCTGGAGTCCTCCTCCTCCTGTGGTTACTTCTCTCTCATTACTTTTTCCTCTCTTTACTCCTCCACCTCTCTTCTCTTCTTCCTCCTCCCAGATTTCCCCTTCTATATATTCTCTTTGCCTTCCAGCCCCGCCTGTCTCTCTCTTCCCGCCTTGCTGCTGGCTGTACAGTTCTTTATTAGATCATCAGGTGTTTTAGAGAGGCCCCGGGACACAGCTTCACTGATTTTAACAAATGCAACATAAATGAAAGTAACGCACCTTCAAATATTATTCTACTGCAATCATGTCTACCCTACATGGGTCCCAGGCATCGAACTCAGGACTCCATACTTGCTTGGCAAGCCCCTTACCCACTAACCACTCGGCTGGCAGCTTGGTCTTGGTTATGCTCAGTGTCCACCTGGACCCGGCTCACATTCCAATCTCCTTCCCAAAGGGCCCAGAGCCTGTTTGTCCCCACCCATCATTGCCTCCTCCTCAGTTCCAGCCCTCAGGCTCTTGTAGCCCAGGATGAACAGAAGGAACATTCTACTCTGGAAATCACATAATTGTCTGGCTTTTATGTAGACATAAGGCACGGGTCCCCTCTCTTTCTCGAAACCCTGACAGTGATCCACTTTTCCCTCCTGTTTCTGACGTTAGTCACGCTCCAGGTCTGTCCTCCTGCAGTGGACTCCCCGAAGACCTCTCCCTTGGTCTTTTCTCACAGTTTCCTCTGTGACCACCGATAGCAGAGAAGAGGTGCAGCAGGCTGCCCCAGCCTCCTACCTGAGGAATGAAGCCAAAGACGTCAGTCAAGCCGCCTTTCAGCAGTTCCAGCATCCTGATGAGGTAAGGGTCTTCATATTCAAAGCGACGAGCAAAAATGAGAGACGAGATCACATTGCACGTAGCTTTGTCTAGGATGGCGTTGGGATTGAAGGGCCGCCCTGGGAGTGGATTTGCAAACAAGTCATGTACTTTTCATATCTTCTGTGCCCATCTCATCCCTTACCCATCACCCACCAGCCTGGTCGGCAAAGGCATCACGGAGGTGGCCAGCCTCGTCTGTCACCCACTGCTCCAGGGATTTCTTGCCCAGGCCAAAGTTTCGCATGGTGGACACAGAGAATTTTCGCTGCTCTCGCCACTCGGGTCCGTAAGGTGCAAGGATCACTCCTGTAGACACATATGTGTGTAACCAAGGACGCCTGGCTCTGCTGTCCTCTGCTCCTGCCCTTCCTCTTCTCCTGTGGCATCAAGGTCACTCATAACCTCCCACCTCACCTCCCATCCACACAAACTTCTCTAGCCCTCTCCAGCATGCTAAGTAGCTTCCATTGTGGATTTCAGTGACCTTTCTTGAACGACTCAACTGCCTGGTCACGTGTATCCTACCCTGTCTTTCCTCTGCTCACTGTCCCCCAGGTCCGGCTCTGAACCCCTCTCATCCCCCACACAGCCTCTTGCCTTTAGCTTTTGGACCAGCGCTCAAGTATTGAAAGAAGGGCATTGGGGGGCGGTCTGCAGTGAACTCTCCATTTTTCACCAGTACTTCCCTCATAGCCTTCAGTCCATTGATCACAACCACGGGCTTCCAGGCCATCTGCAGGCTGAACACGTCACCATAGCGTTGTTGAAGCTGAAGGAGAGGGACAGAGCACTTAGGAAGTGAGGTGCCCACAGATCCTCGAACCAGGTTAATGCATAAGTATTGGTAGAGTGTCCGTGTGTGTGTGTGTGTCTGTGTGTGTGTGTGTATGTGTGTGTGTGTATCAGTGTATGTGTGCACAAGGAGTGTGTGTGCATATGCTTGTGTGTGTGTCTGTGTATTTGTGTGTGTGTTGTTAGTTTTGATACTTAGTTCTTACATTCACTGGGAAAAAGCTCTTGCAATGAGCTCTATGCCCTGTGTCAGATCTGGTGCCCTGTGGCTGTGGCATCCCATTCTTTCAGTTCAGCAAAGACTCATGGTAGATATGACACCTGCTGTGATATTCCCAGAGCCTGGACACTGTAATGGGGCTCCTCAGCATCTCAGGACACATGAAGAAACTGCTTCCTTGAGATGGGCAGTGAGGCCAGAGACCACACAGCAGCAAGAGATTCGAGTAGCCACTGCCCCTCTCTCTCTCCACTCGGTCTCTGCCAGACACGCTGCACTAGACCTAAGATCATGCCCTTCACTCAGCCCTCCTCTGTGACAGAATCCTGAGGACTTGGGGCCTTCATGATTGCTGCCCTGTCTAACTGGATCTGCACCCTGCTGTCACACCCTCATCACCTCCCGAACTTCGCCTCACCCCCCAAAAACATTTGCCCTAGAAAATAGAGTGTCCCCAGACCTGGCAGTGCCTGCAACCAGGGAGCTGTTCAGCCTGTGCCAGGCTGGGGCCCAGCTCCTGTCTACCCTGTGGCTCCATCCCCAGGATGTGGTGCCACAGACACTGTAATCTCGTTAACCATCCACCATGGACTGTCTCACCTTGTACATGCTGTTTGCAATGTCGTTGAAGTCCAACTGCAGCAGGTTGCCCAGCACAGGCAAGGGCACAGGGCCTGGTGGGTAGCGAGAAGTCCAGCGCTGGCGCCGGTGCATCAGATCCACCAGTAATATGAAGAGGACTGTGAATATAGCCACAGACCCCAGGCCATACCCAGTCAGCAGCTCCATGTCTGCCCCACTGCTGCCCAGGCTTTCAGGAAAACAATGTCCAACACTCACAGCAGCCTCCTGGAATTAGGAAGTCCCAACAGCTTGGATCGTGCCACCTGATAAGGGACAGCCAATGGTGCCCTTTTGTCCTCTGTCACAAGTTTCTGTGACAAGATTTTTCCAGCCAAGTGTAAGGAGTGCCTGGAGATGTTTAGTGCCTCCCAAGAGCTGAAAATAGCAGTTCTGCTGACTGAGCATGCTGGGCAGATGTCCAGTGGATCCATGCTTCAAGGTGCACCATGATGACATGTAGTAGAAGGTTTGATGTGCCCCACATGCAAAGCTTTGAGAGCTTGAAGACATTTCCTCAGAGAGGAATAAGACCTCACAGAAGCTTCACGGAATACTTTGTTGCCAAGACTTGAGGGGCCTTTTTCACTACCAGTCAATGGCTCCCATGGGTGTGTGAACAGTGCGAGGGTGTCTTCTGCAGTTGTGGGGAGGCAGCTGTAGCATCTGTGGGTGAATAGGGGCAGTTGGGGGGAGCAGCTGGAGCCCTGTGGGTGATTGGGGGACAGTGGGAGACAGTGGGGAAGGCAAGTGGAGTCTGTGTAATGTTCTGTCCATGTCTGAGATCACCCAGTTGATCAGGAGTGCAAGACACACTTGGAGATTTCTCAGATCCAAGCTGAGAGCCGAGAAATGGCCTGAGAATCCTGGGGAGGCCACTAAATTGGGCCAGGAAATTGTCATATGCTGGCCTCTGTCTTTTTTCACTCTTTCTTTCTTGGTGGGTCAACATATCTCCCAACATCTTCTACATGGAATATGGAGGCAGCGTCCTCCTCATGACTGAGGCTGTGTTTAGGATGGGCAGCCCTGAGGAGAATGGAAAGATGACTCCTGAGCCTTCCAACAAATGGCACCTGTGTCCTTGGCACTGCTGGGCACACTGCACATGTCAACTCATCAATCACTAGGGTCAGTAAAATTGCAGTCCCTGTCCTTGCTGGGGATCCAGACCTCTGAAGATCAAAGGCTCAGATGTCCCAGTGGAATCCAGGCGGGCGCTCTCTGCTGCCCCCTCCAGTGTGGCAGAGGGAGGCAGGAGCTGAGTGAGAGGAGATGGAGTCCACAGCATGTAGCTCCTCAGCAAGGACCAGACCCTGGGTCTCCTCTGCTCGCCTATACCTGCCACCCCCTTTTCTGCCCAAGTTTATGTCACCAGGGCCTGAGGTGATTCCATGCTTGTTGCTGGCCTGAAGCCCCCAAGTCTGCTAACTGTTCTCAACCAAAGCTCTTGGCTCTGCCCAACCCAGTTAGGATCATATGGCACCCTAGGTGTGGGCACAGACAAGGGTCTTCTCTAGCTCCAACATGGCTTGAATGGAGCCCTGAATGGGAGTCAGGACAGCAGCATGGGTCATGATTAGGAGTGAGGGGACAGAGACAAATGACCTCTGGTCACTGATTGGCTCAGGCTGGTGGCTTCCTCCTGGTTTGCCCCAGGACTCTCCCAAGGTAACTTCTGAGGCCTGATGGTTAACTGGATGTCAGTTGTCCCACATCTGCCTCTCTTCAACTCTCCTCCTCTCTTCTGTGTGTCATGTATGACACCATGGAAGGGTAGCATTGGTGCTGACTGGGTACAGATGTGCAGTGTGGCATGGACCGACTCAGGCCTGATTTTCCTGCTTCAGGCTAAGTGGGTCCCCATGATCTAAGTGCACCAAGCAGGTGATGGATGTCTCACACTGTGTGTTGTAAATTCTCTGGTCTGTACCTGCTTTTGGGAGATGACCTGGATGCTCTGGTAAACATCTGCCTGCTACTACTGTTTTTCCTATTTCATCCTCCTCAGCCATGTGAACAAATGTGTCCTGTCAGGATCAGTGTGACTTCTTGGTGACTGCGGTCTTGATATTCATGTCAGCTGCTCAGGTGTGCCATGTCTACAAGAGCAAACTGGAACTCAGTCCCTGGTCACCAGCGTTCAGGGGTGCTCCCAGTTCACAATTCTCTGCACACATGTCGACAGATCCTTAATCACCATCCTTTGGACTCCACTGGATGAGGACAAACAGAGAGGACCTGGGCATGTCTGTCCTGGACTCTGTTCTGTGTGTCATTTCCCTTTGCTGGCTTCAACTGTCTGGGTTCATTGAAGTGAGACCACAGTTAGTCTAAGGGCATTCCTGGGTCCCTGCTTTCTTTCCCTAGGCTTGGTGTGATGTGCAAACCCAGTAGCCTTGCGAAGAGTGATGTGACTCCCTGTAGTGACTGTCTCTCTGAGGGTGCTGCCTCAGGAACACTTAGTTTGGGCAAAGGAAGGCCAAGGGACTCTTTATGGTTGGTGAAGCTCATGGTAGAGGCCACAGCACGAGTGTTGCCCATTGTGTTCCCTATGGGATCCCAAACCACAGAACTAACACGTGAGATGCTTCCCGCTTGGTATGTGAAGAAATGCAGCCCAGTGTGGTGTCACAGGCCTTTAGTCCCAGCATTTGAGAGGCCGAGGCAGGTGGATCTGTGAGATCAAGGCTAGCCTTGTCTACAAATCAAGTTCCAGGAAGCTAGGACTATTACAATAGAAAGCCTGTTTCGAAGAACAAAACGGAAACCCCAAACAAAAAAAGGATCCAGTGAAAAGTGAAAAGGAAGGAAGAAAAGAAAACAGAAAGAAATGCAGAACTTATAAATTTTTTAAATGACAAGGCAAATCGAGAAAACAGTCAAAAGACAAAACTGAATGGAAAGGGAATCAAAGTACAGCAGAAGAACATGAGTCAGGTCTCAGCGGGAACCTGACTCTAAAGACTTAAGACAAGATCAGGTCTAAGAACGGACCACCATGATCCCAACATCCACAACAACTGAGGCAGCTGTGCATCGGTGATCTGAGCTTTAAAACTGTGTGTGATAGTTGAGGAGAAGTATTTGAGACACTGTGTACCCCTAGGGTGAAGCACTGAGAGACCCCCAAACAAAGCATTCCGGGGGTTTTGATATTGTGACTTCCTGTTGTGTTGAAGAGAAGCATTCAGGAATGTGCTGGAACACAAAAGTCTAATAGAAATGTAGGGATGTGTGGTGAACGCCGGATGGTGGACATGTAGGAATGTGTTCTGTACCCCAACAGGCTGACAAAAGTGTCTGGATGTGTGCTGGACCACACCAGGCTGACAGAAATGTCTGGATGTGTGCTGGACCACACCAAGCTGAAGGATATGTAGGAGAACCAGAGAGAACTGCTTCTGCAGAGGATTCTGAAGAACCTGCTGCCCATTTCACAGAAAAGAAAATGTTTGTGGGTAGTGTTGGAAAAATACACGAGAAATAGAGTTTGGCCAGACTGAAACCATAGAGGTTGTAGAAGACCGAGTGGAAGGTAGAAAGTCAGGGCAGGAACCAGGAGGCAGAACTAAGGCAGGGACCATGGAGGAGTGCTGCTTACAGGTTCCTCAGCCTGGATCTCAGTGGCCTCATTGAACAGCTTAACTGTCCTACCACCTGTATCCTCCCCTGTCTTTCTCTGCTCACTGTCCCCCAGGTCTGGCTCTGAACCCCTCTCTGCTTCCATACAGCTTTTTGCCTTAGCTTTGGGACCAGAGCTCCAGTATTGAAAGACGGGTATTGGGGAGCGGTCTGCAGTGAACTCTCCACGGTTCACCAGCACTTCCCGAACTGCCTTCAGTCCATTGATCACGACCACGGGCTTCCAGGCCATCTGCAGGCTGAACACATCACCATAGCGTTGTTGAAGCTGAGGAGAGCGACAGAGCACTTAGGAAGTGAGGTGCCCACAGATCCTCGAACCAGCTTAATGCATGAGTATTGGTAGAGTGTCCATGTGTCCGTGTCCGTGTGTGTGTGTGTGTGTGTCTATCAGTGTGTGAATGCACAATGAGTGTGTGTGTATGTGCTTGTGTGTGTTTGTGTATTTTGTGTGTGTGTGTTGTTTGTTTTGATCCTTAGTCCTTAAATTCAATGGAGAAAACTCTTCCACTGACCTCTGTGCCCTGCCTTAGACCTGGCGCACTGTGGCTGTGGCATCCCATCCTTTAAGTTCAGCAAAGGACTCATGGTAGATATGACACCTGCTGTGATCTTCCCAGAGCCTGGACACTGTCCTGGGGCCCCTCAGCATCTCAGGACACATGAAGAAACTGCTTCCTTGAGATGGGCAGTGAGGCCAGAGACCACACAGCAGCAAGAGATTCGAGGAGCCCCAGCCCCCCTCTCTCTCCCAGGGACAGTCATGTGACCCGTAAGTGCCTTTCAGTGAGAGGCCACACACATGTATGGACGCAGTGTGGTCAGATTATAATGGTGCTGAACTCTTTCTGTCACCCAGCCCCACTGGACTCATGTCACAGTGTTAGCATCATCTGTGGCACTGCTTGGTAGCCTCGGAGCAGCCTGCTCTGCCTTCCACCATCTAAGTTTGAACTGGTAAGGCTCTGGGATTTGCCTGAGGAAATTGTCTAATGAACTTTCCAGAACTCAGCCCCTGGTGTAATCTAGATGGGCGAATGACAAGCCCTAACACCGTTCCATACAGAAGACCGTGTGGAATGGCCCTGGGCAACCCGATAAGGACGCGCACAAGAATGCAACTCCCAGGAGCTAATACTACACACAACAAGGAAGTGTAAAGGGATCAACGACCTGACGGTGTGAGTTCACCTGTAAAGATGCTGCTGGGACAGAAGTTTCAGTACAGTCAGTTGTCAGCGGTCACTTGGATAGGACACCAGAGGCGCAAACGTCAAAGAACTGAAGACAAACTGGGATTTTTAATAGTTAAAAACTTTGTGTCTCACGAGTCACTCCCTGGGCTGGTGAGATAGTTTAGTGGGTAAAACACCTGGGACCCAGCTCCACAATCTGAGCCCGATCTCTTGAAGCCACATGGTGGAGGGAGAGTCCCAACACCTTCCTGTAGAGCCACCCCCCTCTTATCTCCACAGGCACACGTGGCAAACACCTACGCCCACCTAAATAGAACATAAGTGTTCTTTAAGATGGTCACTGTCAAAAGAGGGCAGGAGAGGCAAACCATGAGAGGGAGAAGCAAATGACAGCCCCCAGGTCTGACTAGACAGTCATACCCAGAAAACAAACCAACCAACAAAATCTAATAACCCCATATATATATTATCTAAAGCAAAAAAAAAAAAAAATGAGTCAAAAGCTTGTGTAGACATTTCTGCAAAGCAAACAGGCAAACTACCAACAGGCACATAAACAATGCCTGGTGTCACTCATTACTAGGACAATGAGGCCACAACCACACTGAGACACTTCAGGCTCATTAGTGTGGCTTCTGTCACAACAGCCCTGGGAAACACAGGCTACCAGGAGGTGGAGCTGGCGGAGCCTTGGGCATCCTTCACAGGAATGTCAACTGGTACAGATGGCACTGAGGGCAAGTGTACAGTAATTCCCCAGCCAAACCACTAAGGATGCCACCACCCAGGAGTCCCCCTCTGAGAACACATACAGAACGATACGGAGGTTCCCAGAAGGGTCACCGGACATCCACACTCACAGCTCCATGGTTCACGAGTGTCCACTGACAGATGAGTAGGCAAAGAAAACCTGGGGCAGTAGTAGTTCATCCCCCCCAACTTTCCTTGGTACTAAGCTCCACGACCACTCTAAAATGGCTGATAGATCCGAACTATAAAACATACTATGGCTCTTCCTATGCACACACAACTATACTAAAGTGCTATATTAGGGCAGTGAGACTCAATAGCATTAATAGAGCAATGGTGATGATAGAGACAATGGGAGTTTCTGAACGAGGCCCTCAAGATGCTCCTGTGCTAGACACGCTTCTCATGGAATGAAGGGAGGTGATGTGATGCACCAAATTCTACTCCCTTTCTGTTGCTGCCATAAGACACCGTGACCAAACAACTCGAGAGAGTGATGCTCTTATTTTGCTTACACTTTCAGGACACAGTCCATCACTGAGGGAAGTCGGGCCAGGCACTCAAGCAGGAACTTGAAAGAGAAGCCATGGAGGAATGCAGCTTGCTGGCTCACTTGCAGACTCATGCTTCGCTAGCTTTCTTCCACAGCCCAAGACCATCTGCCTAAGGGTTGGTGCCACCCACAGTGGACCGGGTCCTCTTGTGTCGGTTAAATAGGCAGGGCAACTCCCTACATGTGCACAGACCAACCTAGAATATTCCTCACCTGGAGTTTTCCTTTCAGATGATTCTAGGTTGTGCCAAGCTGACAATCAAGGCTGAATGGGACACACTGCCTATATGAAGAAGTGAGATGAGGGGAGGACACAGGCATTGTGACATGCCATTTCTCTGCTATGGTGGGGGTTTTTTGTGTTTTGTTTTGTTTTTATTTTGTTTTGTTTTGTTTTTCCAAGACAGGGTTTCTCAGCATACTTTTGGTGCCTGTCCTGGATCTCACTCTATAGACCAGGCTGGCCTTGAACTCACAGGGATCCGCCTGCCTCTGCCTCCTGAGTGCTGGGATTAAAGTCACGTGTCACCACCACCTGGCCCATGTCTCTTAAAAGGAAAACATTTAATGGGGTGGCTTACAGTTTCAGAAGTTTAGTCCATTATCACCATGGTGGGACATGGCGGCATGCAGGCAGACATGGTGCTAGAGAAGGAGCTGAGAGTCCTACATCCTGATCCACAGGCAACAGGAAGTGAACTGAGACACTGAGCATATATGAGAACTCAAATCCCACTTCCAAGATGACACACTTCCTCCCACAAGGCCATATCTACTCCAACAAAGCCACACCTAATAGTTCCACTCTCTATGAGTTTATGGGGACAATTACATTCAAATTACCACATTCCACTTCCTGGCCCCCATAAGCTTGTAACAATTTGATAAGGCAAAATGCATTTAGTCCAGCTCAAAAGTCCCTATAGTCTATCACAGTCTTAACAATGTTTAAAAGTTCAAAGTCTCTTCTGAGATTCATATAATCTCTCAACTGTAATCCTCTACAAAATCAAAATCAAAAACAGATCACATACTTCCAACATATAATGACATATGACATACATTATCATTCCAAAATGTGTAATATAATGTAGGGAAGGAAACATACTGAGGAAGTACTGGACCAAAGCAAGACTGAAAACCAGCTGGGCAAATGCCAAACTCTGGGTCTCCAGGTCTGACATCAAATGAAGCTTCACTTTCAGAGCTTCACGAATGATTTTGCTAGGCTTCCATTCAGGGACACCCCAGACATATGCCTGGCCTCGGTGGCTTTCTTTAGGCATGGAGGAATATTCCATAGCCCCTTCTTCTATCCTTAGCTCTAAAGCCAGAACCATGTGGCTGAAGCTGCCAAGTTCTGCTGCTTCCTGGGGCTGGAACATGGTCCCTCATTCAACTACATCTTCACCAGCTCTCTGTTTTCAGTGGTTTCCTTCACTAACTAAACTTGGCTGTCCTGAAACTGGATCTATAGACCAGGCTGGCCTAAAACTCAGAGATCCTCCAGCCTCTGCCTCCTGGGTGCTGGAATTAAAGGTGTGCACTACCACACCTGGCTCTAAGCTTTTCTTTAATTCCTTTTCACAAGTTGGAAATTCATCTGGGTGGGATCTTGCCCTGAGGCCACCACTCCCTTTATTCCATTTCTTAATCTGTTTATTTCCTTGAACACAGGACTTAGCTCCATTCTACTTCTTGGTGTTCCTTGTCTCCTGTGCATTTTGTATTTTTTCTTTGCTCAGATTGCTCTTTTTCCTTATAAATCTTCATTAGAGTTAACAATCATAACCCTACGACAGTCTACACTAGGCTGCTTTGAGATTTCCTCTGCCAATGGAATTAATCCAAAACTCTTCACTTTCACCTCAGGTGGACTCTTCAGACAAGGGCTAAAGGCAGCCACCTTCTTCACTAAGATATCACAAGAATGATTTCTAGGCCACATATTAATATTCTTCTTATCTGAAACCTCTTGTGCCAGACCACCACAGTTTATCAGATCACACGCTGCACCAATGCCTTCCATGCTCCTACTAGTATGGCCCATTAAGTAGCAATTAAAGTGTTTTTCTAATCCACAGTCCCAAGGTCCATATTCCCTCAAACCAAAACATGGTCAGGCCTATCGCTGCAATACCTCAGTCCTTGGTACCAACTTCTGTCTTAGCTAGGGTTTCTATTGCAGTGAAGAGACACCATGACCACGTCAACTCTTAAAAGGAAAACGTTTAATGAGGTGACTCGCTTACAGTTTCAGAGGTTCAGTCCATTATCATTGTGGTTGGGACATGGTGGTGTGTATGCAGACAATGGTACTAGAAATGGAGAGGAGAGTGCTACATCCTGATCCACAGGCAACAGGAAGTGAACCGGGACCCTGAGCATATATAAGACCTCAAATCCCGCCTCCAAGATGACACACTTCCTCCAACAAGGCCGTACTTTCTCCAACAAAGCCATGTCTCCTTATAGTGCCCCTCTCTGTGAGTTTATGGAAGCCAATAACATTCAAACTAACACATGGTCTTTCCCATCCTTGTTTGCCTAGTGGTAATCCAGGGACAAGGGTGCCCATGCAAACCTTGTGGATGAGGAAGCCCTGTACTTCATTGTCACAGGATGTCGTGTATAAAATTCAGTAGGACAAGTGTCCAAATCACTTTTTCTTGTGAATGACATTATGGTGGATGGCATGCTGACCTGGTCTGCCATCTCTGGATGCCACACCTGCCCTCTGACTTCATCAACATTCTGTTGGATGTGGTCTGGCGGGACACAGCTCCTCAGTGAAGAAGACCCAGAAGACTCTCCCATGATCCTCTCCTACCTCTGTGATGAGGCAAGATTCATTTGAGAAGGATGGCCATCACTGTTGCTGGATCTTGGGTCAAGCTACTGCTGGGAGCCACAAGTGTCTCAAGTCATCTCAGAGAACATGCCTTTACCTTTTCTCCCTCTGATCCCCAGCCAGACTCACACTGCACTTCCAGATGCAGGACCATGAGCAGCAGGGCCCAGGCCAGTGTGGTGGAGATGCTCCCCTTCCCTACAGTGAACAGGTCAGCCACCATCATGTGTAGGTTCTCATTATTAAAGCAGCTTCAGGATTCACCTTGATTTGGGCTAGATAGAGAGGGTGTGCTGAGAAGATCATGGATAGAAGCCCACAATCACTTTCCACTGTCTCCAGGAAGTCCAGATACTGGGGTACTGTGTAACACACAGGCTCTGTCCTGCCTGTCCTTACCCAGCACTACAACCACAACTGTCACCTTTTCCAACTCAGGCAGGAAGGCATCAGTCAGGTCTCAGGATGGCTGGGCAGGATTCCAGGTCATTCTGTGCACAGGCAACAAGTTATCTTGTGAACCCATAAGTACATTGTGCTCTGGGAAGTCCTTGCCAAGATATTCTATGATGTGTAGGAGCATTCAGATCCCCTTCAACATCTATGATAGCCACAGAGAGCACTGTAAGCTTCTTTCCTTTAGTAGCTTTTAAATTGATTCCATTATTATTAATCTGTGTGCATATATGCATAAGTATATATGTATGTATGTGTGTGTGTGCATGCATAGTGTTGTTATAGAAAGCCCACCAGATATGACCACTCAGACACAGTCCATAGACAACTGAAAGTCTTTATTCCAGCTGACTGGGACTATACTCAGGTATTCGGGACCCAAGTGTAGACCCCATGCATTTCATGCATTTAGAACATTGGGCTTTTTTGTTGTTATTGTTGTTGCTGTTGTTTGTTTTTTCGAGACAGGGTTTCTCTGTGTAGTTTTGAGCCTTTCCTGGAACTCACTTTGTTGACCAGGCTGGCCTCGAACTCACAGAGATCTGCCTGCCTCTGCCTCAGAACATGGGGCTTTTAAAAGCAAAACTCATATCCTGCTATCTTGCTCAGAAGCTCCAGGGGAGGTTTTGTGCAAGAGAGCAGTTTAACAGCAGCCAAGGTAAGCAGTTATCTGGAGAGAGAGGGTTGCACAAGCAGGCAATTCAGTAGAAGCTAAGACAAGCTAGCTGTGTCATTTTGACACGGGGTGTCCTAGAATAGAGGTGGTGGTTAACCATGGGATTTTCCATCAAGGAGACCAAATTCTAGTCGATCTTAATGGCTTGAGTGCACCTTCCATGTGGTCCTACCACCTGTTGGGCACCAATTGTTGTAACTGTTTTTTATTATCTACAGAGGCAACGTCTTAAGCAATGTCTATCCTAGTCAGAGACTGCAACTCCGCTGTGGTCAGCCGCAGTCTGTCCACGAGGGCTGCAGCCCGAGGGGACTCTGTTCCCTCAGGCACCGGCTGTTTCAGAGCTACTAAGGGAAACTTTATCTAAATTTAAAGAAATCACAATTCAATGGTTTAGGTGGAATTCTGCTTGCTCAGAGAGGTTGAATATCAAATAGCTAACCTTCTCCCTTTGCTGATGTCTTCCAAAAAAATCCAGTGTCTTTCTCTCAGCTCCCACTTAAAAAACTTTTGCTAGATGTGGTTCCTCCTTAGCACTTCCTGTCAGCTACTTGCTGACTCACCTCCTGCTTGCAGGTGAATTTATTTAAGCAAACACATCTTTGAATTGTTAACAAATGCAATAGGGAAAAAAATGCAACAAACTTTAAAATAATATTCCCCAACATTTCTCCCTTTTTTTTCCTGAACCACAAATGAAAGGTTTTAACTATAACATAATTAAGACTGTATACAATAAGAACAACTATCGGGGGCTGGAGAGATGGCTCAGAGGTTAAGAGCACCGACTGCTCTTCCAGAGGTCCTGAGTTCAATTCCCAGCACCCACACAGTGGCTCACAACCATCTGTAATGAGATCTGGTGCCCTCTCCTGTATACATACTAAATAAATAAATCTTTTAAAAAAAGAACAACTATCAAGTAAAGATTATATTCATAATGTACTGAATTCCAATTCCTTTGTTTCTGGTAAATTTAAATAAAATATTCCTTAGTCTAGCCTCTTAGTAAATCCAAAATTTTATACCTAATTTACTTTCTATCATATCTAAGTAAAACTGCAACTGTAACTTCAACTATAACTATATTACTTCAACTCCATCAAAGGCCCCAGAGGATATAATATTGTTTAAGTAAACAAAAAGTGCATTGCAAACAACTTCCAAAAACTCTTGGAATGAGAGACACATCTGACTGCCTGGACAGTCACCCAAAGTTTCTGTGCAATGTTGGGGCATCCATCTTCAGCCTACAGGACCATAGTGTCTGGCAGGCTTTTCAATGAAGCAGGAAAATTTGAAAGACCGTCCTGCCTATATCGGCAAAGTTTGTTAGTCATTTTCTTCTGTCTCCTGCTGAATGTCTGGCAGTTTTTTTCTGTGAAGCAAGAATCCTGAAGGACCATTCCACCTTGATTTGGCAAAGTTCAGCAGTCACTTTCCTGTGGGTCCTGTATGTCCAGTTTATACAACATACTGTCAAGTAGTCCAGGCAAGAGCAGCTTCTTGCCCAAATGGCTAGTCTTGCCATATTGGAAGCAAACTCCATAAGGAGTTTCTTCAACACTCATCATCTCTGAATTAAATTGGTGCTACCAGGAGCAGATGTGTCTCATTATCATTAAAAGCCCTAAAATAAAAAAACATTTTAAATTCCATATTCTATAGGTCTTTGAAAGGTTTGAAGACCATCTGTCTAACTAACATATATCTCTATATGATCTGAAAAGCATACCTAACATAGCTACAATTTTGATTGTTATAAATGACTAACCACTAACCTATGTTTCTCAATTATCCTATATAGTTTATAATAATAGCTTTCAAAAGCTAGAACTTCACCCTACATTTCCAAATGAACTGCATAGGTACAATACCTCAAACAAAAATAGAAACATACATACAATATGTTCTATCAAAAATAACCTTAAATTTTTATCAATATACAAAAATCCCTTAAACAAGAACAGAAACATACATATAGTGTGTTGCAACAAAAATTACCTTAAGTTTGTGTCAATATACATTTTTTTTTGTTTTTTGAGACAGGGTTTCTCTATGTAGTTTTGGTACCTGTCCTGGATCTCACTCTGTAGACGAGGCTGGATTCAAACTCAAAGAGATCCGGCTGGCTCTGCCTCCCAGGTTCTGGGATTAAAAGCATGTGCCACCACCACCCAGCTTGTGTCAATATACAAAAGTTCTTACAAACACAAAATATTTGAAATCAATGGTTGTCCCTTAGTTTATAGTAGATTCAATAATCCACCATAGTATTTAAAGTAGATTCAACCATGTACCCTCTATCTTATCATTCTTATATCCCCCTCTCTTTTTTCTTTTTTCAAAGAGATCTCTGAATGTAATATCCTTTGCATAATTTCCTCCCTTTCCAATACTAGGAATAAGTAATAAACAACCCTCACAAATTATGACAATCATCCACAACCCACCAAATGACCAAATACCATTCTCCTCATCTCTTAGGAATGTGGGCATTGTGTCCCCAAAACTACTTCCTGTTGTCTGGGTGTGATAATCCACTGAAAAAACTGAAATATGGGCCAAGTCCTGAGCAAACCAGCTGCAACATTCTTTGTCCAGTCTCTGTGTAATGGGAAAGTGCAGCGTTTATCTGAAATCCTAGCTAAAGTATCCTATGAGGCTGGACCTTCTCAACAAGCAACTTCAGAGTTGTTCTGAGAAGTTTGTAGTCTGACATTGATCTTTGGGTGGTGCTTGTCCCCTTAATGGCATTACCACAGTTCCTACACAATCTTCATTGTGGGGCCCCATCTTCTATTAGAGATGCCAAAGGTCAATGTTGTGACTGGTTAAGGTTCACTGCTGAAAACTTAAACATTTAAAATGTCATATACAGAATAGTCTTATAAACAGAGTTAAGGGCTAGAGAGATGGCTCAGAGGTTAGAAGCACTGGCTGTTCTTCCAGAGGTCCTGAGTTCAAATCCCAGCAACCACATGGTGGCTTACAACCATCTGTAATGAGATCTGGCGCCCTCTTCTGACGTGCAGAACACTGTATATGTAATAAATAAATCTTTAAAATAAATAAATAAATAAGATAAACAAATAAGATAAATAAACAGTTAATATTTATGTCTATGTAATGTTTTAAATAATTAAAATAAAACCAAAGGATTATGAGATTATTGGCAATAGAATAGTCCCTACATTTTGGGTTTCTTCTGTCCCACATCAGGTGGCTCTTCTGACATGAGACAGAGATTTTGGATTTTACTTTAACAAATATGCTTGGGTTTAGAGGAGAAAGCCATGCTTCTACCCTAAAGTCAGCTTAAAAATTTTAGTTTAATTTCACAATTAAGATGGGAATACATACTGTATCAAGCTGGTATTAGAAAGGTGGATAAATTGATTAATTTGAAAAGATGAAAAAATGAAAAAAAAAATAAAAGAAAAATTTGAACTGTTTACAAAGGAGCCAAGCAAACATATTTTGCTGGAGTAAAAAAAGGGGGAACTGGGGACTGATCATTCCTCTCCACATTCTATTCTTTCCCTTGTTTTATATTTTTAAATTTTTTATCGGTGGATTCTGCTGGAGTATCCACTGCAGATAAGCACTGGAGGTCTCCTGTTGCAAATCACCCTCTGGAACGATGGAAGGATCTTTCTACTAGCACTTGGAGGAGACCTGATCTGGTGTTGGTGTGGGCCCAGGGTTCTGTGTATGTCTTTCCTCAGGACAATGAGCTTCCTCTTTGGATTCCTGAGCACCGTGTGCACCCTGTGGCTGCTGCTGAAACCCAACCTGACAGAGACCTATTGGGCCTTAATGAAAAACTCTCCCCTTCTGATGCCAATGGAGATTGAGAACCCAATATGGCCAACTTTGGCAAGCATTAACATAAGCCTAGGAACTGAAGCCATGCTTTTGGATTCTCCAGAAGAGCTGCCAGCATAAGTCATGCTGGGATCAAGAAAAATGGGCCTTGGCAGTTCATGTTCCTGGAGTTGTATCCATGCCGGTGGATGTCCACATGCTCCAGAACAGAATTTGACATTGCCGCTGCCATTGTTGCTGTTATAGCAGTGGCAGCCACCGCTGCTACTGTTTCTGGGATTACCATTTCATAATTGCTTACTACAGCTAGCACAGTGGAGACCCTGGCAGCAAAAGTAGCTACCACAGTTAGTTAATCTTTCATTCTATTAGGCATGATAAATTTAATTCAATAGTTATATACATTTTAATTGACTTTGAAAATTATAAATTTATAAACTCAAGTTCCAGTTGCTTTTGGGATACCGTCTTACAAGGACTCCAATTTGCAGTAAGACTCGTTAAGGAAGGGAATGGCTCAGTTGCCTTTAGCCTACTGGCTATGGGTGGGATAGGACCTCTGTTGGTCTTTTCTATGTCGAACACACAGATTGCAAGCCCAGTGCCACTTTGAGATCTTTGGCAGCAGTTAACTCTGCAGCTCACACACAACTGAGCCTGTATGATATTGAGTATTCAGAGATGGGTAATACCTGGGGGGTGCTCACCAACCTAAGACAGAGGGCCTGTGTGGTCTGAGCAGGCGTCTCCATGACAGGTAAGGTGACCTGCTGATGTCCCATGCAACCTAAGTCAGAAGCTCATTTTTTAGTAAAAGGGGGACCTAGAGGTCCCTAGCCCCCGTTTTGGGTAACTGTTGCCTTGCTTGCTGACCTTGACCTTGATATCCTCCCTATGCTAATTCCCTGCCAGGTTCCACCCTCCTAAATGCTTAAGGGAAGTTCCTTGTCTGTGTATCCTGCATAATGGGTGTTAACAGCTCAGGTGCAAGGCATGTGAGAGAAGGTCTCACTCTGTAGCCCTGGCTGGCCTGGAACTCACAGAGATATGCCTGCCTCTGCCTCCCAAGTGTTGGGATTAAAGGTTGCATTAGCATTTTCAAAAGCCAAAGTTTCGGGATGGAGAGATGGCTCAGAGGTTAAGAGCACTGACTGTTCTTCCAGGGGTCCTGAGTTCAATTCCCAGCAACCACATGGTGGCTCACAACCATCTGTAATGAGATTTGGCGCCCTCTTCTGTATACTTAATAAATAAATAAATCTTTAAAAAAAAAAAGCCAAAGTTTCAATTAATATTTGCCTAGCATCTGGAGCACATATCATTCTATTTACAGCTGATGTTAATCTGTGTGAAAAGTCAGTGAAAGCTTCTTTCAGGCCTTGTATAATTTTAATAAGTGATCGAGTCCTCAGATCTACCAGTAATATGAAAACTATAAAATATGGCCACAGACCACAGGCCATCCCCAGTCAGCAGCCCCATGGCTGCAAACTGCTTCTCTGGCTTCTTTGGGAAAACCTCATGGCCCTCACTCAAGCCACCTGTGATCAGGAAAGACACTCTTTTTTTTTTTTTTTTTTTTTTTTTTTTGGTTTTTTTGAGACAGGGTTTCTCTGTGTAGTTTTGCCCCTTTCCTGGAACTCACTTGGTAGCCCAGGCTGGCCTCGAACTCACAGAGATCCGCCTGGCTCTGCCTCCCGAGTGCTGGGTTTAAAGGCATGCGCCACCACCACCCAGCCAGGAAAGACACTCTTTACCTGGGCACAAGGGCTCTTATAATGGAGGCATGTTGCTGGAGAGCTTCTCTCCAGGTTCCACCAAGCCCCACAGTCCCACAATCCAAGTATAAAATAATCACTCAGACACTTATATTACTTATAAACTGTATGGCCGTGGCAGGCTTCTTGCTAACTGTTCTTATATCTTAAATTAACCCATTTCTATAAATCTATACCTTGCCACGTGGCTGGTGGCTTACCCATGTCTTTACATGCTGCTTGTCCTGGCGGTGGCTGCAGTGTCTCTCCCCCCTTCTTCCTGTTTCCCCAATTCTCCTCTCTCCTTGTCCCGCCTATACTTCCTGTCTGGTCACTGCCCATCGGTGTTTTATTTATATAGAGCGATATCCACAGCACTTTGATGGGATTAAAGACTAGCAGTTATAGTTAGAACTTACTATATATAATATCTTAGATAGAACATATTAAGTATTAGATTCAGGTTCTTTAGGATAGGACACCTTTGAATGATCTTTATAACATGCCATTTACCTATGCTCTATACTTCTCTGGATTTTAGTATGTGTTTCTTGCTTGATATTGTTTGCATTGGTTGTAGTTACATCTTATCTAGGTCATTATCCCTCATTATTCCTGGACAATATTTGATAACCATTCCTTTGTATATAGTCTTATATTAGTTTAGAACCTTCTTATTTAGACAAAAAGGGGGAGATGTAGTGGGTAGCCATTCCAGCTTGGATCTGGAAGTTCCAACCCCCATTGAGACTCTGGCAACTGTCACGCCTATGAGGCGGGCCAGGGGAGGCGCCTGGAGACCCGAGAGCTGGATGGACCAGCGCTCTCTCTGTGCACTCTCTCTGTGCCGGGACGCTGAACATTGGAGGTGGACCAAGCAGAGCTCCAGAGAACACCGCTGGACTGCGATACACCTTTTCCAGACCCTGCGACCTACCTATCAGTTAATTTGTGAGTTATGCCATTAAATAAATATCCTTTTAACTATGTGGAGTGGCCAAAATAATTCCACCAATAGAGGCAAAGCTGCTCTTTGTCCTCCCCCTTGAGCTAAGTTGTGTTTACTCTTCAGTTAGAGGGAGGGTGTAGGGAAGGGTCAGAGCAGGCCAGGTAGGTCAGCCTCAGAGCCTCCTTACCTCCCGGGTGCTCACTCAGTGTATGTGGGTGGGAGAGCATCGAGATCTGAGAACGGAGTTCCAAAGGAGCTGTGCATAGCCCTTATGTTGTGTGGGGCCTGTGAGCATTGTGGGTAGACGTCTAGCGACTGCTCCAAGGTGTGTGATCACAAGGTATAGAAAAGTCAGTCAACTTGATATGTAATGCAGGGAGAGGTCTGGGGGGGGGCTTGAGGACATTGCTTCAAACTGGAATGAGAGCTGAGCTAGAAAACAAGGACAGCATGAGGTTTGCAGGCAAATGGATGGAACCAGAAAATATCATCCTGAGTGAGGTAACCCAGACTCAGAAGGACAAATGTGGTATGTACTCACTCATAAGTGGCTTCTAGATATAAAGCAAAGAACAATCAGACTGCAATCCACAGATCCAAGGAGGTTACCTAGCAAGGGGGACCCTAGGATGACTGTGGCTTATAATCAGTTTTGGTTTTGCCCAATCACTGGACAAGCTTTAGTGAAACATTTCACTATTAGGTAAGAATTTGTACCGTATCAAGCTGATAAAAGAATATGCTGGCCGTACTTTCAGGAGGAAAGGCTAAAATCTTTTTAGATTATAGATTAGTCTATAGAAAAATGTCTGCCATAAATCAGTGAAGGGGAAGATGAATAGGAATCTCACTTACACAACTTAAGTAAAACATAGTTCTCTGAACAGATGAAGATAGGTTTCTTCTGTATCCCAGAATCTAATCAATATTTATATGTATAATTCAGCTATTATTTGACTTAAAAGGGCTTATTGGGAAATGTTATCATTTTTACTATTTTCTACAGAGAAAATATTTTCCAGTTTCAAATAACCCTGCACTTTTGAATTATAACCTGTTTTTAATGTTCAAAAAAAAATCTGTATGATATTAAAAAAAGAAAGAAGACAAAACTTAGAAGTTTGGAAACAAATAATAAAATCCTAAAGCAGAAAAAAAAAAAAAAAACAGCTGAGCTCGAGCGGCTGACTAGCAGGACATAAATGACTGACAGGTACTGCAGGCCACACCACTTGGCTGTGGCATCAAGTGCCACTTAAATGGCTTGTGGGAGTGAGGGAGGGACAGGCAGGAAGGGGGCTGCAGCTCGTGGAGTCTTGTGGACAGGTTAGAGGTTGCTGAATTAATCAGGAAGGGTGCACTCAGAACCTGGGCCCTTCTTTGATCAGACCTGAGAACATTGAAAAACTATCAACAACTGTCAGAGTTCCTGGAGCCCATAGATGAGTCAGGTTCGTGTCCCATGGTGGTCTCTTTCCTTCATTCACCCTTTGTTTCTTGGTGGGTCAATCTCTCCCCCACCTTCTTCCATATGGAGATATGAAAGCCGTGTCCTCCACATGCCAGAGGCCTGTAGTTAGGAGGGGCAGCCATGAGGAGAATGGAAACATGACTCCTGAGCCTTCCAACAAATGGCACCTGTGTTCTGGGCACTGCTGGGTACACTGCACATGTCAGCTCTTCAATCACTAGGGTCAGTGTGAGTGCAGTTCCTGTCCTTGCTGGGGATCCAGACCTCTGAAGACCAAAGGCTCAGAAGTCCCAGTGGAATCCAGGCGGGCGCTCTCTGCTGCCCCCTCCAGTGTGGCAGAGGGAGGCAGGAGCTGAGTGAGAGGAGATGGAGTCCACAGCATGCAGCACCTCAGCAAGGACCAGACCCTGGGTCTCCTCCTCTCTGCTGCCCCTGCTGCACCCTTCTCTGCTCACGTCTATGTCCCCCGGCCTGTGGGGGACTCCATGCTTGCTGCTGGCCTACAGGCACCAGTACTCATTTTCTGCTCCTGTCCATGTCTAACCCAATAATGGTAGGTTGGAACCCTGGGCTGGACCACAAACAAGGGTCTTTCTCTAGCTCCATCATGGTTTGAAAGGAAAATCCTCACAGGAGTCAGGGTATCAGCCAGCATGGGTGACGGGTGGGGGACAGGTGACAATTATGCTCTGGCCACTGAGAGGCTCAGGCGAGTGGTTTCCTTCTAGGCTGTCGTAGGGTACTCCACAACCTGAAATGCCTCATGATTAGCCCTGGGTGTTCATACTGGCATATTCCCTGCTTCTCCTCAGTTCTCCTCCTCTCTTCTGTGTGTCATGTCTGACATCGTGAAAGAGAGGCATTGGTGATGACTGGGTGCTGGCCCCAGTGTGGGATGGGTCAACCCAGGCCTGATTTTCCTGCTTCAGGCTTAGTGAGCCCTCTGAGGTAAGCGCACCGAGCAGGTGAGGGATGTCACACACTGTGTGTTGTAAAGTCCCTGGTGTGTCACCAGCTCTGGAGAGATGACCTGGTGCTCTGGTAAACATCTGCCTGCTAGCACTGTGTGCTTCTTTTCATCCTCCATCGATTTCTTTTTTTTTTTTTTTTTTTTTTTTTGCATTAATTTGCTTTTATTGTGTCTAGACAGAGCCTTACCTCGTAGTCTGGGCTGGCCTGAAACTCACTACGTAGACCAGACTGGCCTCCATCTTTTTTAAATCCTTCTGTCTTGCCCGGCAGTGGTAGTGAATGCCTTTAATCCCAGCACTTGGGAATCAGAGGCAGGCCAATCTTTGTGAGTTCAAGGCCATCCTGGTCTACAGAGTGAGTTCCAGGACAGCCAGGGCTACACAGAGAAACCCTGTCTCAAAAAACTAAAAAACAAAACAAACATGATAAATGAAGACCCCATGGGAATAGGAAGAAGCAGAGTGTTAGAGAGGTCCCCAGAAATCCACAAAGATACCTCCACTATAGACTACTGGCAACAGTCGAGAGAGTTCCTGAGCTGACCTACTCTGGTGATCAGATGGCCAAACACCCTAACTGTCACAATAGAACTCTCATCTGGTGACTGGTGGAAGCAGATGCAGAGATCCACAGCCAAACCCCAGGTGGAGCTCCAGGAGTCCAATCGGTGAGAGTGAGGAGGGAGTATATGAGCAAGAAGTATTTCCATGACTGGAAAAAGCACAGGGACAAATAGCGGAAACACATGAACTGTGAACCAATAGCTGAGTTCCCCCATGGAACTGGACCAGGTCCTCTGAATAAGTGAGACAGTTGATGAGCCTGAACTGTTTAGGAGGCCACCAGGCAGTGGGACTGGGACCTGTCCTTGGTGCATGAGCTGGCTTTTTGGAACCTAGGTGAGACTATATTTGATTTCCTGTTCTGAATAAACCCTTTCCTCCCCAACTTACTTTTTGGTCATGGTGTTTTGTTACAGCAATAGCAACCCTAACTGAGACATTCTTGGAATATGTTTTCATGCTCCTCCCAAATGTAGCAAATAGAAGTGAGTTTACTTCAGCTATGGTTAATCATATGCCTCTATGAAAAATACAAGTTTTTCCTTTGTATGGCCTGTCCTTGTGATTGGACACCTTATTCACAGGATTCTTCTTAACTCTCAGAGTATAAATTGCCTGTTGCTTTAAATTAAGTTGCTATTGCTTGAGACTTTGGTCTACCTCATTTATCAGCTCCATTCTCCATTTTGAATAAAACTTGTATCTTGAATAGGGGCCAGATAAAGTTTAAGTCTCAAGACCTCCCCAGACATTTCTGGGTAACTGATGTCACTGGCATCCTGGTTGGCAAGTGGAGACATGAATGGTGGGCAAGCCGCCCGACTACACTAAAGTAAACCAAGCAATGAGGACAAGATAAATGTACCATAGAACAATGTTCCTAGGAAAGTCCCTTATCCCTGAATCCTGATTGGTGGAAAATGTAACTGTAACTTGGCACAGATGTTTGTGGGTTTTGTGCTTAAATACTTGCTGAAAGGAATGTTCAGGGATGCAGTCAGCTCCTGAGTCTGTACTGTTGTCCCTGCTGGTCAGTGTCTGTTGGGCTGCCCAATAATAAGTCTTGCTTTGTGTAATCTCTTGTGTCTGCTTGGGTTGATTCAGAGTCTTGAATCCACAACATCATATTTTCTGCAACAATTACATGGCCTTAGCTGGTATAACTTCCTTCCTCTATTACCCATTATTCATTCCTCCACCTTCAGCAAGCACTTCAGCAGGTCTCGGCTCTGTTCCTGGAGGACTGACCCATACTTTCATTCCTGATGGGTCTGTGCCTCTTGTCATCCTGCCTGGATTGGGTTGTAGTTCCTCACTGACTTTAATCACAGCATACAGCAGCACCAAGAGATGCCTTAAAGGATCTCCTATACTCCAGACATAATCTTTCTTACCTCCATTGTGGAGAAGCAATCCAATTTTCCCATGGTAATCTGGATCAACCACCCTTCCTAACACTGTAATTCCTTTCTTAGCCTGGAGTAATAAGGACATCAGAAGCCCAAAGCAGCCAGGGGAAGTTTGAGCTTCCAGTTCAATGGAATGTTTGTTGCGGCTCCTAACAGGAGCACTACTCACTCTGGAACCAAAACTTCTAGGCCAGCAGAACTTAAGGTCACAGGAACAGGAAGCAAAAATTTCCTAGTGGGTCACTAGGGGTGCTAACGAGTGGAAACACTCCCTTTTCCACCCCTTGATTGCCAGACCCATGGATCCTGGCTATGGGAGAAACAGTACCATACACTGGACACTGATTCAAAGCATATGCTGTCTCCTAATTGATGCAGTAACTGTCTTCAAAAGGCCATTCCATCACCGGGTGATGGTGGTGGCGGTGGCGGTGGCGGTGGCGGTGGCGGTGGCGGTGGCGGTGGCGGTGGCGGTGGCGGTGGCGGTGGCGGTGGCGGCGCACGCCTTTAATCCCAGCACTCGGGAGGCAGAGCCAGGTGGATCTCTGTGAGTTCGAGGCCAGCCTGGGCTACAGGGCGAGATCCAGGACAGGCACCAAAAACTACACACAGAAACCCTGCCTCGAAAAATGACTCTCTGCTCTCTCTGCTCCCTCCACCCCCCAACATCTTTCTCTCTTTCCAGGCCTGGCTCTCCTCTTTCCCCTCCACTCTTTCCTCCTAATAAAGCTCTGAAAACTAAAAAAAAAAGAAAGAAAAGAAAAAGTTCAATGAATCTCCATGATCATGGGTTCACTCTTGCACTTCTCTGGCTGTGAAGTGAATGCCTTGGTTAGAAGCAGTTCAGTGTGGAACATCATGACAATAGATGTCTTGGTCACTGTTCTATTGCTGTGAAGAGACGCCATGACCACAGCCACGCAGATCAAAGAAAACATTTAATTTGGGCTTGCTTACAGTTTCAGAGGTCCGTAAGCAGAGACAGACAGACTCTGAGCCTGGCATGAGTTTTTGAAACCGCAATAGCCCACCCCGAGTGACACTCTTCCTCCAATAAGCCCCCCCTCCCCGGGCCCCCCCCATCCCTCAAATGCTCACAGTTCCACTCTCTGGTGTCTAAGCATTCAAATGTATGAGCCTATTTGAGGCTGTTCATATTCAAACTGTCACACTTTTCTTGTAAGGCAGAGACAGAGAGGACAGTAAAAGAGTAGATTGGTTAGATCAGGTTATTTCAGGCTATTTTTCTGTGTAAGGACTAAAATAGAGGATTTGTGCCAATTAAAACTGGCCTACTTGAGATACTGAGCTATTACCTCTCATACTCATTTCCTGGAGATCAGACAAAGCTTGATTTCAGCTTGCTGACATGAAACTCCAATGTAGATGATCATATTACAATTTTCTCTCTGTTTCTTTCCAAAACTCAGGTTTTGAAAACCTAAGTTTATTTCCAGTTTTCCACTTCAAATTTCAGTGTGTCTTGTTGGGGCCTATGAAGGAACTTGGGCCAAAACAATGGCCTCCTATAATTTTTGTTTCATATTGCCAAAGTAGGTCCTAGGTGCCCAGACAAGGACAATCCAAGTGGTAAAAATGTCCACCCAGGTGTGCTCTGTGGATCATAGGTGAAACAAAGTGGAGGCCTTGGCTCTGGCCAGAATGAAGCCAGGCATAATGATGTGCACCTTTAACCTCACCACGCAGAGGCAGAGGTAATACTCCAGAGGCCAGAGGGCAGAGGCAGGTAGATCTCTGTGGGTTCCATGCCACTGAGGGCTACTTAGTGAGACCCTGTCCTCCATTTTCTCCAAGGATAAGATCCTGGTAGGTTATTGGATCCCAAGCAGCCAACCCTAAACACATGTAGGAGCAACACTAAATGCACTCAGTAGATCTTATAATAATTTACATTATAATTGTAGATGAATAAGAGAAGGGCCATGAATCCAGGAGGGAGTGGAGGACAAGAGACGAGTTGGAGGGGAAGAAGAAGGTGTGGAAATGATACAACACAGTGAACTGGTGTATAATGGTCTCCACAAAAACAGAGGAGAGCCGGGGCCTGGAGAGATGGCTCAGAGGTTAAGAGCACTGGCTGTTCTTCCAGAGGTCCTGAGTTCAGTTCCCAGCAACCACATGGTGGCTCACAACCCTCTGTAATGAGATCAGGTGCCCTCTTCTGGCCTGCAGGCATGCATGCAGACAGAACACTCCATACATAATAAATAAATCTTAAAAAAAAAAAAAGAGGAGAGCCAGGGTGGCGGTATACACCTGTAATCCAGGCACTAGAAGGCTGAGGCAGGTGGATCTCTATGAGACTGAGGTTAGTTTGGTCTACATAATGAGTCCCAGGACAACTAGGGCTACAGAGAGAGAGACCCTATCTCAGAAAGAAAGAAAGGAAGGAAGGAAGGAAGGAAGGAAGGAAGGAAGGAAGGAAGGAAGAAAGGAAGGAAGAAAAGAAAAAAATCAGGGAGCAAAGTCTAGAGGGGAGGAAATATGCAGAATAGGGAGTCTTAGGAAGTCCTGGGGATATGTGACAAGAAAGGAACCCTTCACTAGGAATCCAGTTGGAGCCAATTGCCAGTAAAAAGGGAAGACTTTCCACACAGCTAACAACTTCTTCATGTATAAATCAACAAATTTTTTTTAAAAAAATTATGTGCATTGGTGTTTGGCCTGCATGTAGGTCTGTGTGAGGGTGTTGGATCCACTGGAACTTGTTACAGACAGTTGTTAGCTGCCATGTGGGTGCTGGAAATTGAACTCAGGACCTCTGGAGAGCAGCCAGCACTCTTAACTGCTGAGCCATCTCTCCAGCCCTCAACAACTTCTTTTAAGACATGTTTTTTTTTTTTTTCCCTTCCCGGCTGTACTGCAATTTTCTAGGAATGTCACCAGAGACCCCAGTTACCCAGAAAGGATACACACTAAACTCCTTGTGCAATTTTTGTGGCTCTTGGTTTTACCTGTAGAAGGAATTTTAAAAGTTCTTATTAATAAAAACAAACCTGGGGCCAGTTACTGGGGTGAATGCTGGAAGGTCAGAGAGACAGAACAAGCCACAGCTAACCTCATCTGGCCAACTTCTCAGCTGATCTTGTTTCCTCAGACTGGAAACCTCTGTGTCCTCATATCCGAATGGGTCTCAGCTGAACTGTGCTGCTCAAAACCTAAAACCTTAACCAGACAAGTGCTTCTAGTTTCTGGTCTTCATGCCTTATATATCTTTCCTTTCTACCATCACTCCCTGGGATTAAAGGCTGGCTTTCTGAAATTAAAGGCGTGAGTCACCGTGCTTGGCTGTATCCTTGAACAGATGGATTTCTGCCTCTGGAATGCTAGGATTAAAGGCATGTGCTACCACTGCCTATCCTAAGTATCTAGTGGCTTTTCTGTTCTCTGACCCCCAGGTAAGTTTATTAGGGTACACAATATTTTGGGGAACACAATACCACCACATTTACTTTATATTGTAACTCCAGTTGAGGCGCCTTTGGAATCATCTCTCTTTTAAAATTTTATTTTTATTTATTTTTATGTGTGTTTGTGCTTTGCCTGCACATATGCATGTCTGTGAGTGTCGGGTCTGAGGAGGCCAGAAGAGGGCGGTAGATTGACTAAATTGGAATTACAGAGGGTGGACAACTGCAGTCGGGACTGGGAACTGAACCCCGGGTCCTCTCTAGGAGCAGCCAAGTGCTCTTAGCTGCTGAGCTGAGCCATCTCTCCAGTTCTTTACCTCTCTCGCTCATCAAAAGAGAGAGGAGAGAAAGTGTTTAACAACCTTGAGACCAATCTGAGAGTCATCAAGATGGTGCAGATATGGCTCACGCTAAGACAAGTAACTGTGACTCTTCCTTGTGACACTGCGTTAGGTCTTCCTTTCTGTGACCCTTCTTTGAGACCTCTTGGGTGTGTGTAACTGTCTTCTGAGCTCCTCTCTCCTTTTTCTTTCTTCTTTTGTTTATTTTGGGTTTTGTTGTTGTTGTTTTCGAAACAGGGTTTCTCTGTGTAGCCCTGGCTGTCCTGGAACTCCCTCTGCAGACCAGGCTGGCCTCGAACTCACAGAGATCCGCCTGGCTCTGCCTCCCGAGTGCTGGGATTAAAGTCGTGCACCATCACCGCCTGGCTCCTCTCTTTTTCTTAACCCCCATGCTCAAGCCTGTATCAAGTGCATTTAGTGCGCCTCATCACTGAGATGGCTCAATGGTAAAGGCACATGCGCGAAACCTAACGCTCCGAGTTCAATTTATGGGATCTGCATGGTGGAGGCAGAGAAGCGGGTCTTGTAAATTGCCCTCTGTCCCCCACACATGTGCTGTTTCATTCATGTGCCCACACACAATAAGTACACACATAAAGTAAACAAAAATACAACTAAGGATACCCCCCCCCCCCGCCGCCCTCCAGAGCTCTTCAAGCTCGGGATTTACAGGGCAATCCCTTTGCCCTATAAACCTTGGGAACCCCGAGCCGCCGGGCTCGAGCCTCGCCCTCGCCTCCCCACCCCCGTAGGGAGTGCCCTTGCCACCAGCCCCAACCAGCTCAAGTCCAATCCTGGCCGGACACTGCCTTCCGGTTCCACCCCTTTTCCCGCCGGTCCCTGGCTCAGTCGGCGCGGAGCGCTCTGACTCCGCCCCTCGCCACGCCCCTCCACCCCGGGGGCCAGTAGCGGTCCCGCTTTCGGCGGCGCAGGCCCCGCTCCCTGGAGGGAGGACCGATGCCCGCCGCTCCGCCCCGTGCCGCACAGCCGGCCCCCGCCCGGCCCCGCCCGACCTCTGCCGCGCGCGCGACCCCGGCCGGCCGCTGCGGCGACAGCGCTTGGCGCGCCGAGTGGCAGCCATGGCTGTCGCCGTCGAGGGCGCCCGCAGGAAAGAGCGCATCCTCTGCCTGTTTGACGTGGACGGGACCCTCACGCCAGCTCGCCAGGTAAAGGGGCCTCGGGCGGTTTGGCGGCTCCCCGCCGGGTGTCACGCGGGCACCCGTGATCCGGCGTGGAGCGGGCAGCCAGGCGATCCCGGACACCCGCGCCACCCGGGGTGGAATGTGGAACGCAGTGGTGCCGGCTCCTGTCACCGAGGAGACGGGACCCAGGCCCTCCGGGCCTTCCCGGCCACAGCGCTCCGCGGGTGGGCGCCCCCGGTTCTTCCCGGGAGCGCAGAGGCCGGATCCAGTCCTGGGAGGAGCGTCTATGTCCCGGGCCCACAGGCTTCCACAGGCCCAGGCTGGGCTCTGGGATGCTCCCACCCCATTTCAGCCCTAGGATGCACGACTAGTCAGTCCTCAAGCTAGCCGAAGAACGCCGTGTTCAGGCGGAGCTCGGGGCGCTTCCAAAAGCCCACGGTCGCCCTCTAGTGAGGGCAAGAAAGGTCTTCGGACCGTTCCACCCTGGCGTCCCCAGGCCGAAGCCTGGGTTTAGTTTAAGCCTCTTAAGGGTTTTACCTTCCTTCCTCCTCAGGTCGGAGGGAGAGCTGCTTTTCTGATGAGTTTTGTCTTTTGTTGGTGGTGTCGTTTGGGCCCACCCATGTGGAGTGAGAGGCCCCAGGGCTACTCTGGTTACAAGAGGGTCACTGAGTCACAGCAAGAGTGGGAGTGTGTTTTCTATCTGCGCTTTATGGTTCAGCCTCCGATCTTCGCTCATCCAAAAGTTTTTCTCCCTTTTTCTCACCCTGGGTCGTTCCTGCCCATCCTTCGAGTAGTCCGCTTTCTCTTTACGGGGACCACGGGGATGACCCGAACATTCTTCCAGAGCAGAAACTGTTGGGAACCCAAGTCTTAACCTCCCGATAGCCCATTCCCATCTGCAGGAGAAATCAGCCACCTTTCTTTCCAGCAGGGATGGATCAGGATTGAAGATGCCAGGATCGGACACAGGGTGGTCCTGCCTTGGCACGCCTCTCCTGACAGTATGCCGCCCTGACTTGGCAAAGCGTGGACAAAAACTTCCTGCCAATCTGTTTACTGCTAGGCCGTTAATTTTTAATTATACATGTATTCGCAAGTGCATTATTTTTGTAAAAAGAATGCAAACATGAAAGTCTAAAGACCACTTTGACCTCACCAGTATCCTAGGGCCAGCCCCCCGCCCCCACCCCAGGTAATATTGTCTGGGTAGTATGGCTCCCTTTGGTGCTTTTATCTGGATCTCTCTGCCCATAGGAAATATTAGATGTTATTTTGTGAGGCGGTTACTGACTCGGCATTATCCTGCTTGTGGCTACCTACACCTTGCTTCAGACAGTTAAGTTTTAGGACCTTGCTTGCTGGGAGCACAGATCTGGCCTTATCTTATGTACCCTTGCCTGGAAATATTTTCGAGGAAGCGTGTGCCATTGTCCGGCCAATAAGCATGGGAGTTGTTTGCACTTTTCACTATTATAAACCCCAAGGAACTGCTGTATGTGCCTTCGGCAAGAGAAGTTGACATGCTATTTGACAGGGTATGGACATTTTAAGTTTCACTGGGTCCCTCCTAATTGCCTTCCGAAACAATTGAACCAACTTACACGTTCATGGACGGACGGCACTTGGGAGTTCCTGATCCCCCTACCATTGTCTCCAGCGATGGTCTTTGATAATCAGAATATATGGAAGTTTGAATTCTGACTCAGTTGTTTGGATTTCCTGAGTGGGGAATCTGTATGCACTTTGAACAATTCTTTCACCCCGTGGTAACTGTGATCCCCTTAAGGGGGCTCCCGCTGTGGCAGACATGTTATAAAAGGGGAACGAGGCAAAGAAAGGGAGAGAGCCCTTTGCTCAGTTACCTGAGCCAGAGCTTAGCAGGGGGACTTCTGGGGCCCCTGCCTTGTGCAGGTGAAGAATCTTTTACTTCAAAGATTTGCAACCAGAAATGTTTGTGGGTTTGGATATTTTTCAGATTCTGAGCATATACATGAGTTATCATGGCAGTAGGACCCACTTGTAAACACAAAGTTTATTTGTGGTTTTTTTGGGTTTTGGGTCTTTCTTTCTTTCTTTCCTTTTTTTTTTTTTTTTTTTGGTTTTTCAAAACAGGGTTTCTCTGTATGGCCCTGGCTGTCCTGAAACTCACTCTGTAGCCCAGGCTGGCCTCAAACTCAGAGATCCGCCAGCCTCTGCCTCCCGAGTGCTGGGATTAAAGGCATGCGCCACCACTGCCCTGCTCATTTGTGTTTATATATAACTGATAAACAGCCTATCATAAAGACAAGGCAAACACTCTGAACTAATCTTCTGTGTTGGAATTCCAAGTGTGTGCCATCACATCTGGCTTTACCATGGTCTACTGAGGACAGCTTATTGTAGCACTTTGTTTTACGTTTTATTTTTATATCTTGTGTGCATGTGTGTAACAGGACACACATGTGCCTCATTGAGGGCGTGGAGCTCTGGGATTGAACTCAGGTTGTTAGGCCTCAAGGCAGCTTCCTCCACTCACCGAGCCCACTCATTGGCTGTTATATGTGTTTTGTTTTGTTTTCATACCTTTCTTTTCAATCCAAGACCACATGCATTTTAGACGAGTGCTCTACCATAAGGATACATCCCAGCCCTATTCTGTGCGATATTTTTGTCTTTTTGTTGTTGTTGTTGTTTTTGAGACAGGGTTTCTCTGTAGCTTTGGAGCCCATCCTGCAACTCTGTAGCCCAGGCTGGCCTCGAACTCAGAGATCCGCCTACTTCTGCCTCCTGAGTGCTCTGTGCAGCATTTGTAGTGTGTTTCTGTTTTAATTCAACACTTCCCTTGAGGTCACCTGTGGAATTATGTTAGTGCTCAAGCAGTTCTGCATTTTTCAAGTCTGGCTTTCTAATTAGGGGTGCTCAGATTCACATGGAAGGTGGGCTCCCAGATTCTGAGCCCTAAGAGCCAAGTAGAGGTCCCAGACATTTTTGTTGTTGCTGTTGTTTTGAGACAGGGTCTCTGTGTAGCTCCAACTGGCTTGGAGCTCGCTCTGTAGACCAGGCTGGCCTCGAACTCACAGAGATCCTCCTGCCTCTGCCTCCAGAGTGCTGGGATTAAAGGCGTGTATCACCACCGCCCCGTTTGAGGTCCTGGACTCTTGATAACCAGAGTCCTTTTGTCCTTCCTGTCCCCCCACAGAAAATTGACCCTGAGGTATCAGCCTTCCTGCAGAAGCTCCGAAGCAGGGTGCAGATTGGCGTGGTGGGTGGTTCTGACTACTCAAAGATCGCTGAGCAGCTGGGTGATGGAGATGAAGGTAGGCCTGGTTGGGGTGGAAGGAGCATGGAGCTAGGAGATGCGTGGGCACCTGTCCCTGCTTCTGTGGGGCAGAAGAGGTGGGGAAGGAACAAGCAGAGGGCCCCACCCTTAACAGACATTTAGTGAGTACCTGTTAGTAGCCGGTGTGCTAGCTTCTGGAGAGACAGAAGCAGAGCGGTCAGCATCCTGCCCTTAGGTGGTGCACATTCTCCTTGCTCCCTGCTGAGTCTGGTTTCCATTTATTTATTTATTTATTTATTTATTTATTTATTTATTTATTTATTTATTTCTTCTTAATTTTTTTTGTTTTTCGATACAGGGTTTCTCTGTGAAACAGCCCTGACTGTCCTGGAACTCACAGAGATCCTCCTGCTTCTGCCTCTTGAGTGCTGGGATTAAAGGTGTGCGCCACCACCGTCCAGCTTTGTTTTTATCTTTGTTGTTTGTTTGGTTTGGTTTTGAGTTTTTCCAAACAGGGTGTAACAGCCCTGGCTGTCCTGGAACTCACAGAGATCCGATTGCCTCTGCCTGGAGTGCTGGGATTAAAGGCATGCGCCAACACACCCGGCTGATTATCTTGTTTGTGATAGTGAAAACTGAAATAAAACTTGGAGATCCATCTTTTCCCCCTTGTCCCTCCTCATTTGTTCTCTAGCAAGTCCAAACTCTCTGTGCTATCTGTCCATGCCTCCCTTTCTACCACACCCCTCAGCCCCGTGATCATCCACTACCCGGATGCTGCAGAGCACCCTAGCCAGGCTCCCAGACTCCCAACTGCTTCTTTAGCACTCAGAGCTGGAAACGGCTGTGCAATCCCCGTGGGCAACAGAGAGGGAGACTTTAGAAAGGAGAATGAAGTCTTCATGGGGGAGGCCTGAGGGAGCAGAGTGGAAATGGCGCCCTCTCCTGGGCATTCCTGGGAAGTCTTCCAGTAGAGGGAGCTGGATCTTGGAGGATGCTTAGAGGAGACACCAGGGGCGGGTCCAGGCTGAAGGTCCTACCTGAGCAATGGCCTAGAGGAGTGTCTGGCTGGCGTAGAAGGAAAGGATGCCAGAAAAGCCGGTTTAGGGTAGAAAAGTGGGTGAAGCCTGCCACACCGAACAGCACAGGCGTCGTCCCCCGGGCTTGCTCTGGGGTGACAGTGGGGGTCCTTGTCTCATGCTCTTTCTTTCTCTCCGACTTCTCCATGGGTCCCAAGTCATTGAGAAGTTTGATTATGTGTTTGCTGAGAATGGGACAGTGCAGTACAAGCATGGACGACTACTCTCCAAGCAGGTCAGTGGCACAGGCCTTAGCCGGGGCACCCCGCTTTTCCAAGCTGGTCCCTTCTGTCTTGCGTGTGCCACAGTGCGAGCCTTGTGTTGCTTACACAGACGATCCAGAACCACCTGGGGGAGGAGCTACTGCAGGACCTGATCAATTTCTGTCTCAGCTACATGGCTCTGCTCAGGCTGCCCAAGAAGCGGTGAGGCCCCCACTGAGCTGGGCTTGGGGGAAGAGAGTGGGAGTCCCTCACATGGAGTCCCTGGATGTTTTTTTTTCTTCTTTTTTTGCAACTGGGGTTAGAACCCAGGAACCTTGCCCATGCCGGGGGAAGTGTTCTAACAATGAGCTACACCCCCAGGTCCAGGACAACTAACTTATGCATGGGTAGATTCTTATATCCTGTGAAGTCCAAGGAGGCTGGTTCTAGATAGGACAGGATTTGAACTCAGAGCTGTTCTCCCTCCTGCCCATGGCCTCTTGCTCTCTCACCCCTTTTCTTCATCACCTCCAGTGGAACCTTCATTGAGTTCCGGAATGGCATGCTGAACATCTCCCCCATCGGCCGCAGCTGTACCCTGGAGGAGAGGATCGAGTTCTCTGAGCTGGACAAGGTGCCGTTTCCTGAGCAGCTACCGGCCCATAGGCCCTGTCCCTCACACTCGGGGCTTTGCTTTCTCGTCAGTAAAATGGGTTTTGAGGAGGAGTTTTGAGTTCAAACTTGGGCACCTTCTGTGTGTCATTTCTGCAGGTCCACCAGCCTCTTTCCGTCCCTGCTGGTTTCCTTTCCTTGTGACCTGTGGCCACCAGCCCCTAGTGACCCACGCTATGCCTCGGTACCGTTGCCACATTCCTACCCACACCAGAGCCAGTAACTCTAGGCTCCCATCTTCTTGTCCTCACAGGCCAACTTGTCTCCTCCAGGTCACCAGGTCCCTTCCTTTGTCCTCTGTCCCCTCTGCTTTCCAGCATGCCTTTAAGAACCTTTAAAACACATCTGCCTGCATCTCCCCAGTGACAAGCCTTCTGTGGCTCCACAGTGCTGGCTGGGCAGCGTCTCAGGCGCCTTTCACAGCCTGAGGCGTCCATCTGCCCTCCTCCAGCTCACCCTTTCAGCCTTCTGTCTGTAATTGTCCTGTTTTCACTCAAATCCAGAATACACCAGGTTCTCTTAAATGCCAGCTTTTTGTTTTATGTTTTTTTTTTTAAGATTTATTTATTTATTATGTATACAGTGTTCTGTCTGCATGCCAGATCTCATTACAGATGGTTGTGAGCCACCATGTGGTTGCTGGGAATTGAACTCAGGACCTCTGGAAGAACAGCCAGTGCTCTTAACCGCTGAGCCATCTCTCCAGCCCCTGTTTTATGTTTTTTGAGACTGGGTTTCTCCATGTAGTTTTGGTCCCTGCCCTGGATCTCACTCTGTAGACCAGGCTGGCCTTGAACTCACAGAGATCTGCCTGGCTCTGCCTCCCGAGTACTGGGATTAAAGGCATGCACCACCGACACCCGCCAGCTTTTGTTTCTTTTGTTGGTATTCGCCCATGTTAACCTTGAACTTGTGATCTCCCTTAGCTTCTCAAATGCTGGGGTTACAAGAGTGTGCCACCTCATTCAGCATGTACACTGCCTCCCTAAACATTACCGAGCATTCAGGGGTGGCGTGAGTTCACCCATCCACGCTCCTCATCCATGCTCTCACGCCGACCCAGCCAGCTGCGCTTCCCTTGCTCCCCATTGCAGCCATGGCTTCTGCTCATTCGAGAGATGGCCTTTCCTGCTTCGGCCCTGGGCCTTCCGCCAGGAGCACCACCCTAGACCAGGCTCGTCCTCTTCTCCACCCTCGCTGCTCCCCTCACACTCAGCCCCACCCCCCATTCTATGTCCTGTGCAGAGACCTGTGGTCCTGGGTAGTGCGCGGGGGTCCCAGGGCCTCATCCATGCTAGGCACGTGCCCTGTCACTGACCCACAGCACCCCTGCCCCAAGAGACATCTTCTTTTTGAAACAGTGCCGTCTTAGTGTGCAGCCCAGACTGGCCTCAGACTCACTGTGTCACCGTGCTGGCCTCCTATTTAACTTGTGACTTCCTGGTGGCTGGTATCATAGGTGTGTCCCACTGTGCCTCCCTGCCCTGAAATGCTCTGGGATGAATGGGCAGGTGAATTATTCCCATCTGGATTGGTGTGGAAACCAAGGCCCCGAGAAGTGGCTCTCATCCCAGGTCACTTAGGGAGTTGGTTGCAGAGTGTCGCTTTGATATGGCTGCCTGGTCCCAGATGTTTCCCTGAGCTTGGGCTCGACAGTGCCGCTCCCACAGCACATAGAGGTCTGTAGTGGGCAGTGGACCCAGAGTAAGGGGCTTTTCCTGTTGGAATAGTTAAGATTGATCATTGACAACATCCCAGCCACATGGCCCCTTCCCTGTTCCTCGGGGTTCCAGTCCTAGCTTTACTGGCTGGATGGCGATGGAGAACAGGTAATATACCTGGCCTGGAGCAGTAGGGGAAGCTGGGATATGGCTGGCATCCCTAGACCCTCCCCTCATCTCTGGTTCTTTCTCATCTCTCCTGAGATTAGGACGTGTGGATGTTTCTGAGAACTGTGTGCCTGTACAGTCCAAATGGCATGTGCATGCATGCTAAAATCTCCTTCAGACTCCAGGGAGGGGTGGCAAGATGCCTTCCTTAGATAAAGCAGCTTAGGGTCATGAAGCTGGACATTTTAGGGCTGGACTTCGTTCATGAGGCTGTCCAACCCTCTAGAGGAGAGAAGTGTAGCCCCCCAACCCTGGGCTCTGAGCTACTTTTCCTCAGAGCGTGGGCACCCCAGTGCTATCCCCGGGACACACCACCAGCTAAGGAGGCAAAATCAAGGCCAGCAGGGGGCTCACATTCTCTTGGCTCTGTTTTTCCTGTAGGAAAAAGCAGACAACGGCCACTAATTTCTTCTCTATCATTTAGTTCTGGAAATGGGTTCAGAGAGATCAGGTAACTTGCCTAGGGCCACAAAGCTAAGCAGCCTAGCCACCAGGCCTAGAACCCAGTCAGCCTGTAGATCCTGGGTGGGTCCTGCCTGGCCTGACTGACACTCTACCCCCATGCCCTCCACCTATCTTCTTACGCCTCCATACCCCTGTTGACGGGGGTCACTGATTTCTGGATCTAGGCCCCAGCACTGACGTTGAGGCCGGGCTTCTGTTTTCCCATCAGTAAAACCAGGGAGCTGGTGGGGGTTACAGGCATGGTATACAGAAGGCCCCCCGAGCCAATATACACTCTTCCCTGTACAGAAGGAGAAGATCCGGGAGAAGTTTGTGGAAGCCCTGAAGACAGAGTTTGCTGGCAAGGGGCTGAGGTTCTCCCGAGGTATGTCTTTGCTGCGGCGGGCTCAGGCTCAGGTACAGCAGGGGACGATATTTACCTGTGCCAGTTTGGCCAACCTTGTCCAGTGACCGCCCGATGTGGAGTGGTCCTCACCCTTCCCGTGCTCAGTCCAACTGACTAGGAAGTCAAGGGCTCTGCAGATCTTTCCGAACCTGACGCTTCTCAACCCTTGCCACCAGCCGCTCCCCTGAGGCTCCTGGGACATCTGGTCTCCCAGCTGCCATCTCGGCTTGTTCCCCAGTAGCCGGAAGGGAGAACAGACGCCATGGTCACTTAGAACCGACATTTGCGTCACCCTGCTGCTCAGTGTCCCCTAGGCACCCCCACTGTGGCTCGTGTCCCAGCTTACTGCCACCTTGGGTCTCCCTGGATGCCGGCTGAGTGGACCCGCCTTCGCTCCTGCCTGTTGGCCGCCTAGATGAGACCCCACAGGTCTCAAGTCCGCCCTTGGTGGCTCTCGTGGTTGTTGGATGAAGAAAGTGCCTTAGAGCCAGGCGTGGTACCACACATGTGTAAACCCAGCGGGAAGATGGGAAGTTCAAGGCCATCCTTGGCTACATAATATAAAGCCAAACTGGGTACAGGAGACTCTGTCCCAAAAGCAAAGCATGTTTTGCCCCAGTTAGCCTTGCGAGCTTCCCTGAGAAGTTGCCAGCCGTGTCTGTCCCTCCCAGGATTTTGTCCTAACCCCCACATCATCCGCAGGAGGCATGATAAGCTTCGATGTCTTCCCCGAGGGCTGGGATAAGCGCTACTGCCTCGACAGCCTGGATGAGGACAGCTTTGACATCATCCACTTCTTCGGGAATGAGACCAGTCCTGTGAGTGTGGCCCTTGCCCGGTTCCCCTCAACCCAAAGCACCTGAGGCCAAGGCCAGGACCCGGGGCAATGGAACAGACCTCTCAGGGGCCTCCCAGAAGACACTCAGTGTTCAGTGTTCCCACTCTACAGTTGAGAAGACTGAGGCCCAAAGAAGGCTAGACACTTGTTCCCACGTTATATAGCAAGTCAGGGCAGGTCTGAGAAGCCAGGTTGGTGGGATTCCTGGCAGGTCTGCCAGTATGGGAAGGGTGGCTCTTGGGTCTCGATCCCTGTAAGCACCTGTAATCCTGCCCTGTAAGCACCACCTGAGATCATGTCTTCTCTGTCCTTCCTCTGAATGCAGGGTGGGAATGATTTTGAGATCTATGCGGACCCCCGGACTGTGGGCCATAGTGTGGTCTCCCCTCAGGATACTGTACAACGATGCCGAGAACTCTTCTTCCCAGAGACAGCCCACGAGGCGTGACAGTGACCACAGCTGAGCGTTGGGACCTTCAAAGAGCTCTGGTCAGACCTGAAGAGAGAACCATGGGGTGCCCGGGTTCCCCTTCTTCTGGGCCAGCATGTAGCATCATATGGGACGCCACAGGCCCACCCACACAGAACTAGGGTCTGTGTGGCAACTGTCCCCAGCCAGGTGGCTCCTGATAAGACTTACTCCTGCACTCCATTGATGGCCCTGGACTCTGATGCTGCTGGTCTTGGGACAGAATAGTTTGCACCCCAGAGGGAAGCATGTGAGCTATGTTACAGGAATCTGCTGGCCACAGACTGCCAAGGGCAGAGTGGCACAGGGAAGGGACACTACCCAAGGACTGTCGCAGATATTAAAGTTCCAAGACAAGGTGTGTTAGGTGTGTCTGAAGATGCGGTAGTTCCTGTCACGTGCTCTTAGGGCCACACTTTCAGACTAGCAAACATAGGGACAGGGGCTTGCCCCTGGAAGTCTTTGATCCATTGGAGCCCCAAACATGGCCAACATGTCGTTTCCTTCCTCAGACCCTTCCCCAAGAACCCTCACACACACAGGCAGCCCGGGCGCAGGGTGGGTCACAGTTCAGTTTATTGCCAGTGTTAGGAGGAATGGGGAGTCCGTGGCTGGGGTCTGGGTGGAGAGGTTTCTGACTCGCCACTGCAGGGTCTGAGAGTAGAGAGGAGACCTGGTGCCCCTTGCCAGTCAGGCAGCCTCAGGCTGACGCCTGGAGAGGGAGGACCTGCTCACAGGAGGAAGGCCTAGGTGGCCCTGGGGCCCACCTGCACCAGCAAGTTCCCTGTCAAGGATCTGCCTGTCTCTGTCACCCAGTGCTGGGTTACAGGCATGTTGGGGATTTGAACTCGGGTCCTCAAGCTTGCAGAGGACGGTTCTCCAGGGACAGGCCTTGCTGGAGAAGCCTAGTTCACAGTGGGGTGTCAGGTAGGTAGATCTTTTCCAGTGTGAGGTTCTAGGCTGCTGGCCTCGGCAAAGGGTTCTAGGATAAGGTGGGGGTACAAACACCCCAAATGACTACCCTGTGGTCCCGGAGCTACAAGGCCACCAAGGAAATCACTGACCCCTTCATCCTGGACATCTAGGCCCACATTTTACTTGCAGACTGGTCTCATAAGGGTCGCTGTTGTAGCAGGCCCTTCTTGGGTCTGTGATCCCGCCTATCTTCATGTTAGGTAATGGGCTCTCTAGAAGGGATACATCTTAGCCCCAGAGGGACTCCAGGTAAGAGGGGCAGTCACACTTGAGGAATGGATGAGAGCCAGCTCAGCTACTGACCTGTCAGGGATCTATAGGAGCCATTGTATAGCTTTGGGAAGAGGGTCTAATTGGGGGCGGCAGGGGGGGGGCAAGGCCAGTGGTCTCCCTGGCTGAGGACAATTCTTGCGGGTGCCTGGACCTGGCCTTGTCTGGGGTGACATGTCAGTCCGCTGCTGCACCCTCCGCCGCCGCTGTCATGGCCAGCACTGGGCAGGACATCCACAGAGTTTGCGGGATGGAAAGGATGGTTCTGCCCGAGCTGGAGGAAACCATGTCCCCAGCTCACCTTGGGGACGGAATGAGCTTGGCTCCCCCAGCTCAGGGAGGAACCTAGGTCCATGGGATTCCAAAGAGCCTCTGCTGGCTGAGGAGGGAGGACTGGTCTGCGACAGGAGCACCTACGTTTCCTCCTGCTCCCGGCTCTGTTCTCTCCAGGGCACTGAAAGGACGGGTCCGGGAGATGAGCTGGCCCTGAACCTCCGTGTTTTGCCTTCTTGCTAAAGTTGGAGGCCCCTGCAAAGCACTCAGAGGCCTGGCTCCTCAAAGGAAGGGTCCAGGCCACAGCAGACACCCAGGTCCGGCACAGGAGACGGGCGCTCAAGCAGACAGGACTAGGTACCGGACTGAGTGGGTCTGAGGACAGCAAGGAACAGGCTCATGGGAGAGGGGTCTCTCTGGCTTCTCAGGGACACGACACAGACCCACAGAGACTCAGTGTATAGATAAGTGGGCAGGAGGGCGAGAAGGTCCTGTGTTTCCGTGGCAGGGTTGGAGGAAGGAGAAACAAGCCAAGGCAGAACTAACTGGTGGCTGCGCTCCATCCAGCCCTAGGCCGGATCACACAAGTCGTGGGTCACAGGTGGGTAGAAGCACACATTCACGGCCACAAGCACGGACGGACAGACAGACAAACGAGCACACCCAAGGGCTGGTCAGCAGCACACTGGGAGCACAGAGCTGGCTGCTGCCTGCCTCCGCGTGGGGGATAACCCCCCCACACACACACACCTGCCTAGGATCCCACAACCTGGCCAGACCATGTCTCGTGGGGAGTGTGGGGGGTCAACTGGGTGAGCACCACCTCTACAGCCTGAAACTTCTGGTTCTTGGGTGGGATGGGACACATCTTGTAGGTCACCTCATCGCCTTCCACGGGGACATACTCCCCCTCGATGCTGGTGGACAGAAGGGGAAAGGATTGCATCAGCAGACCAGTCTCCAGAGAGCACTGTGGCTCTTAGCCTCCCTAGACCAGGGACCCTCCAACTTCTCAGAGCCCTCATTTTCTAAGCTGTCAAGGAACAATCTGGGAAATCCCCCTGGGGACTGAGGGAAGCAGGTCTGGCTCTCAGGACTCCCAGTATCTTAGCCTAGGACCCCAGGGCCTCAGCAGTAACTACCAGGGTTTTGGAGACTACCTGCTGATCCCTAACTGACCCCAGCCCACCCCGTGTCTTAGCACTCCTCAGAGCAGGAGAGCCAGCAGGAACACCCACCTCCACAGCTAGGGGAGGGTCCGGTGAGGGGAGTAGAGAGGACTCACTCAGAAACATGCACGAAGATGTCCTCAGAGCCGTTCTCCGGGGTGATGAAGCCATGGCCTTGTGAGCGTGAGAACTGCTTACAGACGCCCTTGAACACGGGGCCAGCTGAGGCCCGAGCTGTCCTGGGGAGAGGGTAGGGGATTGGAGCTGTGGCCTGGAGAGCCTGTTCTTGGGGACACACACACACCCCCAACAATACTGCCATGGGGCAGATAACAGAGACTGGGGCCCAGGGCAGGGTGACGGCCTGCCCAGTGTCTCAGTGTAGTGTACAAAAACATCTGGTTCCTTGTCAGTGTCCCTCCATCCAGATGTTTAGACTTGCATGGCTTCCACTTGGAAGATTTCTGAGTGAAGCTAGGGGTGTAGTTCGGTGGTGGATGGTTTGCTTGCCATGTGTAAGGCTCAGGCTCCATCCTCAGAACCAATGAATTAATTAATTAAAGAAAAAACTAAAACCAAGAGGCACCTCACCATCTCGTGGCAGCTGAGCAGTGCCGGTCATTAATTCTCATGTGCTATTTATTAAGTATCTGCTCTGACCTTGGGTCAGACCCAGGACAGTGCACACTTGCTATCTATCCAGAGTAGTAACGATAATAAAAAACCTTGCAGCCAGTCACAGGAGCGCATGCCTACAACCCCCAGCATTCAGAGATCTGGAGTGAGACAGAGCAGTTCAAAGCCCTGTCTCAAAACAAAAACAGAGATGAGGAGATAGATGGCCCAGTGGGTAAAATGTACTTGGTGCCGAGACTGACCACCTGAGTTTGAACCCCCGAACCCACATGGTGGAAGGAGAGAACCCGCTCCTGACACGTGGTCCTCTGACCTCCACACACACGGGCTGTGGTAGGTACACACGCACACCACCAACAGTGATCAATGTAAAGCCCTTTGGTTCCCACACACCCTCCCCATCTGACCACACGCAGTCACCTCCCGAGGCCCGAGGCTGGTCCCTGGCAATCCGCTGCCCTCCCCTAAAGGTTCACTGTACCCCAATCCTTCTGCAACACTCAAGTCCACTTTATTTATTTTATTCTTGAGACGGCCTCACTGTGTATCTCTGGGCTCTGTATCTCAAGTCCCTTTCCCCTGATGAATCTTCAAACTCAGCTAGGATGTCCTCACTCACTGCACCCCAGGCTAAGTCCTTACCTAGTGTTCAAAACCCCTCTGAATGGAAGACATGGCTTATTCATTCATCCCTTAAGCTCCAGTCACAGCTCAGTCACCGGATGAAGGAGTGAGTGAAGGGACTCTGAAGTCACTGGAAGGTGACACAGCTTCCTGGGAGGACAGGAAGGCTTGGCCCTGGCCTGGAGAAAGTTCAGAGGACCTAGGGGAGGGGCAGGTACTCACGCTGAGTATGTCCTGGTCCTTTTGGTAGGCAGAGGGCTGGGCAGGTCCCGAGGAGCGATGCCGCCACCGCGTTCCCAGATCCGGCTGCCCTCCCTGTGGAAGGGGAACGTGGGCCAGACAGGAGACTTGGGGGAATGGAGAGGTGGGACCACTGGGGTGATGTAGGCTCGGATGTCATGGTGGGGCCAGCAGGAGAGCCTGGTGGGCTCTGGGGCACAGGGGCCGGTGAAGGACTCTGGCGTCCTTTCGGGCAGGGCCCGGCCTTGCCCTGCTCAGTGGCCTCACCAGCTGTGGACTCCGTCTACAAGAGAAGAGAGAAACCAGTGAAATGCAGCCAGGGAACAGCTCTGGGTACTGGACACAAGTTGAGAGGATTGTTGAGGCCAGCCACTCCCAAAGGCAACCTGCAGCCCCACCCTGCCTCAGGATCCTCACCAGGAAGACAGAATCATCACATAGCTCAGCGCCTCTGAGGCTATGGCTTTAAGCCGAACCACCAAACGAAAAGAAGGGATTGGGGAAGTAACTCAGCTGTAGCCTGCGTGCCCAGCCAAAACCACATAAAACCAGGCACGGGCCTGGCGTGGTGGCGCACGCCTTTAATCCCAGCACTCTGGAGGCAGAGGCAGGTGGATCTCTGTGAGTTTGAGGCCAGCCTGGGCTACAGAGTGAGTTCCAAGACGGTTAGGGCTATGAAGAGAGACCCTGTCTCAAAAAAAAAAAAAAAAAAAAAAAGAAAACACACACACACACACACACACAGAGCAGGCATGATGACGCATCTGTTTAATAATCCTGGCTCCAGATTGTTCTGGATTCCACCGTAAGCTTGAAGCCAGCCCCATCCATATGGGACTCTGTGTCACAACACAAAACAGAACCTGCTTTAGAATCCCTAAATGCAGCTGTGGGCACAGTGGCTCACACCTTTAATCCCAGCACTCAGGAGGCAGAGGCAGGTGGAGCTCTGTGAGTTCGAGGCCAGCCTGGTCTACAGAGTGAGTTCCAGGACAGCCAGGCTACACAGAGAAACCCTGTTCTCAGAAAACAAAACAAAAGAATCCCTAGTTCTTCCAGTTTGCAGTTCTATGACTCAGGGGTCTGGAGGTGGGATGTGTGGTGGCCAAGATTTGGCGTACACCTTAGTGGTTTCAAACTCACACACAGCTCTGGGTTCAGATTGTTACTATGATTTGGTGACCTCCCAGCGATGCCCACCTGACAAGAAGCGTGGGCTCTTCCTGGCTGACCGGCCTCAGTCAGTACTCGGGACCTTTGATGTCATGTCCTGCCCTCTGCTGTGGGTAATGCTGGTTCCTGTGTTCTAGGGAGGTTACCCTGAGGCCCAAACGCCATTCAATAGGCCAAAACAGGAGCTTGCGAGCACATGGTGAACTCTTGGAACATGGTCTTACTTTTCATTAACCCAGTTTCTGCCTCTCAAAATGAGGTTGAAGGGCTGGAGCCGCAGCTCAGGGGAGAGAGCGCTTTCTTAGCACGCTCGGAGCCCTGGGGTCTATCCACCCCGTCAATAGGGGGGTGGGGGTAAGAAAACAGCCCAGATGCCTACGGAGACCGGTAATTCCCTAGAGAGGTGGTATCTGCTGAGGGTTCAGTGATAGTTCCTGCCTGTGAGCATCAGTAGATGCTGATCTCGTTGCTGGACCAGTGCTACTGTTTACAAAAAAAAAAGCCTCTTGTAAGTTATTTCATTGTCTTCCATTGTGACATCTTAGGGCCCGTTACCTTGAAGACCTTGGGAAATGATGTACCTCTACTGAGGAGAAGACTATAACTCTTTGCATGTCCCACCCATTCTTCCTCAAGAGCTTCAGAGTCATGGAGCCTAAGAGATGCCACTGTGTGGTGACGTGGGGAGAGACAGGTGGCCTGCAGGACTTGGCAGGACCTCAGGGCCAGGAGACCTCAGAGCTGCTACTACGAGCTGCTGACCTTGGGCCTCAGTTCCCTCATCTGTGAAATGGGACTGATGGATGACCCGGCCCCTCTCACTGGTCATCCTGAAACTTGGCTGAGCCTGTAATAGGAAGGCCCTTCTTTAGCTATAGTCACAAAGACAGGAGCAAGGCAGCGTCCCCAACGCCCCAACCCTTTATTCCCTCACTGTATCCTCATTTAAGGAAAAAAAAAAACACAAAAGTCTGCTTTTCTCTAGGGGTTAAACTGCCCCTGAGCTGTATCTCTAGCTCTTAGCCATTTTTGTTTGGTTGGTTGCTTTACCAAGACAGGGTTTCCCTGTGTAGCCCTGACTGTCCTGGAACTCTCTCTGTAGCCCAGGCTGGCCTTGAACTCTGCCTCCCGAGTGTTGGGATTAAAGGCATGGAGAAGATTGGCTTAAAGATCAGCTACTTTAAGTAAAGCACACGTAGTGCTCTTCCAGAGGCCCCCAGATTGTTTCTAGCACCCACACCGTGGCTCAAAACTGTCTGTAACTCCAGTTCAGGGGATCTGATGCCCTCTTCTGGTTTAAAGGGTACTTCATGCACTCGGTGCCTGCACTCATACACTCATGTGCAAAAAAAAAAGAAAACTCGCACATGAATATTGACAGCAGTATTGTTCACAACGGTCACAACGGCTACCACCGAAACACCCCAGAGCAGATAAAGAAAGGGAAAGCCAACAGCCTGCTCCCTACCAGGCTTAGAGCAGAATGTGGCTCCTAAGCAGGGCATGAAATACTGCTTCCGGTCACCACACACAAATGAACCTTGGGAACACCCCTCAGAAAAAAGCGTCCCAATAGCACACATCAGGTGGATTTGCTGTCACGGGGCCGGGTTGGGCCGGTGGCCGGTGTTGACTTAATGATAGGTCATTTCTTTTAGGGTGCTGACTACTAAAAAACGTTTATTCAGTAAGCACTGTGGTGACAGTCGGTGAATCCACTGAGCTTTGTGATTTTTTTTTTTTTTCCCCTGATGCTGGGCCTGGTTGCCAACTAGGCAAGCTCTCTACCACTGAGCTCCACCCTGATTCCAAGCAAATAAACTGCACAATATGTGAACTGAATCTCAATAAAGCTGTTGCCAGAGATAAGGCAGGCACCGAAGTCCCCAGGATCACCCAGCCGGAGAAGCCCTGGTCCCAGGCCCTGGGTTCCCTCCTGGTGAGGGAGACAGTAGAGAAGACATCCTTGCTTCCTCGGTGGGAACTAGGGCCACTGGACCTTCCCACTACACTTTCCCAAGCCCTGGTGGTGTGCTGGGCAGTGCAGTGGCAGCGGGCAACGGGAGGTCATTGGGGGATGAGAGGGGAGGAGCCACTGTGGTTACCAAGGAGATGCAGGGGCTGTGGGGGGCTGCCCCACCAGCCAGGTGATTGTCGCTGGGGGGGTGTGGGCAGCACGCTGAGCTGCCAGTGAGAAGGGAAGGTCACACACACACTGCCACCCGGGTGGGTGAGCGCTGGAAGAGGCAGCAGCAGCAGGGGCCAGGGGCGGCCCCCCTCAGGAGCCACGGAAAGAGCAAGCCTTCCCAGGGCTCTTCACCTAGGCTGAGAGGACTGGAGCTGGCTAGAGGAGGTTTCTACTTCAGGAAGCTTCTCCCAAGCCTGGCCTCAGCGACCTAGCTAAGGAGCTGAATGAAAATAGGCCCTCCCTCCTCAGGGGCTCTTCCGAGGTGAATGTAGGCGTGCCACGCAGGTGCTGCACCTGGGAGAATCAGTTCCTTACAGACAGGCTGGTTCCTGACTGGCGGGTGCTAGACCATTTCCCTCTATTCCCCTCCCTCCCTTAAGGACTGTTCCTCTGCTCCTGGCTGGCTTCCTTGCCCAACAGCTCCCTTTCCTTGGTTTAATTCCTGCCGCGTCCCTTAAGGGCTAATATTATTACCCCACTTTACAGACAAGAAAACTGAGTTCAGGTTAAATCAATCACGGGCACAGTGTCTGAGGCAAAAATCTAAACCAGGACAGACTGAATCTGGACTTTGAAATGGTGTGTGTCACTTGATGTGTGTGCATGGGTGTGGTGGCCATGGTTTCATGTTGAATGTCTTCCTCTATTGCTCTCCACTTTGTTTTTCAAACAGTGTTGCTCTCTCAGCCAGAGCTCACAGATAGGGCAGCCTGCTGGCAGTGAACTTCAGGAATCCCCCTGCCTCTACTCTCCAGTGCTGGGTTACAGAGGTATTCTGATGGGCTTGGCTTTTTACAGGGGCGCTGCGGAATCCAAACTAGGTCGCCCTGTTTGCATGTCAGTTCCTTTATTCAGCGAGCTCTCCCCAGATCCTTTTTGCTTTTTTTATTTGGAGTTGGGGAGGGTTAGGGTCTCACTATATCAGTTGTCCTGGAACTTCTGACGTAAACCCAAACTGGACTAGAATTTACAATCCTCCTGCCTCAGCCTCTCATGTCCTGGGATTATAGGCCTGCTCCACAATGCCTGGCTACTATTACTTTTTCTTTTTCAAGATTTATTTTGCTGGGTGGTAGTGGTGCACTCCTTTAATCCAGCACTTGGGAGGTAGAGGCTGGGGGAATCTCTGTGATTTTTGAGGCCAGCCTGGTCTACAAAGCAAGTTCCAGGACAGCTAAGACTATTACACAGAGAAACTTGTTCTAGAAAAAATTTTTTTTTAATTATTTTATTGGCTGGTTGGTGGCTGGCACACCTTTGATCCCAGCATCCTGGAGGCAGAGACAGGCGGATTCTGAGTTCAAGAACAGCCTGGTCTACAGAGTGAGTTCCAGGACAGTCAGGGCTACACAGAGAAAATCATGTCTCAAAACAACCCAAAAAAATTATTTATTGGGCTGGAGAGATGCTCAGAGGTTAAGAGCACCGACTGCTCTTCCAGAGGTCCTGAATTCAATTCCAGCACCCACATGGTGGCCTCATAACCATCTGTAATAGACCTGGCACCTCTTCTGTATATATAAATACATTTTAAAAAATTATTTTATTATTTTCAATTACATGTATATATGTTGTATTTGTGTATGTGTCATGTATAAGTGCAGATGCTACAGAGTTGCAGAAGAGGACGCTGGGCCCTCTAGAGGTGGAGTGACAGGCAGTGTTGAGACTCACAACATGGACTCTAGGAAGTCAGGTCCTCTGGAAGAGCAGCACCTCTCCCAGCACTTGGGAGGCCTAGGGCAGGCAGATCTCCGAGTTTGAGGCCAGCCTGGTCTACCTAGCTTATTCCAGGACAGGCAGGGGCCACACAGAGAAACCCTGTCCTGAAAAGCCATAAGTAAACAAATAAATAAATATTTTAAATTTTATTTGTTTTGTATGTACATGTTAATATGCATACATGTGTGCAGTATCCAGAAAGGCCAGAAGGGGGCATCAGATTCCCTTGGAGCTAGAGTTACAGGTGATGTGCTGGGCGCCAGACTCTAGTCCCCTACCAGAGCAGCAAGTGCTTTTAGTGGATCAGCCATTGCTCCAGCCTCCTCAAACACGCAGTCCTGTGACCAAGGATGAACTTTGGACCTCTGAGTACTGGGATTACAGGCTTGAGCAGTGATGCTCTGGTTTGCTCGTCGGGGCTCTATCCTCTCTGGGACCAGAAAGGGACCTGGTTGGAAAAGCTATGTGATACCTAGAGAGCCCGGGGAAGATGAGAAGAAAATGCAGAGCAGCCTGCAGCTTGGGCTCTGTCTCCAGAATGTTGATGCAGGAAGGGACAAGCAGCATCAAGGCTTTCATTGTTTGGATGCCAGTACGCTATGCAAAAGCCTTTTGGGGTTGTTTTGGTTTGGTGTTTTGTTTTACATTCTTTTATTTTCTTAGGGTACTGGAGAACTGAAGCAGGTCTTAAGTAGTCAAGTCTAGCCTTCGAACTCCTAATCTTCTGGGTTATTATAGGTATGTCATCACACCTAGCCTTTGTGGACTGGGATAAAACCCAGGACTCATCCAGGCCGGGCAATGTGAGATCCAGAACCTGACCCACCAGGAACAGGCATGTCCTTGGCCATGCATGGTGGCTCTGGCCCACCACATGGCTCTCCATTCCCCCGGATGAAATCCAAACTAACAGATTACTTCTGCAGTGGTGGGACCAGAGAGGCGAAGCCAAAGAACCCTCAGGACTGTTTGGAGCTAACCTAAGGTGTGATACATGTCACGGGGCCATAGCACTCAGGACAGTGAGTCAGCCCTGGCAAGAGGTGACTAGAGCCAGCTGGAACTTGGCTCCAGTTCTCAGACATCCCTCTAAAACTCCCTCTAAAAACTCCCTCCTAAAAACTGGGGTACAAGTGGATGTCTTGACAGTGAGAATCCCCCTTCAGTGTGGCGCCTCAGTGAAAGCAAGTGGCTCCCCATCCACCTGGGACGGGCAGCCGTCACTCACTCTCTGGGCTTCACCTTTATCCCTAGACACATGAATCATTGCTGATCCAGATGCCCAATGAAGGCCAGTCCAACTCTCTCTGAGGTTAAATACTCACGTGGGCATACACAAAGAGCAGTTCCCAACCTACAAAATCTACCCACGCCCACACACAAGTACACACACACACACACACACACTCTGTCTCTCACACTCTAAAATGGATTGAGAAACACTGGAGCAGTCTACACAGCAGAGGCAGCCTTGACCATAGAGGGTCCCCATCTAGTGTAGAATTTGAGACTCTCTGGCTAGACTTCCTGCCGCAAGTCTCTGCACCTGTCAGGCTCCTGTGCCATTTGTGCCTCATAAGAAGCCTAAAACAGTAATTACCACCAACGTACCCATTCCTCAGAAGAGTAAACCAAGGCCCAGAAGGGTGAAGAGACTCACAGAAGTCACCCAGCTGGCCCAGCAGCCCTCTTGAGCCCTGGAGAGGTGTGGAAGAGGGGGTGTGAAGCCAAGGCAAGGTGAAAAAACCCTCAGTTCCCTGGACAAAACTTCCCCACCTCCAGCCTCCCCCAGAGAATGATGTACAGGGCCAGAGAAGAACTGGGGAGCCAGGATTTGGGGTTCTATTTCTGGTGTTGTGCTGACTCAGACCATGACCTTGGGTGAATCACTCACCAACTCTATGAGGCTTAAAAACAACTCCCCCAATAAAAGCGTTCCCGCCAAGTCCCCATTATGGGGCGCCGCTAGGGAGGAATGGGTACATCTGTTTAAAAATAGAAAGGCAGGGAACACAAGGTAGGTGGTGGAGGAGCTGGTTGGATGTCTTAGGCTCGTCCGTGGTGCTGGGTCCTGGGAAGGTGACAATAACCTTGAGACCACCTACCTGGCTCCTCCCTCCCCCAGCTCCTCCCTCAGACACTCCTTAAAACACATCAGGGCCAAAACTGCTCTTGCAGCTGGAGGTGACCTAGTTAAACCTGATTCTTTCCCTCCATGCTCTGTGTGTGTGTGCTGTGTGTGGTGCGTGTGTGTGTGTGTGTGTGTGTGTGTGTGTGTAGGTGCTGTCCCAGCAATACTAAAGACTAATGACTGAAGTGACCCTCTACTCAACTCCTGGTCACATGTCCAGGCAGCTCTGGAGCTGTTGTTCCTAAGGCTTTGGGCTTCTCTGGCATTATTCAGGGAAGGAAAGCCAGGATATCACCTAGAACCAAGTTCACAGACAAGCTCCACCTCACCCTGACTGTGTGAGCCTAAGCAAGTCACCTTCCCATTCTGCCCTCTCCCCCCCCCCAGGATCATACTGTCCAAAGTCACACTTAGTGGCCGAGTGGGGATGCTCAGTGTGGTCACTGTTAAGCCACCCCCTGCCTGGTCACTGTCGTTTCCTGGGGAGGGATGTGTGCAGACCCCACCCCCTGATTTCAATCCCTCACCTGGCTGTGGGTGTCCCCAAGCTGCCTGCCCACAGGGCTCTGGGTCCTGGACACCAAGCTTGTGACTAGTGATCGTGACCAGCTGTTAGGTCCAGAGCACCCTCTGCTGGGTATCACCTGTAAAGGGTGGGCACACTTAGGGTGGGTGGGGGCACTCTGTCTTTGGATGGCTGGCAAAGAACCTACTCCATCATCTTTCCATCCCTCCGGATCCTTGAGGGCCACTAGGGAGCCCCCTCCCTAGCCATAAGCATCTTCAAACCTATCGTTTTAGCTGTCTGTCCCCAGGCCTGGGACAAAACTGGTGTGTTCTCCCGGGACCCTTTGCCTCTGGCTTCTGTTTGCACTGTTTGTGTTTTTTGAAGGTGGGGCCAGTCAGACGGATGGAAAAGAGGTGTTTTTGGGAAGACTTCAAGCAATGTGGGGCAAGAATGGGAGGAGACACTCAGAATCCTCGCATCCAGAGACCTCTGGGATGGAGTCAGGTTTGGGAAAGAGCCCACCCCCCAACCCTACCACCGACCCTGCCCCACAGGCCTGGAAATCTTCCTTCCCAGGAAAGGCCCTGACTGGATGGCATCCAGGCAACCGGTGCAGGCTGTCAGAGAGGGCACCCACCCCCCCACCAGGCACACGTCCTTCTCCCCTCCCCCAGCCCCAGCGGATGCAGCAGTTCACACTCTGGATTTATTATTGTTCTCAGTCCTGTCCCCTCCCCCTCGGGAAGAGCCTGGCAGCCTGGCAGCCTGGCAGGAACCTGCTGTCTCCTTGTGGGTGCCAGCATCGCACCTTATCTCCACTCAGTCTCCTTGTATCAGGGTCAGACCACTCAGGGGCTCGATGCTAGCCAAGGCCAACCTGAGTCCTTGCATCCCACAGCAAGGGTGGCCCAGCCGCCTGTCACCCCTGCCCTACAGTGGGCTGTACCAGGCAAAGGGGGAGGTCAGAGCTAGCCCAGCAAGCATGCAGGGGGGGAGCAGGGACTCAGTGAGGTGGCATAAAGGCAAAAATAACACGGGGCCATCCCTCCAGCCAGTTGACACAATTATCTCTGCCATGCTCGGGGGGGAAAATAGAGTGAGGAGGAGACAGCTGCTCTGGGACCCTTGCCTGCCTCAGGCGGTCGGTCCCTCTCCTCTGCCCTGGCCTCAGTGCAGATTCCAGGGGCAAGATCCAGCAGTGCTCCGGACTGGTCTTTTAGGGTCTGGAAGGAGCCATGGCTTTCCCTCACTCAGTCCGCAGACTGGAGGCTGCGGCTTGGCAGGAAGCAGCAGTTATCTGCCTCTGAACCCAGACAGAGTCCCAGACACAGGCATTCACACGCATTCAGACGCGGGGGAACCACCGCGCTGCCTCGGCTTTTCCCAAGGGTCAAGGGGAGAGAAGGGAAGGGCGGTGGGCTCCTCCGCATCCCCGAGGATCCTCTTGAGCAGAGCTGGGGTGGTCCAGCTCCGACCTTTCCAGCCTACACCACAACCCTTTCTTGGCACCCACCGCCCTCGCCCCCTGCCTCTGCCACAGTTTCCATCACAAGCTTCCTTCAGGTCCCCCGGGGCTGCCCCTTACCTCGCCCTGGCAGCTGGGGCCAGGCACTGCCTCCCTGTAGTGGGCAGCACCTATCTCTGGACCGCGGAGCTGGCTGGCAAGGCTCACGTCTGGATGATGCACTGCCGTGGCGTGTGTGTGTTGTGTGTGTGTGTTGTGTTGTGTGTGTGTGGTGTGTGCAGTGAGGCACCTCGGCCCTCACTCACTCACACACGCCTCCTGCTGACGTCAGGATATGCCTGAGGGAGGGACCGGATAGGATGGGAATTTTTACTCCCGCTTAAAGGGACACTAGGCTGTCTCCTCTCTGGCCCAGACATCACCTCCTGAGCCAGGCGAGTGCTGGGTGAGTGAGTGAGTGGCTAAGCTGCGTGTCGCTCTGAGCTTTAACGCTTCCTGTTTTGGAAAGTGGCTTTTATTGCTGGACCAAGGTATAATTAGCCCCACCAGTCAGGGTAGCTGCTGGGGAATGAATGCAGAGGAGGAGGAGCTAGAGACAGCAGGAACTTTGAGGTGCAGAGGGGTGCTTATGTGGTGTGTTCATACGGGGAGTCCCGCAGGGTTGGGGATGTGTCCTGGAGAAGGGAGGGGGCCAGAGGAGAGGAGACCCTCTAGGAATAAACCAGGTTCCTAGGGACTCAAGACAATTCCATCTCCTCCCACCCCACCCCCACCCCCTACCTCCGCCCAGTCTCAGACTGACCCCAGCAGCTGGTGCTGAGCAATGTCCTCGTCAGAGGAGCTGAGCTTTCCGGTGAAGAATGTGGTCAAATCTCTCTGGCATACAAAGGTTCTCGGAGGGGCTGCTGAAGCCAGTGGAAGCGGAGTCTAAAAGAGTAATGAGTGTCTCTCTGTTTCCTACACACACACACACACACACACACACACACACACACACACCATCAGGGAGGCTCCTAGAAGGGGCCAGACTCAGCAGATTCAGTTCAAGCAATTTTTCTCTGGGGTCTCACTTCAGACAAGTCCTGGGTTTGACTCTCAGACCCTAGGCAACTCCTTTAGAACTCTGTCTATGAGCTCAGGGCCAGGCTGCAGAGGCATCCATAAGGGACTTCTCTGCCTCCTTCCGGTCGCCTCTCCTCAACTTCAGCTTAGAAAAGAAGTCTTCTCTGGTGTCAATTTAGTACTACTGAGTCACAAGGAGGGGCCCTGCGAGTTGGCACAGACCGATAAGTCCCAGGCCTTGGGAGGGTGAGGCTGAAAGATTACAAGTTTGAGTCTACCCTGGGCTACCTAGAGAGACCCTGTCTCAAACAAACAGACAAACAAACAACACCAACAGACATACTGGTACGTACCTGTGATTCCCAGCACTAAGGAGGCTGAGGCTGAGGACTGCCGTGAGTTTCAGGTCAGCCTAGACTCTATGATAAGAACCCGTGTCCATCAAAACAAAGCAAAAACAAACGAGCCAGAGCTCAGCAGCTCAGCTGCTCTTCCAGGGGACCTGTGGGTTCCCAGCAGCCATGCGGTACGGGTTACAGCTGCCTGCAACTCCAGCTACTGGGGGATCCAACTCATCGGCACACATGTGGCAGATACTCACAGACACACACACACACACACACACACACACATAGATAAAAAATGACTTTTAAAAAAGCTCAAGCAGACGAACGCTCACCAGAATAAAGATAAAAAGATGGAAAGGAAAGATAAGAAAAATAAATCAAAACGAAACTCGTAAGAGTAGCCAAGTGCACTGAGGATTCTTCCGTGCCAGAAAGTGTGCATTGTCTTTTTTTATACACTGGACAGATTCACTTATTTTTGTAGTCCTTACCACACTAGAGAGGAAAGGGGGGTCAGTAGGGGAGAAGAATTAGCCTGTGTTAGTCACCTGGGTATAGGAGTGTTGGATGCAACACCATGTGCACCACACATGTCTAGAAATGATTTTGTTGTGGTGGTGGTTTTTTGTTTGGTTGGTTTGGTTTGGTTTTAGGTCAGGGTCATATAGAGAGCCTGGCGCTGCCTGAAACTCCCTTTGTATTTCCAGACTGACCTCGAACTCACAGAGATCCGCCTGCCTCTGCCTCCCAAGTGCTGGGATTAAAGGCATGTGCCACCACGCGCGCTCTGTCATGACAATCCAGGAGAGAATGGGGGCTGTCCTGATGCCCCACACTGAGGGGCCTTCCTCTCCCTTTTGGTCCCCCACTTTCCTTCTTTGTCTTTTTTTCCAAGGGGCTGGAGAGATGGCTCAGTGGCTAAGAGCACTGGCTGCTCTTCCAGAGGTCCTGAGTTCAATTCCCAGCAACACATGGTGGCTCACAACCATCTCTAGTGGGATCTGATGGTTTCTATCTGATTCTCTTTCTGTTATGCAGGCATACATGCAAACAGAGCCCAGAGCAACTCACATATACATAAAGTACATAAATAAATAAATCTTGAAGAAACTAATTTCTGCTCCTTTTGAGACAAGGTCTGACCCAACAGAACCAGTGACCAGACCTGGGTTGGGATACTGGTGCCCAGGCCAGCTGTCTTGCCAGTGGCTTTGAACTGAGTGATGGATTCAGTGGAAGGGAGCTCGGAGGATTTCTCTGAGCTCAGTGCCAGGAATGAACCAGGCTTGCCTGAGCCTAGAAAGCAGTCGTGGGAGAGGCCCTCCGCTGAGGTGGGCCGAAGGATCCCTCAGCAGAGCGATGGGAAGGGGTTGATGCAGCAGGAGAAGGGAAGGAAGTCAGTGTTAGGAGCCGACCCATGAGGTGGGAGCCACGCCTCAAAGGCCGGTTCAATGGGGGCTAGGCCTTGGCCCTTTGCGGACCAGGCTAAGGCCACGGCCAAGGTCTTGATCCCTCCCTTTGCGTCCAGTTTCTTTTCTGTCTCCGACACTGGTAAACACAGGCTGGGGCTGCCAGCAGCAGGGCCCAGTGAATGAAGGAGGCTGGCCCTGGTTTGAAGTATTGTGGTGATTATCCCCCCACGCACAGAGAGGGCACAGCTGTTCATTCAGGAAGTGAGCAGCAGAGACACACCCACCCACCCACCAGCCGCTGAGTAACAAAGAAATCGTCTGCTTGCATCCAGGGGCTCTACGGGAAGGCTATTTTTGTGAACAGCTGAGCATTTAAAAGCTCCTCTCCTCGAAAGCCTTCCTCACAGTGGAGAAGCCGAGGGAGAGGTGGGCGGAGCCAAACAGCATCGCCGCTCTCTCCATTACCGCCTCACTCTAATTTCCTGCTACAACCAGAGGATGGACCAGCCCTGGACCAGCGTGGCATCCACTGATTTAACCCTTCAATGCACACAGACCCCTGTGGTGTCTATACACCCGATAGATAGAAGATAGGAAGCTCAGGCAAGGAGAGGTTAAAAACCTTGTCCACCCAGGTATAGTGGCTCATACCTGTAATCCCAGCATTCGGGAGGGTGAGGCAGGAGAATTGCCTGCAGTTTGAGGTCAGAAGAGTCTACACAGTGAGTTCCAGGTCTGCCTGGGCTACATAGTGAGAGTCTGCCTCAAATGAAAACAAAACAAGAAACTTGCCCATACTGGAGCTGGTATTAAACCGTAGGGTTCAAGGGGCTGGAGAGATGGCTCAGTGTCATGAAGAGCACTGGCTGCTCTTCTAGAGGTCCTCAGTTCAATTCCTGGCACCTCCATGGTGGCTCACAACTGTCTATAACTGTAGTTCTATAAGATTCAGTGCCAGCTGGGTAGTGGTGGCGCACGCCTTTAATCCCAGCACTGTGGAGGCAGATGTAGGTGGATCTTTGAGTTGAGGACAGCCTGGTCTACGGAACGAGTTCCAGGACAACCAAGGCTGAACAAAGAAACCCTGTCTCAAACAAAACAAACCAAACAAACAAACCAACCAAAAGATCCAGTGCCCTCTTCTGGTGTGCAGATGAAAACGAAACACCCATATACATAAAATAAATCTTTAAAACAAACAAACAAAAAAAATGCAGGGTTCAAAAAGGCATGACCTGCAGGCTTATCATCCCAGCCCTTGGGAAAGAGGAGAATCTGGAGTCTGAGCGCAGCCTGAACCACCTAGTCATACTTTATCTTGGAGGAGAAAACACACACACACACACACACACACACACACACACACACACACACACACACAGGTTCTGGCTCCATTACATTCTTCCTCTTTCTGCTGTGCCACAGTCCATTTGAAGTGGCTTCTTATTCCCTGGGTACTCATCTCCTCTGCCATGGGACTCATCTCCAGCCCGCGCGCTAACATTTTTGCCTCGTAAATTAGCATCTCCCTTCTTTGGCTCCCCCAGCCCTCAGCTAATCCCCACCCCCACCAATCTAAGTACTATTCTGCCAGACAAGCTCTCTTCCAGCACTTAAAGAAAAAGCATTGTATGTGTTTATGTGTATGTGCACGCGTGCTCACCTGTGGCCCATTCGAGGAGGTCAGAGGACCGTTTTGGAGAGTTTGGTTCTCTCCTTTCAGCATGTGGGTCTTGGGATCAAACTTAGGTCCTCGGGATGGTGGCAAACAGCCCTCGCCTGGCTCTTTTCCAGGCACTGGGGAATCCAGCCAGCGAAGCAGGAACTCTATCTTCATAGAGCTGACAGTCCAGTAGGGGGAAGGCAATAAAACAACCTAATAACCATGTGCCGCCATGTTAGAAGGCAGTAAATGTCCCAGAGAACTGGTAAGCAGGAAGTGGACTAGGGAGTGATGCTGCTTGCTGGGTGGCTTGTGATCTAAAAATACGAGGTCAGGTAAGCTCCGGGCTGGCTCCTCTCCAAGAGTGACAAAGCACTATGGGGTCCAGACAGGAAGACTAAGAGTTTATTTTATTACTAGCGCTGGTGATGAACCAGCCCGCCAATTTTAGGCTTGAATGCCATCTTAACGTAAAGATAAACTAGGCTCATTCTGTTTATGATTAGACCTCTGTTTCTGAAGGATTGGGCTGTGCTCCATCTGTAACCTTAACTACAGATGGTTCTGTACTGCCTGTTCCAGGAACGGCAACCCTGTCTTTGTTTCAAAAGGTTGTTATGATCACCTGTTGTTATAACTACCCGGCTATGGCCACCTTGTTTCACCCTGCTCCTATAACGCGACCTTCCATTTGCCTGCTAAATCCCCCATTTGGAAACCCCTTATCTCTGGGCTATAAAAGCTCTTCTGTTCCCCACGTCCAATGCTGATCTCTTCAACCTCACCTTAGGGAGAGGCAGCCAATGTACATGAATTTTTAAAAAAAAGGCTTACTTTAATTTTTTTTTCTTTCTTAAGATAGGGTTTCTTTGTGTAGCCTTGGCTGTCCTGGAACTCGCTCTGTAGACCAGGCTGGCCTCGAACTCACAGAGATCCACCTGCCTCTGCCTCCCAGGTGGCATCTTTGAGATTAAGACTGGGATAGGACCCAGGGCCTCAAACATGCCCAGCATGGGCCCAACCAAGAGCCTCATTCCAGCAACAGTGGAAAAATTTTTTTTGAGGGTCTCACAATTGTAGCTCAAGTTGGCCTCACACTCCCTCCAACCTCCACCTCCTGAGAGATGAGATCATAAGAATGTAAAACCACATCTGGCTCCAGAGTGAGAATCTTAGCAATGGGCATGATGGTGCAAGCCTCTAATCCCAGCACCTGAGAAGTGGACAAAGAAGAACCAGGAGTTCGAGGCCAGCCTCAGCTTCACAGTGATTTCAGGGCCAGCTTGGTCCCTTAATAGGCTTTAATAAAGCCTATTAAAAAAAACACCAGAAGAAAGGACCTGGACACAGCAAGGCTGTGGATCCATTCAAGCAGTTCTGCTGGTAGAAGGGAGCCAAAAAAATGGAGCACTTGCTGAAAGGGAAGAGGCTGGGGGGCGGGGCGGGATTTTTTAAGATGTGGGGAAGAAACAAAACCTTCGATGCTCTCTTGGTTTTTGTTTTGTTATTTTGATGTGGGGTGTCATGTCGAGTGTGCTCTCCTCAAGATAACTAACTGTACTAGGGGATGACTTTGACTCTCTGCTCCTCAAGCTTCTGTGTTTTTTTTTTTTGTTGTTGTTGTTGTTTTTGTTTGTTTTTGTTTTGTTTTGTTTTCTGAGACAGGGTTTCTCTGTGTAGTTTTGGTGGCTGTCCTGGATCTTGCTCTGTAGACCAGGCTGGCCTCGAACTCACAAAGATCCGCCTGGCTCTGCCTCCTGAGTGCTGGGATTAAAGGTGTGCGCCACCACCGCCCGGCTTGCTTCTGTGTTTTAACTGCTGGTATTATAAATGGGCAACATCACTGAGTATTTGGCCTTTTTGTTTTCTGAGACAGGCTCTCTCTATGTAATCCTATCTCTCCTAGAACTCACTCTGTAGACCAAGGCTGGTCCACACTCACAGAGATTCCACCTGTCTTTGCCTCCCAAGTGCTGGGATTAAAGGCATGTAACCACCATTGCCAAATTTTAATTTTCTTTTGGTACAGTCATGCCCGGATATATTACCTTAGCTGGCCTTGAACTCCTAGTCACAAGTGATGCTCCTGAATCAGGGCCCAGAGTGGCAGAGGCTACAGGCATGCTCCATTACGATTCCTGCGATTTTAGATTTCACAATCAATCTCGAATGCCATTCCACAGCAATAATCATCATTCTTTTCTGTGGCTTTACAGTTTTCTGTTAAAAGATATATGTCTTTTCTTTTCCACAATATTGCTTTTACCAAAGGACAGTCTGTCTTTCGTTTTAAAAGTAAGGTCTTGCATAGCCCAGTTTGGCCCTGAACTTTTGATCCCCTGGCCTCATTCTCTCCAGGGCCAGGATTATAAGTGTGCTCCAGCTTGTTCAGCTACAGACGCCTTTGAAACCAGTTCTGTCATTAGTGCTGTTCGGCAGGGCAGTGCGGGGCAGCCGGAGCTTCGGCCGTCCTGGCCACCAGGGCCCAGTTCCTGTGCTGTGTCGTGGGAGCGCCATGCCCTGAGCCTCCTCACAAGACTCTTTTCACACACAGGCTTGTTCCCAGCTTTTTACCCACTTCGCTCTTTCCCTCTTGGCGACCACAGTTCTGTTGCCCTTTTGTTCATTGAAATGAGCCATGTTTTCAAGTCCTGGCCACATGCCAGGCACTGATCTAGGTCCCGGATGGATGATGTGGAGAGAAGCCATACAATGGTCCTCTGCTGCCGGGGAGCTTGCAGACAGGGTCATTTGTATTCAGTAAACCATTTCAACCATCCATGGAGCAAGGCAGAGAGTTAGTAAAGAGGCCAGATCTTTTTTTTTTTTTTTCCCTTAAACCAAAGTGTAGACCAAAACTTGGTGCCAACAAATTATTGAGCTGAATCCCACAAAAGAGGCTTGGGTTCTGAAACCCTGGGCTCTGAAGCTCATCATCCTGTCCCCCGCCCCCTTCCCCCTACTCACTCACCCCTGTTTTAGCCTCCCATCCAGCTAATAGATGAAAGCCCTCAGGCGTTGGTTTACCCACTTCTGTCCTGAAACTAAGCTGTCCATCTCCTAGCGCCTAAGGCCTCCTCACTCTGACCAACTCTGCTGTCTCCGCTCTTCCTCCCCCTCCTCCTCCTCCACCCAAGGCCACAGATAATCCGTTTTTCTAGTCTTCCTGCCCTCTCCAGCCCTTCAGACCCAGTGTGCACCAGCTGACGTGGAACTGTGCCCTTTACCCAGTTTAACCAAAGGCATGTGCGCGCACACAAATAAAAGTGTAATTGTAAAAGGTTTTAAGAATTAGACAGGGTCAGCCAGATGGTTTAGAGGGTCAAAGTATTTGTCACCAAGCCTGAGAGCTTGAGTTCAATCCCCAAGACCCACGAGACAGAAGGAGAGAACCTACCCTGCAAGTTGTCTTTTGACCTCCACATCTACACCATAGCATGTGTGTGCCTACACACAGATGGGATTTTAAGATTAAGCAGGGCGGTGGTGGCACACGCCTTTAATCCCAGCACCAGGGAGCCAGAGGCAGGTGGATCTCTGTAAGTTCGAGACCAGCCTGGTCTGCAGAGCAAGTTCCAGGACAGGCTGCAAAGCTACACAGGGAAATCTTGTCTCGAAAAAATAAACAAACAAACAAATGAAAAAAAAAGAAAATTAAAGAAAAAGATAGTACAAAAGTAGTTGAGCCTGTAGTTATGTGTGTGTGATCCCAACTACTCAGAAGAAGGCTGAGTTGGAGGATGGTTTGAATCCAAAGACCAGCATGGACAATATTGCAAGAAAGACCTCCCATAAACAATGCTGAGGATATATCTTAGATGGTAGAGCACTCCCTGGGATGCTCGAGGCCTTGGGTTGGATCCTGGCATTATAAACAGACTATTATTATTATTATTATTATTATTATTATTATTATTATTTATTTATTTATTTTGGTCACTAACATGGCTTTATTGACATATGAGACCAGGGAATTGAACCACTGATAGAAATTAGTCTTTTCAAATATTATTATTTATTGAGACTCACTACCTCTGGCTCTTTCTGGAACTCAGTATGTAGAACAGGCTGTTTTCGAACACAGAGACCCACCTGTCTCTGCCTCCTGAGTGATGGATCAAAGGTGTGCGCCACCAGGCCCAGCTGAGAAGAGATGGTATTGGAAGCGGGAATGGACAGGACAAGGGAGTACACACAACTGGGAAGCAGAGAGCGGAACTAACTGCAGGAGAAAGGGCGTCAGCTGGTAAGGGCGAGGGGACGCGGGAGAGACAGCATGGAGGGGAATGGATGTGAACACAGAAGAAGGACATATAGGTACTGCGCTTGCTGGGTTGATGTCAGCTTGACACAAGCTAGAGTCAACCTAGATTGAGGAAATGCCTCCGTAAGATTTGGCCATATGCAAGCCTGTAGGACATCTTCTTGATTAGTCACTGATATGAGAGGCCTAGCTCATTGTGGGTGAGGCCACTCCAGGGGTGGTGGTCCCGGGGTTCTACAAGAAAGCAGGCTGAGCAAGCCATGGAGAACAAGTCAGTAAGCAGCACTCCGCCACGGTCTCTGTATCAACTCCTGGCCCCAGGTTCCTGCCTGTTTGAGTTCTTGCCTTGGTTTCCCTCAGTGGACTGTGACCCAAAATATGCAAGCAAAAGAAACCCTTTCTTGACGGGCGGTGGTGGCGCACGCCTTTAATCCCAGCACTCGGGAGGCAGAGGCAGTCGGATCTCTGTGAGTTCGAGGCCAGCCTGGGCTCCAAAGCGAGTTCCAGGAAAGGCGCAAAGCTACACAGAGAAACCTTGTCTCGAAAAAACCAAAAAAAAAAAAAAAAAAAAAAAGAAACCCTTTCTTTCTTTTTTTTTTGTTTTGTTTTGTTTTTTGTTTTTTGTTTTTCGAGAGAGGGTTTCTCTTGTGTAGCTTTGCGCCTTCCTGGAACTCACTTGGTAGCCCAGGCTGGCCTCGAACTCACAGAGATCCGCCTGCATCTGCCTCCCGAGTGCTGGGACTAAAGGCTTGTGCCACCACCGCCTGGCAAGAAACCCTTTCTTCCCCAAGTTGCTTTTGGTCATGAGTCATTTCAGCAATAGAAACCTCGACTAAGACAAATATAAAGATGCCATGATGAAATCCACTACTTCATATACAAAGTCTAAAACATTGAAATAAAAAAAATAAGTTCAACAGGCTTTCTGTTGGATTATTTTCCAGCTGTGGCTAGAGTGTTTTCCGAGCACATGTAAGTAAGTCTGGACTAACTAACCTGTAGTATTTGGTGTTTAAAAGTCTACATTTGTGATGAGTTTAGCAGGGTATAACCCCATCACTCTCTAGGACAGTGGTTCTCGACCTGTGGGTCTTGACTTCTTTGGGTCTTAGGTAGGTTTCTATTGCTGTGAAGAGACACCATAACCACAGCAACTCTTATAAAGGAAAAACACATTTAATTGGGGTGGCTCACATTTTCAGAGATTAAGTCCATTGGCATCATGGTCGGACATGGCTGCTTTGCAGGCAGACATGGTGCTGGAGAGGGAGCTGAGAGTCCTATATTTTGCATAGGAAAGAGGAAGTGGTCTAACTCACTGGGAGTAGCTTGAGCATAGGAGACCTCAAAGCCCACCCCCATAGTGACACACTTTTCTAGCAAGGCCACACCTCCTAATAGTGCCACTCCTTTGGTGGCCATTTTTTTTTTTCAAACCACCACATTGGATATCCTGCATATCTGATATTTACATTATGATTCATAACAGTAGCAAAATTACAGTTACAAAGTAGCAACAAACTAATTTTTATGGTTGGGGGTTCCCATAACGTGAGGAATTGGACTAAAGGGGTGCAGCATTAGGAAGGTTGAGAACCACTGGGCTAGGAGCATCTGCACCTGCAAAGCACTGAGACAAGGTTTAACAAATAGTAAGAGCCCAATCAAAGTCTTCTGTTGGGGCTGGAGAGATGCTTCAGCAGTGAAAAGCAGTGGTGGTGGGTCACAATTCACTGTAGCTCTAGTTCCAGGGGATTGAGGTCCTCTCCTGGTGCACTTCCACATACGCAGGCAAAACACCTCATACAAACAAGCTACCTATTGATACAATGAAGAGCATAGCTAACTAATTCTTACCTCTCATGTCAATCACCTGAAATGCTTTGGTTCTAAGCAGCGGGGAGGGACCCTGGTGTCTTACATGTGTTCAGGCATGTAACTTCTTTTTTTTTTGTTTGTTTGTTTTTGTTTTGTTTTGTTTTAGTTTTTCGAGACAGGGTATCTCTGTGAAACAGTGAAACAGTGCTGGCTAACCTGGAACTCACTCTGTAGACCAGGCTGGCCTGGAAGTCACAGAGATCCACCTGCCTCTGCCTCCCGAGTGCTGGGATTAAAGGCGTGCGCCACCACCGCCTGGCTTGGACTGATTTTTTAAGCGTGTTATATTTTTTTTTCCAAAGCATCTCTCAGGCCGCCGTGCAAAGATAACCCGGGCCCGAAGCGCAGACTTGTCGCCTAGCAACCAGAACTCGCTGAGGGGCCTGGGGTTGTCTGGCTTAAGAAGGAGGTCCCGCCCCCTCAACGCTTTACCCCGCCCCTCTCCCCTCACTGGCTGGGGACAGCAAGCGACCCCGCCCACCTCCTGGCCCCGCCCCTCGCCGGAGCCTCGTGTCTCTCCGTGCCCCTCCTGGGCGGGCAGAGGCTTCCTATTGGTCAGTTCTCCGGAAGCTGGGGGATTCGGATTCGCGAGCCCTGCGCCGCGTCTTGGGAGCCGCTGGATGCGCGTGAATGGTGCGCGGCTGCTGCGCGGGGTGCGGGCGGAGCGGGACGGGGCGGCCCCGGACTTAGGGGGTAGGTGGGTGGCTGGAGGGAGCGGGCCTCCGTTTCCAACGGGGCAGAAACGCGGCCTCCGCTAGCGGCACCCCAGGCTCTCCCGCGCGGCCGGCCCAGCTGCTGGCCTGGCTTGTCCGAGGCTGCGAGGGGACCGAGGAGGCTCGGGGACCCCCATCGCTCGCAGGCCCCCGTGCTTGACGGGCTCTCTGGTTCCCAGAGTCCCGGCGCAGGATGTTCGTCCTGGTGGAGATGGTGGACACCGTGCGCATACCGCCGTGGCAGTTTGAGCGGAAACTCAACGACTCCATTGCCGAGGAGCTGAACAAGAAATTGGCCAACAAGGTATTGGGCCCTCGGGCTGGCAGGCAGTGCCCGCTGCCCCCCCCTGCCCCCCCTCCCGCTGCAAACCTGGCTGTTGTCGCCTGGTTCAGTCTTGTGGCCTTGCACACGTGTAACTTCTTCATGTCAGGGTCTCCTCTCCTGTTCTAACTTCTGAACCAGATTTGGATGTCAGTCGTACCCAAAGGAGTTAATGGGCCGGGCGAGGTAGTGCACACCTGTAATCCCAGCTTCTTGGGTCGTTGAGGCGTGTGACGATCGTGAGTTCGAGGCCATCGTGGGCAACATAAGCGTCGGGGTGTTGAACAGTACTTAAATCCGCTTGGCATCTGCGGGACCGTTGGTTCAGTTCTCAGTATGGCCAGAAAATAAGCGAAACAGAGAGAGAGAGCGCGCACAAAATGGGTGTGTAAAAGAGAAACTGGAAAAATGTCAGTTTCCACATTCAGTTACTGTGCAGTCTTGGCCAAGTCACCCGCTCTGGGCCTCACTTTCACTTGTAAAACGGGGATAATTGTTTTTCTGTCGACTGTGCGTTCTGCGGACGGACGGGTAGTTCTCCTAGTCTGGGGCTGTCGGCAGTTTGTCTATTCATTCTCAAGACAGTTTTTTGCACACCTGCTGTGGGTGGGCCATGCCAGTGTGTCCCAGGGCCGGCTGGAGAGGCCTTTCCGCTCTCCTGTGGTGACTGCTCACTTACCCTGTGTCGTGTCTCTCTTAACCACGGTTACTTTCTTGTTTATTTGAACATTAGTTTTTTTGTTTTTTTTTAAGATTTTACTTTTTTTTTTTTTAATGTTTGTGTAAACCTGTGTGTGCCACAGTGCATGAGAGGTCAGAGGACAGTTTGTGGGCCCTTCTACCCTGTGGGTCTCTGGAATCGAAGTCAGCAGGCAGGATTAGAGATAGGTTGCTTTCCCAGCTGAGCCATCTCTCTGCCCGCCCCCGCCCCCCCACAACCCTTCCTCCCTAATTTATTTGGTTACTGTGTTTCCCTTTCCGTGGATAGATACAGGGTCCTCTCTGACTTACTCCTTTAATATCTCCAACGCTTAGCCAATGTGGCGGTGAAGACAGAGGCTCTGCTCCTGGGGGGCGGTGGGGGGAGACTTGACTCAAAGGGTCTCACAGTTGAGTATATTCTGGTGGCTCGGGGTAGATGGCATGAAGGACAGGCACGCACACACCCCTAGGCAGCAGAGGAGCAGCACCCGGGATAAAAGAGATTGGTGCTTTTTCGAGGAAATATCGCTTGACCTGAGATCTGGTGGTGAGGGGAGACCAAGGGAGCCTCTGGGTTGAGGGTTGGAGTGGGTTGGTGTAAAGAGCCGAGGAAGCCTGTGCACAGGTCCTGAGGAAGGAGGGCTCGTGGCCTCTGACTGGGCACAGAGGAGGGTGCTGGAGCTGGTGAGGGAGGTCTAGGGATGTAGATGGGATGTAGATAGATGCAGGCCACAGGGCCCTGGGGGACTTTGGAGTTCAGGTATTGTTCTTTAGAGGCCAGTAGGAGGTGGTATTCTGGGAGTGGGGCAGAGATAGATAGACAGACAGATAAATAGATAGACAGACAGACAGATAGATAGGTAGATAGATAGGCTTTAGATAGGAGGCAGGTAGTCCCTTTATGGGAGCCTGCGGTCAGAGGAGGAGGAGGTATACACACAGACCTGGGGTTTGTCAGCTGAAGGAACCAATTTGCTGACTTATTTGTTTGGCCTTGCAGGCACAGCGGTCTGTCTGCCTCCGATGCTCAGGTGCTAGCACTAAAGGTGTTCGCCACTGTCTTAGTCACAGTTCTGTTGCCAAGAAGAAATACCATGGCCGAGGCAACTCTTCTAAGAAAAAGCATGTTGGAGGCTTGCTAACAGTCCAGAGGTTTAGTTCATTATCATCACGGTGTGTGTGTGGGGGGGAGTGTGTCAGCACATGGGGTGCTGAGAGCTGCATCCTGATCCGCAGGCCAAGAGAGCAGCACTGGCCTGGTGTGGACTTTGAAACCTCGAACCACCCCCCCCCCCCCAGTGACACACTTCCTCCAACAAGGCCACACCTCCTAATCCTAATCTTCCTCACATAGCATCCCTCCCTGAAAGCTAAGCATTCAAATAGATGGGCCTGTGGAGGCCATTCTTAGTCAGACTCCCACAGCCACCACATCCAGGGCTTTGGCTTTTTTTTGTTTTGTTTTGTTTTTTTTGTTTTTCAAGACAGGGTTTCTCTATGAGGCTTTGTGCCTTTCCTGGAACTCACTTGGTAGCCCAGGCTGGCCCCAACTCACAGAGATCCTCCTGCCTCTGCCTCCCGAGTGCTGGGATTAAAGGTGTGCGCCGCCGCCGCCGCCGCCGCCGCCGCCGCCGCCGCCGCCGCCGCCGCCGCCCAGCTCTCTATGTAGTTTTGGAGTCTGTCCTGGATCTCGATCAGTAGACCAGGCTGGCCTTGAATTCACAGAGATCTGCCTGGCTCTCCCTTCCGAGTGCTGGGATCAAAAGGCGTGTGCCACCACTGCCTGGCTTTTGCTAATTTTTTTTGATTACATGTATTTATTTTGCATGTGAGTATACATACCACAGCACATGTGAGCAGGTCAGAGGAAAACTGTGGGGAGAAGGTGATTCTCCTTCCACCTTGTGGTCCTGGGGTCCAACTTAAGTTGTCAGGATTGGCGGCAAGCACCTTGATGGCCGAGCCATTTTGCCAATACTGGCCCCCCATTTATTTTTGAGACAGGGTCTCATGGGGCCTGAGCCGACGTCACATTCACTGTGTAAGCAAGGATGGCTTTGGACTTCTGATGCTCCTGCCTCCACCTCTCAGTTGCAGGGATTACAGGCGGGCACCCCCATGTCTGGCTGAGGTCAGCTCACTGACTCCTGTGAAAGGCACCCCCACAGAAGAGGTCTGTGTTTCTACAGAAGAGAGCTCATTGCAGGGTGCTCTGCCCCAGCTCTGGGGTGCTCCGACGTCTCTCTAGTCCCTGAGCAGCTCTGGTGAGGTGTGTGACTAGGGGGTGGTACATGTGCAGACACTGAGCCAAGTCCTTTAGATACCAGAGTGTGGGCTTGGGGTGTGTGGGGTGCTGCGCTGTTGAAGGACTTTGGCCATGTGTCCTGTGCGAGCCGTCTGTGTGTGTGTGTGTGTGTGTGTGTGTGTGTGTGTGTGTGTGTGTGTGTGTGTGGTGGTGGTGTGGGTGTGGTGTAAGTATGGCGGGGTTCTCACACTTATGCCTGTGATCTGGAACACAGACTCTGGGATATTGGGAAATAGAGGTTTAAGCAGGGATTCCCACTGCCAGTCCTCTCCAGGGGTGACAGTAAACTTTCGGTCATTTGTGGTCTCTGAACCTGCCACCAGGATACTTCATGTCCACCCTATTCACTTAACAACAGCACTTCAGCTGGTGTCTCTTTTTGGGGGGTCGGGGTGGGAGGGAGGGGGTTGAGACAGAGTTTCTCTCTGAACTCACTCTGTAGACCAGGCCGACCTTTGAACTCACAGAGATCCGCCTGCCTGCCCCTCCTGGGTGCTGGGATTAAAGGTGCGTGCCACCACGCCCAGTCTGGTGTCATTTTTGAAACTGGGAAAACTGAGGCTCAGAGAGGCAAAGTAATGTCCTTGGTGTCCCACAGTGAGGTGGAGTTGGCATTGGAAGCTGGCTTGTCACTCAGGCCCTGCTCTTTCCAGAGTTCTGCGTCCTGAGGTCCCTGCTACAGTCAGCTCCTGCAGAGTCTTAGCTGATGTCCATCTAGGAAAAGGGTACTCAGAGCTTGCTTATGACCGTGGGGGTTTTGGAAGAGCTAGGCCCCGGGGTCACTGTGTGTATGCACATGTGTGCACAGGTGGTGTACAACGTGGGACTCTGCATCTGTCTGTTTGATATCACCAAGCTGGAAGATGCCTATGTATTCCCAGGGGACGGAGCATCACACACCAAAGGTGGGTACCTTCACTTCCTAGGGTGAGGCTCATTTTCTGTAGCAAAAGATCAAGCTGCCATGCTTCTTGGAGTGACAGGGGACCTGGGCCCAAGTCCTAATTCTGCTAGGAGTTTCCTTCAGTGACCATGGGTAGGTACTCTTGTCCTCCGGGCCTCAGTTTCCCTATCTGTAAAACAGCAGTGTGGACAGGGAGATTCTCAAGGCTGCTACAGTTTTGAGATTGAGATTGTGGTTTAACCTGTGGGTCTCTTGGGTTCCATCTAGAGCCCCCTGCTACTTACCCAGCCCTCAGGCTACTCATTGCTTCATGGTGTGTAGTGAGGTGGCCTGCTAGGTAAGGGCCCTAAGTGTGGCTGTTCCTGGTGGAGAGCAGAAGGTGAGGGAAGAGCAGGCTAGTTGGGTCTAGGGACCGGGAGGGGCAGGCGGGACACAGCACTCAGAACTGCGCTCTGGGGCCCGTGAGTGGCTCAGGGGTGAAGGTGCTTGCTGTACAAATCCAGAGCCCGGAGTGTGATACCCAGAACTCACTGGATATGGGAAGGAAACTGACTGCCCCACATTTTCCTCTGATCGCGACATGACGATCACACACACACACACACACACACACACACACACACACACACACACAAACCACAGTGGGGCAACCTTGACTTTGTCCGTGTTGGTCAGCCTCAGCCCAGGGACGGGTGCTCAAGCGTTCTGGAGTGTGTGGAGACAGCCTGGGGTCTGGGCTGGCATCCCGAGACTAATTAATTGACATGGTATTGAGCTCCGCAGAGAGCCCCAGGAAGCAGGCTGTCTGTGTGTGCACTAGGCGGTTTCATGAGCAAGCCCAGAGCGTGGAAACAGCTCTGAGGAGCTCTGTTCTCAGGGAGGAGAGCCAAGCTGAGCTGGGCCCTGCACTCAGGCAAGGGCAAGGCCTCTGTTCTCCGAGAATGCAGCTGAGCCTAGCCGGGCTCTGTTCTTGGACAAGAGCCTGTGGTCCAGGAGGCAAATGCTGAAAACTTCAGGAGCACCAGCACCAGAAACAAATCACCTCCAAGGAAACGCTGCCTGTTGCTTTGGTGATATTTGGCGCCTGGTCTCAGCATTGGTTTGTATTGACCCCCACACCCTGCTCACCCTGGGTCTCTTGTTTCATTGTGGGAGATGTGTAAGTACTGAGCACAGTGTTAAGTATATCCCACAGACCTGTGTTTGCGTTCTGGCCCTGGGCTGGGGGCCTGGGCAGCTAAGTCTCCCCGTCACACAGGGGGAAGTCCTTTGAGGGCATGAGCACTTCAAGAGCGTTAGGGCCATGCCACACTCCATCCTCCGCTGCGTGCAGGTGGCGGTCAGCAGGACAGCTTGTTAGAGTCTGTTCTCTCCTCTCACCATTGGGGTCTTGGTGGTCAGACTTGGCAGCAAGCCCCTTTATCCACTGAGCCATTTTGCTGGCCCCATTCTGCTCTCTGACTTGGAGAACCTGACCACTTCAATGCCTCATGTGAGTGGAATCGGGGATTTGTTCTTTTCCCAGAAACTCGACCCATCCTAAGGGTTGTGGAGTGCGTATCCTGGAATTACACCTGCTCGCTAAGAACAGATGACCCCCCCACACACACCCCTCTCCCGGGAGCTGGGGTGGAGAATGGAGTACGTTCCTGGGGGCGGGGACTCAGCCTCATGCCATTCAGTGCCCACCACTGTGCCACACCTTCCAGCCCTTGGTGGTGGATTTTTAAGACAGGGTCTCTCGTGCAGCCCTGGCTGTCCTGGAACTCACCATGTAGACCAGGCTAGCCTCAAACTCACAGAGATCTTCTTCCAGGTTGCTGGGATTAAGGGTGTGGGCCACCATGCCCAGCTCCAGCCTCTGTCTTCAAGGCTGGTTAATGTACTGTGTGTGTGCCCACTGAGCTTTTGTTCATTCATTAGTCAGTGGGCATAGGCTGCTCACCACTTCCTTCCAGATAGGGTGTTCAGGCCCTGGGCACTGGTTTACATGCTGTCCTGTCCTGGTAGGCCTGTGCCAGACAAAGCCTGGCAGACGCTTTGAGCTGAATGCTAGGTTATGAGGAGGGCAGTGTTTTTCCATCCATGTCTGCTCCTGCTGCATCCTGGAGAGTTAGAAGGCCCAGTCATCTTCAGGATGTTTATCACCTGTGCAGGAAGGCGGGTGGACAGAGCTGGCCCAGGTGGGCCCCAGAAGGAGTCCTGGAGAAGCCTGTGCTGGGGGCCTGTTGAGGAAGGTGCATTCAGCCTGGTGGCCTTGTCCGGGGAAAGACTTAGAGGGGGGTAACCAACCCGTGGGTCATGACCCCTTTGGGTTGCACATCAGATATCCTGTATATCAAGATTTACATTACAATTCATAAGCAGCAAAATTACACTTATGAAGTAACAACAAAAATAGTTTTATTTTATTTTTTTAAATTTGGCTCCCCCCCCCCCCCCATTTTCTGAGACAGGGTTTCTCTGTGTAGCTTTGTGCCTTTCCTGGAACTCACTTGGTAGCCCAGGTTGGCCTTGAATTCACAGAGATCCGCCTGCCTCTGCCTCCCGAGTGCTGGGATTAAAGATGTACGCCACCACTGCCTGGCTTTTTTTTTTTTTTTTAAATAATATTTTATGTGCATTGGTGTGAAGATGTCAGATCCCCTGGAACTAGAGTTGCAGACAGTTGTGAGCTGCCATGTGGGTGCTGGGAATTGAACCTGGGTCCTCTGGAAGAGCAGCCAGTGTCCTTAACCACTGAGCCATCTCTCCAGCCCCCCAAATAATTTTATGGTTGGGGTCACCACAACATGAGGGACTGTATTAAAGGGTCGCAGTATTAGGAAGATTGAGAACCACTGGCTTAGAGGCTTCCCGTGGCAGAATGGGCAGGAGAGCTGTGTGGTTGGAGTGGGTCACGCTTCCTCTGTATGGGGAAAACATGGCATCTGACCCAGGCAGTTCGGACAGGCAGGTGGCAGAGAGCATCTTCCTGTTTGGGAGGGTCAGTGACAAGTGTGGCTTCTGCTAAGGCCAGGGATCCTCCTGATGGGGGTCCAGCTGTAGCCAGCCTTTCCTTGGATTCAGGTGAGTGGGGAGCACATAGGACAACCCGTACGAGAACCCATGAAGGCTTTCCCTGCGTGTCTCTGTCACCACAGGCAGCCTTGGCGGTTTTAGTGTCCTGTCCCAGGTTGGCTCTGTGCTGAGGGAAGCTTGCCCAGACACCAAGAGAGGGGAACTTCCTTCCAAGTCTGGCCAATCGCTGCTGTCCTTTTGGAATGTAAAGGACAGCTTGACTTTGGAGGTCAAGGCTTAGGTGTGACTGAGATGGATTTGGAAACCATCCTTAGTCCAAGACAGCAGCTGCAGCTGGTCCCTTTGGAGACCAGCCGTGACCTTGCAGAAGTGAGGTGGGGGTTGGTCTTCTGGCTTAGCAGACAGGTCTAGACCCACAGGAGACCTTGGCGTGGACCACTGGGTAAGTGTGCTGGCAGTGAGGTAGACATGGGCCAACATGAGGGGCCCCAGGCTCCACGACCATCCTGGAGGGTCTGGTGTAACTGACAACATTCCCTTCTTTCCCAGTCCATTTCCGGTATGTGGTGTTCCACCCGTTCCTGGATGAGATTCTCATCGGGAAGATCAAAGGCTGCAGCCCAGAGGGTGTGCATGGTAAGGGGTGGCTTCTGGGGTGAGATGGGAGCCACCACAGTGGGGCGGGCATTGTATGCTGACCCTGTAGACCAGGAATCCAGCTGAATCTTCCCTGTGGCATCAGAGAAACTGCCCAGCTCCAGCACCAAGTGACGGGTGCCCCATCCCCTCGGGGTGCCCCATCCCCTCGTGCTCCCAAGCCTGCGGAGGTGACAGGCTCAGTGTGCCTGTGGGTCCCTGGGTATGCAGTGACCACGCAGGGCGGAGGACTAGGTACTTGGAGCTTTGCCCAGGGCTGCTCAGCCCATGTTGGTAGTGTAGTTAGAGATGTGGGGCTTTGGGGCAGGAGGGGACAGATTGTCCTGAGGACACCTGGGCCACACTAGGAAAGGGGGCTTGCTTGCAGTGTCCAGCCATCTCTTCTGTGCTGTCCCTTTGAAGTCCCCATCCCACGCCATCATGTTCTTCTTTTCTTCCAGTCTCCTTAGGGTTCTTCGATGACATTCTCATCCCTCCTGAGTCACTGCAGCAGCCTGCCAAGTTGTATCCTTTCAAGGATAATGTGGGGCAAGTGGACAACCCCCCCCCACTCCCCGCTCTTGTGGTGACCTGGGGGCTCTGGTCTGTCACTGACGGCAGTGCTGCTGTGAAGCACCAGGCCGCCTCTGCTTCCCACGCTGACACACATAGTGTCACACGCTGGGTGTCGGTCAGGCTGGGTGACATAACTGAGCACTGCACACCTTTGGGCCTTCGGTCACTCCTGTCACCTCACTCAGTTGTCCCTGCAGGGGTCATTTCAGAGATCTTCCCCCAGGAGCTTCACTTTGTCAGGCTGCCTCCGTTTCCCAGGGTGTGGGGCCGGTGTTTGGAGCGCGAAGCCCCTGTCCTCTTCCTAAGCTCGGGGTTGTTTTATTTATTTATTTGTTGGTTTCATTTTTTTGAGACAGGGTCTTTTTGTCTTGCCTTGACTGTCCTAGAACTCACTCTGTAGACCAGGCTGGCCTTGAACTCACAGAGATCCACCTGCCTCTGCCTCCCAGGTGCTGGGATTAAAGGTGTGCACCACCACCGCCTGCCTGGGCTGTTTTAATGGAGTCCCAGTGGTCTTGGGAGAGAGGCTCAGGTGGCCTGTCACAACTGTACTCGGCTCCCAGCCGAATCTTGACATGAAGAAGGCAGTGCGCCACTAGAGGGCGGTGTGACTCTGCAGACAATGGTGGAGGAGCAGAGTTAGCTCTCACACCAGGCCTGTGCAGGGCAGTGGTAGGATTTAGGTGAGACTCCGCGAATTGTCAGCAAATCTGGCCTAGCCTTATTGTTTTCCTCAGGCAGGTGACATTCATGCCTACCTCATCTTCTGGAGACCAGGGAAAGCCCATGATCTACCTTCCTGTCAATTTAATTGAGGCTTGAATGAGAAGTGTGGCAACCTGGTCATTCTCGTCTCCAGACTTGGGAATTAGTTCTCACTTTGGGTCCTGGCCAAACTAGCTCCTCTCCAAGGAGCAGAAGCAGCTTTTACTGGACTCCCCAGCCGAAATGGCCTCAACCTGGAGTTGGTTTGAACTTGGGTACTTCAGAGGACTCTCAGCCTCACGAACTCCCATAGCATGACTGTGGCCTTGACCCTGGTCTCCAGTGATGAAACAGAACAGGTCTGGGTGTGGGAGTATGAGACGGAGGAGGGTGCACACGACCTGTACATGGACACCGGCGAGGAGATCCGCTTCCGGGTAGTGGATGAGAGCTTTGTGGACACGTCCCCCACAGGACCCAGCTCAGCCGAGGCTGCCTCTGCCAGCGAGGAGGTGCCAAAGAAGGAAGCGCCGTACACGCTTGTGGTAAGCTGGTGGGAGGCTGCTTTCTTGAAGTTCTACTTCTAGAACCTTCCTTGGCAGGTCAGGTGTCTTGGGACTGTCGTCTGTCACTTCTCAGCCTGCTTCTGTGGACTGGGCTATGGGGTGACAGCGCTGCTGTAGATGTTGGGCAGGATGGGGGAGTTTGTCCTGCCTCCCAGAGGGACAGTTCAGGCCGGATTACCTCAGGAGGATCTTTGAAGGGAACGAAACCAAGGAGGGGCTAGAGATGAAAGTTGAGACTAGAGCAGGGTTCCAGGGAAAAGCGGGGTCCTCCCTGTGTGCGACTTTGGGGGCTCAGGAAGACAATCTGGGGGTGAGGAGGGATTGCCCGATCTCACTTGAACCTGGAGAGCTGAGGCAGGAGCAACATCATGGTCCCAGTCACTCCACAGCCTCCTGGCCTGCCGTTGGCCTGTGCTGGGCCTGCCAGGTGCTCTAGGGTGGGCCATTAGGCCCTGCTGTCCCAGGCAGCCCAGTGGTGACAAGTGTACCTGTTTTTCTTTGACAGGGATCGATCAGTGAGCCAGGCCTGGGCCTTCTCTCCTGGTGGACCAGTAACTAGCCCTGGACCTTAACAGTGACTGCCCAGCTTGAAGACCCTGCCCAGACCCTCAAAAGTGGGGCAGTTGGCAAATTCTGAGGAGTGCCGCCCAGAGCTAGGCTGGGTGGGACCAGGAGTGCCATCCCTCCCCAGCTCTGGTTCTCTGCCTTCTGGCGCCAGCCCTGAAGTCCTCTGCACCGGATTGCTTTTGGTTTTTTGAAAGTCTCATGGATCCAGGCTGGCTTCTCACTTGCTGTGAGGCTTAGAGTAGCTGAGTTTCTGATCCTCCAGCCTCTACCTCTTGAGTGCTACAGTTAGAGGTGTGCACCCCCACATTGACTTTATGTGGTAGTGAGGATGGAGCCGGGACTTTGGGCACACCAGGCAATCGCTCTACCACTTCGCCAGCACAAGGACTAGCTTATTTCATCAGTGCTGAGGATGGAACCCAGGGCCTCTGTTATGTTAGGTGGGTATTGTACTACTGAGCTAGGCCTAGCCTACCCCTTCCTGTGAACGTCTGGTTTTCAGTGACAGAAGAACTATCTAATAAATAATGACAACAGCAGGAGCCTCCCCCTTTCAGTAGCTGACATCATGGTCTAAGGTCACCAAATTGCCAACCTGGTGTCCAGTCCCTCGCCCCACAGCTGTAGAACTCTGGCATTTATGAGACCAGACTGACTAGCTGAGCTTGGAGGTTCTGTAGTAAATGCAGAGGCCACTCAGGCAGGTGTTTTAAGGCCAGCGCTGTCAGCTGCAGCACCAAGCTGCAGACATCTTCCCCCATCATTTGGAAGGAGCACTCCCCCCTCCCCAAATGAGCCAAACCAGCCCCGTGTCTAGGAAATGGAGGCTGTGGGGTTGCTGTCCTAAGGTCTACCGTCTAAGAAGCCTGGGTTACCACTGTCCCGATGTGACCACAAGTATCATGTGGGATTAGTGATGCCCCAGGTCTCAGCAAATGACTCTGCCAAGCACTGTTGTCTTTGTCCCACTGGCACTAAGATATTTGTGTGATGAGTACTGTTTGGTAACAGACCTCAATGGCCTGCCTGGGTCTTTCCTTCCATGTGGGGGAACCAGGTAGTGTCATTTTACCGCGCCTTCTGCTCTGGAGACAGCATCTATGATTAGGTGTGACTTGGGGGCAGATACCTTTTCAGGCTGCTTTATCTTCCTCTGTGGTCCAGGCTGGACTTGAACTCAGAGATCCACCTGCCTCTGTCTCCCAGGTACTGGGTACTGGGATTAAAAATGTGCCACCCCCTTCCACTTTAGGATAGGTGCTGCACCCACTCTCAGGGTAAAGACCGGGCCTAGTGCATCAGTCCCAAGGGGACCGGAGACAGACAGCTCGTGGTCCCTGACGCTCGACTGCAGGCACATGGGAGGGCAGCAGGGGTGGAAGTTTTTTCTGTTAGTGCTCCCATCTCTGCTGCAGTGACCGAGGTCCAGGTGTGACCCAGGCCTGGTGAGGCTTTAAAAAGATCCTCCCTGCACGCAAGCTGATAGACAACAAATAGACACCAACCACTCACACAGAACAGTCAATGGATCTTTTTTTTTTGTCAGAACAAAAGGTTCTCTAAAATCCTTCAGCCACCAGTGAAATGACGAGGCGGGATAAAAAGTCCTTTAGAGGGAGTGCTGTCATTAAAATAAATACAGGTGCGTGGGCTTTGAAGGCGAACCAAACCGAAAGGAAGGCAGGGCTGGGACATAAAATCAGTACCCTCCACGGTGGCTCACTCTGGGCTGAGGATGGGAGAGCAGGAAGCGGGTCTGGTCACCATCTCAGAGCAGGAGGCCACGCTGGACAGACAGCTCTGACTGATGATGCACATGGACCTTGCACTTTGGCTACCCAGCAGGGTCCAGAGTGGGACACCAGCGCCAGCCTGGCCCTCCCTTATTGCTGCAGCTCCTTCATCCTGTTCAGGGCACTGCTGCGCGGAACCACTCGATCTGAGTCTCGTTGAAGGTGTGGTTCAGGAGGATGGTTTCCTGGGTCCCATTAGGGTGCTTGATGATGCATTTCAGAGGCTGCAAAGGAAAGATGGGTGTGGGTGGGAAGTGGAGCGTGCTCCTGGGAACTCAGCCCCGACCGCACCCACCCGAGAGACCCCTGGTCTGTCTGCCCTCCTTCCTAGCCCCTGACCTTGCCAGGGGCAAAGTCCTTCAGGCCTTGAATGGTCAGCTTGTCCACCGGGTGGATCTTGTTGTAGTCAGCGGGGTCGGCGAAGGTGAGGGGCAGCAAGCCCTGCTTCTTTAGATTGGTCTCTGGAAGACATACACGAAATCAAGTGTGGTCCTCTGCCCAGGGACCCTTACTAGCACCAGAAGTGTCCTCTAAAGCAGTTGGGAGACAGACCCCCACCCACCCAGTCCTACTGGGGATAACCAGTGACTGTAACACCCAAGTCTGCTAGGTCCCAGTGACCCCCTTTCCCAGCAGCACTTCAAGCAGGTTTGCTTATTGCACATGTACATGCCACATGCCTTGGATTTCGGTTGACAAGCTTAGAACCCAGACCAGTGTTGGTAGGAGGCTTTTGGGCGGCAGACTTAGTCAATGCCAAACCTGGCGTTGGGTAGGTGGGGACAGGCTATGTGGACTATGGGAGCATGGACTCCAGGCCCAAGTTGGCCACTGACAGTAGGTGACCTAGGGCCTTGAATGAGGAGAGCACTTGGGTTCTAACTCACCGTGGATCCTGGCGAAGCTCTTGGTGATGATGGCCCGGCCCCCAAGGTGGCGAGGCTCCAGCGCTGCGTGTTCCCGGCTTGAGCCTTCGCCATAGTTCTCATCTCCAATCACTACCCACCTGATGCCATGTTTCTGTCAGGTAACAGGGACAGGTGGTGAGGCAGAGGAGGGTGCTGCCTGTACCTGCCTAACCTTGGGCAAGTTGAGGTGCAGAGTCAATGTGGGGGAGGCAGTTCCTTTCCTGTTGCTCAGGAGCAGCTGAATTTGGGATGAACTGGGCCAGATAAGGCCCAATGGAGCAGGCAAGTTGGATGTTGGCCCTGCCTGCCTAGCTGCAGTGGACAGGGAAGCAGCTAGCCTTCACGGGGCAGTGCAAACCCTGGGTGGGTGGAGTGGGAGAAAAGCCGTGGCTGCTCAGTGGGGCCAGAGACTGACTGGGCCCTCCATGACACCATTATCTATCTGTACAGCCAATGATGGGGGCCTGAGAGACTACAGTTCCTTAGGCATCTATCTGCACTGTCCCAGTCAGCCACAAAGAGGTGCCAGGCGACCCTCACCAGTACCCTGCATCAGTCCTGGAGCCTTTCAAGAAGTGGGCCAGGGCTGGAGAAATGGCCCCACAGTAAAGAGCTCTTCAGAGGAACCACGTGGCAGCTCCCAACCACATCAAACTCCAATTCTAAGGGGATGTGATGCCCTCTTCTGGCCTCTGTGGCACCAGACATGCACATGACGCACAGACACATGCAGGCAAAGGCCACGCACAGAAGAAGTAGTGCAGGGCAGTGCTGGTGCCCACCTCTGATCCCAGCACTTGAGGGGCAGACCTCTGAGTTCAAGGCCAGCCTGGTCTACAGAGCGAGTTCCAGGACAGCCAGGGCTCCAAAGAGGAACAACCAGGTAGGACCCTGGCTCAGGCCTGGCTTAGACCCTCACTGCTTGGTCTGAGGCTCTTCTCTGAGCTTCCCTTTCAACTGAGTTCAAAAGCAGCCCTTTCATATGGTTTCCTTCAACCTTCTGTGGTCTGGGGCCAAACACCTGCTGTGACTCTCTCTGACTCCAGGGCAGGGTCTCCTGGGTGCTGGATAACAATTTTCTCTAGGTATGCCCCCCTCACCCCAGGTCCTCAGGAGAGCAGCTCCCAACACGGTTCCCACCAAACAACGCTGGCCCACCTTGTAGTATCGAGCAGTGTCAGGGACAGGGCCGAACTCCTGGGTGACAGCATTGCGCACGGAGTTGGCCTTGCCGTTTTCAATGTTGATGGCACCGATGAGCAGGTTATTAGAGATGTTGTCCAGGTGTCCACGGAACTTGAGCCAGGGACCAGCAGCAGAAATGTGGTCGGTGGTGCACTTCCCTTTGACCTTGGGTGGGTAAACAGGCCAGGCCAGGTTAGGCAGTGACCAGAACAAGCAGGGGAGATGAGCGTTATGTCTGGCCTTGGACCTGTAGTCTATGGAGTGAGTCCTGGTGTTCCCATGCCCACCCGGTTCAGGCAAGGCCATCCCCCACCCCCGTCAAAAGCCCCCAAAACACAGTCTCCATGACAGGATACTCTCTTCCAGGACAGGCTACACATGGAGGACAGAGGCAGCTGCTTGCTTATTCAGCTAAGCTGCGGGGGTGGAAGGTCAGCAACTCCATGCCAGACACAGAAGCTAGGAGTCATGTCTGGGTCCTGGCTCACATGAGCTAAATACTGGCTCTGTCACAGGCGTGCCTGGACAGCCCTTAGTAAGCCCATATATTATTGTCAGACATGAGGCTGAGGCCCTTGACCACACTAGAAAGGCCGAGCTCCCAAACAGTCCGTATCCAGTAATGACCCACAGGAATGCTGTGGAAATCTGTTGTCAATCCAGAGCTGAGCTGAGTCACACGTGATGCATTCCCCACACCAGCTGGCTAGATCAGGCTCTGCCCCACCCAGAGCCATGGAGAAGGGGAACAGAGGCTGCTGTGATCTCTTCCTCCTGGCAGCCAGCCCCCCTGTTCCCCTGAGGTTCCCAGCCATGCCCACTGCTTATGGATGGGACGCTTGTGCCAACCTTGATGAGGATTTGCAGATCCTCCAGGTCTTTGCCATCCCACTTGTCAAAAGGCTCCAAGAGCTTGCAGGCGCTGGCTGGTAGGGCTCACGTCCACCCGCTGCCCACTGCTGTCCTTGGGGGGGTGCTGGTAGGTGTCCTGCCCTGGGTCAAAGTCCTGCAGAAGGGATGGAGACACACTGGGCACTGAATCCTTACTCCCTCCATGGACGTCTCATAGGTCACAAGCTTCCCTGGGCCCAAACCTCACTTCAAACAGTGTTAGCCCACCTCAAATGGCCCAGGCAGCTAGGCCAAGGCACATCTTTGGTGGCTAACCATACGAAATGGAGCATCTGCTCACCGATCGGGGAGCTCGTCTGCGTCTGGAGCCTCCAGCTTGAACTTCTTGCCATCCTTGCCTGTCAAGAAGTCGGTTTCTGGGTTGAACTTAAGGGTTCCCGCAATGGCCAGGGCTGTGACAATCTGAAATGGAGGAGGCCAGTTTGCTGGTTAGCACCAGCCATCCACACCTACCTACCCAGGCCCATCTTCTTTAGAATTATTTTTTATCTTATTGTGTGTGAATGTGCGTATGCATGTGTGTGTGCATATAAGTGCCAAAGCATAGATGTTGGGTCAGGAAAAACTGTATGGTTGATTCTCTCCTTCCACCTTTATGTGTGTGTGTAGGGGAGGGGGATTCTGGACACTGAACTCAGGTCTCTAGGGTCATGTGTAGCGAGCACTTTTGTCTGCTGAGTCATCCTGCTGACCCTCAAGGTCTCACGATGCACTTGGAGCTTTCTGGTTTGACTAGGCTGGCTGGTCAACAAGCCCCAGGGATTTTTTGAATGTGGGTGCTGGGAAGTCAAACTCAGATCCTCACACTTGTGCAGCAAGGACTTCACCGACTGAACCATCTCCCTCCCGGGCCCTCTTCTGAAGCCAGAGCTGCAGGGACCACGAGCCACCAGGCTTTCAGAGTACCCAAGAACCCAAGGGCCACTCGGCCTCTACAATGGCTGCCAGGGCCTGAACGTAGCGTTCTCCCTAGGCTGGGCCAGCACTACTATGGCTCTTTCCTGTCTCTTGCAAGTGTCCTGGATAGATGGGAGGAGGCCAGTGCACAAATGCTTCAGTGCTGAAAATACTCTTGCTTTGGCAGCAAAAGAAAAGCAGAGAACCACTGCCTTACTTAAGAAGAGCTTCTGGACCCCTCAGTAAAGTCAAGAGATTAGCCTATGAGGTGGGACACCCACTCAGCGCCTACGACACGTCAGCTGAGTCAATGCCCATAGTGACAGCAAAGGCACATTTTTACTGAACGCAGAAACTGAGCTTGAGACCCACCTGTGGCCTCTGCCACTCACAAGGAAGGGAGAGGGGTGGGGGGAGAACCATTCACAAGAAGGAAGGGAGGGGGGGAGAACCACTCACAAGGAAGGGAAGGGAGGGGGAGGGGAGGGAGAGGGAAGAGGGGTCTGTGACTTGAGATTCTTCTCGGTTATTCTTCTCACGTTGTGGCCTGTTCCTACTTCTCTATTCTTCTAATGATGGAATTGTAGAGGTGTGGGGCAGTGGAGAAGTTTGGAGAGGATACCTCACAAGGGAGATAGAGGAGGTGTGGGTAGGGGGCAGGGAGGGGAGGGAGGAAGCTAAGCAAGGAAGGGATTCGTGTCGTGTAGGGTGGGGGTATAGGAGGGATGAGAACGCGTCATCAGGAACGGTGTAAGAGGTAGGCGGGAAGTAAGTGGCGGGGACGGGTGTAGTGCTGGGTGGATCTGGAAGCAGGACTGGGTATCTCTCTATGAGAGTGATAGTGGTGGAGAGAGAAGGGGGAGCCGTGAGAGAACCCACCAGAGAAGGAATGGGTGTTGAGAGAGTAGATTGGGGTTGTTGGCTGTGTGTGTGCTTGGTTGGTGGTAGGGTATGGAACGCGGGGACTATGTCGTTGGTGGGGCTTGGGATGTGCGCGAAGGGAAGGGAAGAGGAGCCGTGTGGGTGTGCGCGCGGGTGAGTGGGCAGTGGAGAGAACGCACTCATAAGAGGAAGTGGAAGAGGGTGGCAGGTGGGAGAGAGAATATCCACGTCACAGGAACGGTGTGAGGAGGTAGTGTGAGAGAGGGGGTAGGGGAGGATGAGTGAGATCACTCCGTTGGAGTGTATGTGGTAAGGAGTTGGGGTGTAGCGGAGAGTAAGCTATGCAAGCAGAAGTGGAAGAGGGGGGGGAGGAGAGGGAGAGAAGCCACAAGCAAGGCATTCAGCAAGCGGTTCAGGTTTGTTGGTGAAAAATACCTCTCCCATAAACCTGTAAGGTAGGTAAGGGGACGCAAGCTTGTGGAGTTTGGGAAGAAGCAAGGACAGTGAAATGCCACAGTCCAATCTCTACTAACCGTGCTAAATGGTTGAGACGCCTTAAGAGCTGAGGGAGACCCAGGCGGGAATCCCCAAGTCAGCATTCTGTTTGGATGAATGACAAGGCCATGTCTTGTGGCTTCCCCTTGGATAACTCACATTAGCAGTGATTGCTGCTGGGTAGGGACTGACAGGAGAGATTAATTTGCCCTTTTATATTTTCTGGGACTTTCTGTAATGCCAACCCTAAGCAGCCCATCCCCTCCTTTCCTTTGACCCACCAGGAAAAGGACCCCAAGGTAGTTTCCGGTAATGCCTGGCCAATGCAGTCTCACCTCTGGGGATGTGACGAAGGCAGGTCTCAGGATTTGCATCATTGCGGCCTGTGAAGTTCCTGTTGTAGGAGGTGACGATTGTGTTCTTCTCCCCCTTCTTGATGTCTTTCCTGCAAGAGCAGAGGGACAGGATTAGATATCCAGCCTTGTCACATGGGCTGTCCAGAAGCCAGGGGTCTGGGTTTCTTATGGTGCATACCTAGCTCTGACAGGAGGGGAATGGGAAAGGCCCTAAACACGTTGCTCCTCTGAGGGACTCAGGCACAATGGCGCAGGGCAACCTCAAAATCATGGGTGGCATCTGAGACTGAGGAAGAGGCACAGTCCAGCCTGAGCCTGAGTCTCCTCGCCTGGGCAGCTCCGTCAGAGCCACCTGCTTGCCTGCTAAGATGCACCCTGTCAGCCTCTGCCAGTCAGGGCTGCCGCCTCTGGCCGCTCAGGGCTTCAGCCGGGCTCTTTCTAATCTGGGTGCCCAGCCAGGTCTGACACGGACTTCTAACGTGTAGCAGTCCCTGGAACCAGAGGCCTTAGGCTGGAATCTTCTTTCCACTATTTCTTCCAGTCAGCACTCTAAACCCAAGGAGGCAGAGTCGGACGGCGGACCTCCCAGGGATGCTCTGCTTACCTGTCCCACTGGCCGATGCAAGGGCCACAGGCATTGGCCAAAACAACGCCACCCACATCCCTCAGGATCTGTGCCTGCAGAGGACAAAGAGGACAAGAACCTGTCAGGGCCAGGCCCAGTGGGGGATGGCAATGGGTAAGGCAGCAGCCTGGGGGAGGAAAAGCTGTGCCCACATTGCCTTAGCCCAACAGGCCGTGGCTTGTGCGATTGAGCATGTTAGGCATCAGCAGGCATGGTGGGTAGCAAAAGGCGAGCGCACTCTGGCGCACTCCACATAACCATGGCGTCGGCCGTTCTCCTAAATTCATGGTGGCTTTCGGGTGCATCGTGCCTCAGAGCGGGTTGGGTGTGTGGTAGAATTCCTGGGACGGTTATATTTGCAACTTGAGTTCCTAATGAGAGAGAGAATAGCTTGGCGCGAAGCTTTGACCCGGACCGGTCCATATGTCTCATAAGGCGTTGAATTGGCTTAGAGCAGCTTGCCATCAAACGCTGGTAATATGGTGGTGTGGTAACAGGTCAAAAGTCAGGAGGGATTATGGGACCAGGTGGCTCCCATCCTGACCTGGACGAGTTCACGCCATTTCTTGATTTTGCATCAGAGATTGACTTTCTATAGACATGGCTAGGGGGTAAGTATTTCAACAATAAAAGTCAACGCGTACTCATGTACCCAGTCCATTAAGATTCACGGTAACGGCAGGACAGCTGGAACACAGGCTCACATTAGTAGACAAGATTCCCATCTAGTTCACTACTTACCATTTTAGATAACTACGAAGTTGTAAGTACACATAAAGACCGTCAAAGGGGTTGCTGAGGGTGTGGTGGTGGTGGTGGTGGTGGTGGTAGCTGGGTGTGGTGGGTGGTGGTGGTGGTGGTGGTGGTGGGTGGTGGTGGTGGTGGTGGCACAGCCTTTAATCCCAGCATTCTAGGGAGACAAATGCAGGCAATTCTGAGTTTCCAGGCCAGCCAGGGCTACATCAGAGAAACCCTAACTCCAAAAAAAAAAAACTAAACGCAAAACAAAGACAAACACAAAACCCAAAAAGTTTTATTTTTTTGAGGCAGGGTTTACGGTAGCATAGATTGGACTTTGAACACTTGATCCTCTGCCTCACGGCGCGCGTCCTGAGTGGCTAGGGTGCAGTGAAGTCAGTGCAGCGCTCGCGTGTTCTGCTCTGCATACGTTAGGGTTCGATGGACTGAACGCTGAGCATTTCATAATGATTAGCTTGGGCTAATGGATAGTCTGGACAGGCTTATGTGTTTGGTCGGTCTTAAGTATAGGCTAATCCGTTAGGATTTCTGTTTTCTTGCTTGCTGTTTCGTTTTGTGGTTTTTGTTTAGTTCGTTTTCTTTCTTTCTTTCTCTCGTGGTGGGTCTTCTTTTCTATTTCTTTCTGTTTTGTGAGGAGCATTGTGGTAGGGGTTGTGCTGCTGCTGCTGGTGTGAGGTCCCTTGTTTGGGCTGTCGCTGTGTGTAGATCTCTCACGTCTGGTAGGACCAGTGCTGGTGGCCTGTCAATACTGAGATCGTTACCACGCCCGCCCCACCTCCACTGCGTTGCCCCACTGCTTGGGATTAAAGTGTGCCTCACAGCCTGCTCTGCTTTCTGCTTTTCAGCCACAGATCCTTAAAAAGTTTTTGTTAAACTGGTCTAGTAGGGACTTCCTTGATTCAAGCACTCAAAGTGCAGAGTGGGCAGGCAGGCATCTCTGTGAGTTAGGTCCAAAGAACAGCCATTGTCACTATCTGGCTCTTGCTATAACTATGACAATGTGTATAGCTGCACTTTCAGTGATAGGCTGCTGAGAGGAGTCTCGCTTTACTTATCTCGGACAAAGATGGAGTCGCGCCCCGTCTGGATCCGATGAGAAATTATAAAAATATATTTATTGTTGTTATGTCGGACGAGCTCCTGATGTAATAGAAGTTGCACAGCTCAGTAGAGGCTCTAACTAGACTCGAGTTCACTAGGGCACGCCGAGGGACTCTTATATATGTCAAGCCATGTCCACTGGATGCAACGAGACAGATGATAAACACAATCAGATACGTCAATGAGTGCATCAGCGCACACTCTCTAGGCTCTATAGAGTATTTCCACTCGCTTCTTGATGTGTCTTACACGTATTCCAAGGAAAATCTGACACAGGCCTCACTAATTGAGCTAAGTTTATATATTCTATAAAAACTTTTTTTTAAGTTGGCTAATATATGCAGTATCGCGTGCTTACAAGCAAGCTAGAAAAGTCAACGATGGAGGTACTCAGCTCTTGGCGTGGTGCGTCGAAGAACACTCAATAGACCACTTATTTATTCACCTTGCCGGCCAGCCTGCCTAGTTGGTGCTGGTGAGGGGGATGGTGGGGAATATGAGGGTAGTGAGTGCTCAGCCTCTTTATGGCGACATAGAGACCAGCCAGTTTATTATGACTCTTTTGTGTACACAATGTGAGATATAATTCCAACGCCGATCTTACAGCTCCTCTCTAGTTAGATTATAATAAATCCTGAGATGATACTTAAGTAGTCAGTCAGGTCAAAAGATAAGACGATAAAGAAGACTCGAAAGATCGAGAGAATGAAAGGGAATAGAGCATACAGATATATGTAGAGTTTAAAATAGCAGGCAATAGGCAAAATTACCGGCATAAATGGCTAAGCAAAGCAAAAACAGAAAAGGCATTAACACTTAGAGTAATATCCTAAGAGGAAAAAGTATAAGCACGGTACTTAGGGCTTTCATGCTTTTATGCAGCACTTACATCTCTCCAGTTCGTAATTGATATTAGTAGTTAGTTAATAGAGCAGCGTACTGTGTGGAGTTGGACGCTGTCCGAGGCGGTGCATTATGGATCATTAAGTGCGACCACACTAGGTATCGACTCCCGTAGAGCAGTGAGAGTGAGGCACATCTTGTGTTTCATCTGGAAAGACGGGGTATAAGTGTAAATCACTTAGTGCGTACGAGTTCATCGACCTGCTGGCCTCGCAGTTCTTGGCTTTGACTTTCGAAGCACAGTTATTGTTTTGTCTTCATGGAGAGTTATGTTATGGTTTAGTTGTGTGTTCGGATCTATGCACTTTTTGCATTGTCTAGTTGAGCCTGGCTGCTTCGGATCTCGGAGATGAGATTGCAGCTGAGGCTGGTTGTCTTGCCCATTTGTCCCTTCCGTCCTGGAGTTTTGTGTTGGCTAAGCGAGGACTTGTCCATGAGAAGGAGCTTAAGGCTATTAGGGCAGCATGTAGCCAGGCATTCCAAACATCAAGCCCTCATGCTGAAAGTGCAGGCACGCCAGGCTTGGAAGCCAGCGCTGTGCAGATGACGAAGAAGCACGCAGCTGCATCTAGCACACTGGGAAGCAATGTCAGAACTGGCCAAGACATGACTGCATCCAGCCCATATTGACAATGCTAGGATTCTGTGTCGATACCTCGTAAGAGAACCAGATCACTCATTACATCACCAAGACGAGACAATATCGCGCTGTGCTATTCATTATACGCCCGACAACACACAGCGGAACGATTAAAGTAAACATTTTTCTCAGTTAAGGCTAGGAGTTTCGCACCACGCAGTGTATTGGTTAAACGTCTTCTTTTGTTGATAGTGATTTCTCTACTAACCACTATTAGAGTTTAAATGTATTGTAGTACTTATAGTTTTCTATACCAGCATGTAGGGCAATATTAAGTGGGTGAGATTAGGCTTGGAATTTCAGTTAGTTGTACCGTGTCCTGGTTATCGGGCTGAAGAAAAGTGAGCTTTGCTCAAGGAATTAGCAACCGAACATAAGAGGGTGTCGAGTCCTGTCCGCACAGGTGAGGCTGCTTTGGTGGAGCATTGAGGTATCTGTTTGAGAACGCTTGGTAGGCTTGCGAGAAAGTGTCCACTGAAGCTAATGTACTATAGAGCTGAGTAATCCTCATGGTGGGGGACGTCTTGTATTCAGACATCTCAAGTGGGTGGAACCCTTCCTCTTACCAGCTGCATTCTCAGACCCAGCAATCATATCTCTTGCGCACATCGCCCACTTCTGCTAACGGGGTCGGGCCAAGTTCGGGGACGTATATAGTCCTTATTGGATGGCGACTCATGAAACTCGCAAAAGACCTGGCACACCGCACGCAGAGAGGAGAAAGAACTATCAGTGACAGTGTGACTTGTCTTGACGATATTTCTCCCATTCCGATTTCCACAAAAGGAAAGGCTCGAACCTGTGTTCCATACGGAAGCATACAGTGTCGCGAGACACGCTCGGAACATTGCCCAACACCATCCATGGATAGGTGGTTATACCTCCACAGTACACCAGGCAGGATTCTGAAGGTCAGTAGCTGAGTATGTGATCTATCCGGTTCAAAGTCACGTCGGGGAGGCACAGAAACCAATCAAGGGCCGTTCTGCTCAGAAAGATAGCCTCCAAAACTACACATGTCTTTCGGAGAGCTGATGCCTGGTTGGTGAGGCCTGTACTCAGCTATTGAGAGGCTGAGGCAGGAGGACTGAGTTTATAGCGAGCCTAGCCTGGGTCTTAAGGTTAAGTCTCCAGGAGGACGCTCGATGGTATAATCCCTTAGTGGAAGTCTCTCGTAGTGCTTATCAATAGGTGATATATGAGGGCTGGCGCGACGTGGACGACTTGGACCGTGTCTGTGTTAACAAAGTGGAGGAGCTCTGGTTCTCAACTGGACTACCATCAGGGGTCAGACTGGATCAAAAACCGGCTATCCTACTTGGAGCCCTTCCGTGGACAACCTTAGAAATAATAACAGCGCATACTCGTTGCAGGCTAGACAACTTCCGGGTATGCGGACCCAGCAGCAGAGTGAACTGGTGGCACAAGCCATCCAGTATCAGCCAGACTACTGTGTAGGCTCAGCTCACAGCGCAGGCCTCGGGCTCTTCCACTTGGTGACACTGCAGAGCTGATATGAGGCATGATCAAGCTGCACATGGTTCATCAGAACCACAGCTGGCACTTGCTTCCATCACACCTGGCGGTTCTGTATGGCTGCGGTGAGGCCTATTCCTGGACGTCTGGACGATCTGTCCTTCTGTCCGCTTCAGGATGCAAGTCTACTGCATGCTGCGCTATGAACTCTAGCAGCAATAGCGAGCCCAGGCCAGTTCTGCTATTCCATCTACCTCTTGGTGGCAAATGCAGAGCAATTATAGAGTTGTATATATATAGGAGATGATCTCCTCGCACTGTCTCAGCTCCCACTGCTGGCACGGTTTTCAGGCCCCTAAGGAAATCAAGCCGAAGCTCCCTTGGTCGTAGCTGTAGGGCACCTCACTCCTCATGCCAGTGTCCCATATTAAGATATAAAGTCCTACCGGCAGACGAGTCAGCAAAGTAAATTCGGACTCTACATCAATTGAGGATTAAAGTTTGCGAATCACAGTGTGGAGTACATTATCTGCGCAGAGCCGGGGTTCAGAGCATAGAGGCTCGCATACCTTGAATGTCTTGCAGCTTACGACGTGAATCCGCTACTGGGACTCACAAGGGCAGGAAAATGAAACACACGGAAATTGGGTGTGTATGAGAGACGTGTTTATCAGTGTACACGGGCCGACACCTGCTCGCTGTAGCCGTACGCAGAGCAGGTTCACAAGGACACAGTAACCTAAGAGCACCAGGAGGGGCAAAATCACAACGCAGCAGGACGCTGTCCCCTGACCACTGCAGGCACGTTCAGCCCTCACTGCAGAGGCTGCTCAGTGAGCCGAGATACGAAAACCGGGGTACGTGAGTTAAGCAAACTCACCTCCTCACAGCGTGTGCGCTGAGGAGGCAGGGGCTGATCTAGTGCATTTTCGCACGTTCTGTAGAGGATGTCGGCTCTGCCTGTAGACCCTGGCTGTCCTGGAACTTCTAAGTGCATAGACGCAGTGCTGGTCACGGAGGTCCACGAAGGACCACTGCCATCTGCCTGCGGTGAGTTCTGGATCCAAGCGCGTGGCCGCACATTCCAGGAGCCTCCGAGCTCTGAGGAGCGAGAGATTTGCTCTACTTAACTCCTATTTTTAACCGCACGTCTCTGTTATTGGCTTTTTATCTACTCGCTCGTTTAGGTGTGTTTTGCATGGGAGGTGTTATGGGTTTTGCTGAAAATCTGGAGTTATATTGCATTCAGTTGCTCAGAGCATTGTTCGCCTCACGGTATCTCAGAGATGGTGCTGCCGATCGAGAGTTTTCTGAGCCTTCGCCATTTCCCCTCGCTGTGATGAGCTAGGTATGGGCGCCACCGCCACTTGAAGACCCAAGACGGTGGCGTGGCGTGGGACTGTGATAGCCCGGGTTCTGGAAGAGCTCAGCTTATGTGTTGTGAGTCATTCATGTCTTTTTTTTATTGGAATACTTTAATTTTATTTTAATTGAGTGAGAACATTGCGTCTTATCTAGCAAAGTTTGCAAGTATGCTAGAGTAGAGGGCATCCAGTGCTACTTTCTTACAGAGTGGCGGCGCTGGTGTAGCACACCGAACTGGTGTGGTTGATTGAGGAATTGAAGAGCTGCAGGTGCCATGGCTAGAGGAAGAGGAGCAGACACCACAGTGTTCGCTTGCTTTCAACTCCTGAAGCCAGTGTACTCCAGCTTCACGCACTTGTTTCCAGTTGATATTTAAAGAGCAGATAGAAGCTATCCTTCACCAGCCAAGGAAGCACGAATTTTCAAGTAAGTGCATTAGGGTGACTGAAGAGATGGCTCAGGGTTAAGAGCACCACTACTAGGTTCAATCCGCTGAGTGATAAAAGAAGAAATTAAACCACCCACGAGTGGCAGCTCACAAATGTCTGTGACTCCCAGTTCCAAGGGGGACCTGACATCCATGGCAAAAACCACAAGTGCACACATAAAATAAAATGAAGAGATATTTTTAAAAAAAGGAAGTCATGGATAAGATTGGAGACACCAGCGCTTAGATGGACACGGTACTCATTGCCAGGTTAGGACTCAGGTGGCTACCAGACTTCCTTTTGGGCCCCTAGACATGTAGGTGTTGTGAGACCTCGAGTGGGTCACCCACACACTTCGCTCCCTTCTTCCATCAGGTTCGCACGCACTTCATTTTATTCCTCTGGCGTAATTTGCAGCTTCTCAAGGAACATTTCTAAAGGAGCTGAGGCTCATTGTTGAAATTGTGCTCTGTGGTGGAAGGTCGTGGGTCCTCCAGATCGAAGAGGGAACAGTGACTAAGCAGAGGGGAGGGAACGAGCACTCCCGAATGTCTGCTATCGCAGTGTTAGCTTGTTCCTGGTGACGGAGGAATATGTAACGAACTGAGGAAGACGCATCACACGAAAAGTAGCCAGACAAGATGGCGCAGAATGGTTGAACTCTTCTTCCTGGTTCAGTCGTGCTCTTGATTTAAACCCAAGGCATTGGCGAATACATACTCTAGTAGCATATAATTGTATGATATAAGTGATAGGCTCACGAACACCACCGTGCCCACAGGACGCGCTCAGAAAGGAAGAAAGTTGGGACCTATTGTGGACGCACACTCGAGTAATATACAGGAAGATCTCTGAAGTCGACTTCGCAGCGCGACACTCCCTCGGGCTTGTTGTCGCGATATCCTAGTCGCTGCCAGCCAGTTCCTTATGGGAGCGGCTCTGCAACCCAGGTTTATTGGAGGGAACGGTCTAATGGCTTCAGAACGGTGCAGAGATTTCTGTATGAGGTGACACACAGAATTTGGCTGCGCTTGTATTTCACTACGTGTCGCACTTGCTTCCCGCACACACCTCCCGCAAGTGAGTCCTTAACGGCTTATAACCTTGTCTCGGGGGCCTGGTCTTGCTTCAGTGGGTACTTTCTTCGCACTCGCTGTTGGTTGATGATCGGAGAACACTGATCGTGGTGGTCTCAATTCTGTCCAGGCCCATGCGTTCGGTCTACCCCCCTCCTGACCTCTGTTGCCGATGCCTGTGGAGAAACAGAGCCCAAGGCATGAGGATGCTGGGCAGCTAGGTGTGAGCTCCAGTACCTGCAAGGTGGGCACAAAGCTCTTTATATAGTGAGCTGCATCACTTCCTTCCTGGCCTATAAGGCCACCTAATGACAATAGGCACTCACCCCTCAAAGCCCATGGCCAGTGAACAGACTTCAGCCTTCACAAGCAGAACTTTAGCTGAGAGTCTGGCTTCTGCTCAGCAGAGCACATAGCCATTGTACTGAAGCTGGACATGGCCAGCCACTGCCTAGAAGCTACTGTGTCTACCTTGCTTAGAATGGTTCAAGATCATCATAAACAAATAAATACCAGTACTGGATGGACTTAGGTCTAGGTCTGTTTGCCTTCTGGGAAGCTACACTATGATGCTACATAAATATTTTTCTAAGTTTAAGCATAAGAATGGAATAAATCAGGTTCAGAGCATATACCTGTAGTCCTAGCTACTTGGGCGGCACAGACAACTCCCTGCTTGAGCTCAGGGAGTTGAAAGCCAGCTAGAGCAACAAAGAATGGAATAGCACCACTGTCTGGACCAGAGAGCATCTTGTCCACTGGTGTGGCTCAGAGATATCCTGGCTTCTGTCAGGGTCTGTCAGCAACTTCACAGCTGGGTGAGCTCTTGTTAACTAAGGGGTATAATAATTCTGCAGGCTACTACAGGGTTTCTGGGACTTTTATGGGTCATCCAAGACAGTCCTGTATCGTTCTTGGCCAGGCCCCAGCAGCAGAAGCTAAAGCTGATGTGGGTCCCAACTCAGAGCAGCCACAAGGAAGTCCTGTCTCTCTACAGTGGTTGTCAGTTGTCCCGTCAGAGCAGCAGGCGGCCCCTAGCCTGACTGCCTACATGTCTATTCTCAGTCCACACACTGCCTGGACAGCCTCAAGGGAAGGCCACTTGAGCTTCTGTTCCAGGCACATGACCCAGCCCAGAGTGAGGGACAGCGTGTGAGGCTGTCCTCCTCACCAGTGCAGGAGATGGAGTCGACACCAGGCCCGTGGTATTCCACAATAGCACCCGTGCCGCCTTTCACCGTCAGGATGCCGGCCACTTTCAGGATCACGTCTTTGGGCGAGGACCAACCAGAGAGGGAGCCTGTCAGCTTCACACCGATCACCTGAAACAGTGGGCAAGGCAGTTCCAGGCCCTCTGCACCACATACTACGTTCCAGTCAGCAGTCAAGGAACGGGGCTTGTGGTCCCACTCCTCTTCTTCAGCCCCACTCCTCACAACAAAAGGCTCAGCCATCTGGGACCCACAGTCCCCCATGGACCCCAACAGCCTCCCTTCTATCCAGGCCACAGCAAGTCCTTCCCTAGCCCTCACCTTGGGACACTTCAGCTCCCAGGGGATCCCAGCCATGACATCCACGGCATCAGCACCCCCTACTCCAATGCAGATGCCTCCCAGGCCACCACCATTGGGGGTGTGGGAGTCAGTGCCGATCAGAAGAACTCCCGGGTATGCATAGTTTTCTAGAATGATCTGAAAAATAATCAAAGATATTAAGCTTAAAAGTCTTTAGCCCAGAATGGAAATGGGACACAAAAAAGGATCTACAGAGCTGTCCTCACTGACACCAGACCACCCGGCCATGCCCAGGCATTCTTGAAGTATGGGGTAGGGGACAGCCTCATTTAATTTAAGCTAATCCTATATGGCCAGGCAGCCTGGGCTCATGAATATCTTCTGTGTGACTTGGGCTGCAAATGCCTCCCTGTGCCTCAGTCTCTTCATTTATAGTAATAAAACACTCAGGTCATCTTAACTTCGGGTGTGCTGAGAACCACACAAACTGGTACATAAGTGTCCTTTGATGGGCCTGGGACGAGTGTGATGAAGAAAGCTCCCAACAGGCTCTCAGCCTCGAGTAGTCAACTGTCCAGGGCGGGTGGTACACCTCCCAGGCTTCTCATCAGGGTAGACAGTTCTATCAGGAACAGGCTTCAGTTCCCACAGGGCATTTAAGTAAGTATCGAGATGTAGCGAGTTTCTTCAATGTCTGAGGATCCACCTCCCAAGCCTCTGTACCCTGGAGGTAGCTCTGATAACCCAACATTTTGCTTATCACCTGCCCTGTTTGCCAGGGCTGCTTCATCCAAAGCTCTTCCTAGCTGTGAAGGCCAGGGGATGAGTGCTCTCTAGAACACTGGGTGAGAAAGAAGAGGCAGTATCCACATCAGTCCTACCACTGTCAGACCTCAAGACTCTGGAAGGTAGGTGTCCAGCCCACTCTGTGCCTGGGTGTGTGGCCTACCACCTCCTGTTTCCATGAGACCTTGGGCGAGACACTCAGCCTCTCGAGGCTTCAGCTTCCTCTTCTACAGAAACAGCCAAACAGCCCATCTCACTAGATGACCATGGTGACTGAATGCCATCGTGCCATACAGCTGGGAGAGGCAATATCTGATTATTCTGCACGAAGCTCCTTTACCTGGGCCCTGCTCATCTGCTTGGTGAAATCAGCCCACTCACGGGCACTAGGAAGAACCAAGATGTGAGGGCTCTAGGAACTATCAGCACTGAATGTGGGCAGAGTCCCTGGGACATCACAGACACCCAGGTCTCTGCATAAGGTGGGCATCTGCCCATAGACTTAGCAGGGCACAAAGTGCCTCCATCCCTTCAAAATGGAAAGGGCTAGAAAGGCTGATGCCTTCCACAAAGTATGGCACCTATACGGAGGAGCAGGCTGGTACTGCTCTCCGATTCCCGGCCCTTCCCTTGCCTATACCACATGCTAAGATTTGAGTAGCAATCCCTAAAGCTCCACAAGGTTGGGAAAGTTAGATTCGTGACGGTGAGACACACAGAATTCCTGTGGTGAATGTGGCGTAGCCGCACATGAGTTAACATCCAGGAGGAGAGGTTACTGCAGACCTAAGGACTACAGGACTCTTCATCTCAGACGGTAATCTATCCAGCTGCAACAGTGACCTCAGCAATCTACGAATAGTGATGGAGAGATGGAGTGAGGGCCAACAAGTGTGTATTTTGTATATGTTTGTTATGAGACAGGGTCCTCTATATAGCTCAGACAGGTCCTACTATATTATATAGCTCAGGTGGGTCCTGAACTTGGGATCCTCTCCCTTAGCTCCCAAGTGCTGACATTACAGGCATGCACCATCACATTTTAGGCTAGACTAACATCTAGAACATAACATTAGAACTCAACCATACACGGACACAACACATACAAACACTGAGGACCACATCTGCACTCACCTGGTCCCATCCTCAGAGCCACATCCCTGTGTCTACAGAGCACAAGACATAGTGGAGAAAGCACAGGACATCCACTGGGAACATAATTTAAAGGGGCCACAGAGGCTCCTCTGGAGCCTGAAGGCAGGGTGTGGGAAGGCCAGGGAGGTTAAACAGGTTAACAGGTAAGTCAGAAAGCTAAAGTAGGGTCTGCCAGCTCAATGGTGACAAGGCTGGAGTTCTGTTTGAATGAAACTGCTGTGACAAGACGGACAGAAAAGTAAAGCCACATGGTACACAAATGGTGTGCTGGTTTGAATGAGAATGGCCTCCATAGGACATATATTCAAACGCTAGCCACCAGGGATGAAGATTGAAAGGATTTGGAGAAAGGGTGTCCTTGGGGGTGAGCTCTGATTTCAAAAGCCCATGCCAAGCCCAGACTCTTGATCAGGATCTAGTTCACAGCTACTGCTCCAGCATCTGCCTGCACGCTGCCATGCTCCTCCATCATGACGACAATGGACTAGACCTCTGAACTATAAACAAGTCCGTAGTCAAATGCTGTGGGACAATGCTCTTGTACACTATGAAGAATTGTCACTCCTGTTGGTTTAATAAAACATTGACTGGCCAGTAACCAGGCAGGCAGTGTAGGTGAGGTGACCAGATGAGGAGGAGAAAGCTGGGAAGAGATGGAATCGCCAGACAGACAGAAAGAAAGCAAGATGAGAATGCTGGACTGAGAAAAGGAACCAAGCCACGTGGCTAAACACAGACAAGAATTATGGGTTAATTTATGCATAAGAGCTAGTTAGTTATAAGCCTGAGCAATAGGCCAAACAGTTTATAATTTTTTTTTTTTTGAGCTGAGGATCGAACCCAGGACCTTGGGCTTGCTAGGCAAGTGCTCTACCACTGAGCTAAATCCCCAACCCCAGTTTATAATTAATAAAGCTCTGTGTTTTTATTTGGAACTGAACAGCTGCGGGACCAGGCAGGACAGAAACTTCCATCTATAGTTAAGTATTTTCTCTTATAATAATTGCCTTGGTCAGGATTGTTTCTTCACAGCAACAGATCAGAGAATAAAACACATGGTTCCTAGAAATGTTATGCTTTAAGAATCATGCTGAATGCTTAGTAGGGACCAAAGGCAGGTATGAGCATCCACCACTCACAGCCCCAAACTTTGGCTTAAGAGCTGCCAAAAAGGCCTAGGCCTTTGAGCTAAAATGGAATAGGGATACCTGGATTGGGGTGCCCTCCATAACAAAAGGCCAACTGAAAGTAGGTCCATATGCCTTCATGCCCTATTGCAGAGAAAGACTCTGGTCCTTGCAGGCTGTGTGACATGGCAGCTCTGTCACCCTGACAGCCCTGTCCTAAAGGGCAATGCAGTAATCCATTCTTGGCTCTGGTCTCAAAGTTGGGCAGAGCCAGGGGCCCAAGCAGGGTCAAATGACAGGTTGACTCAGCTCCTCTGCAAGGAGCAGGTAGCAAGGCCTGGGATGGAGGCACGGAGAAGAGTCACCTTGGAAATGCAGAGGATGGGTAGTTAATGAACATACACTAGGCTAGTCCTCAGCAGCCCCCTCTGACAGAAGGAAAGCAGTGTATACACACACACACACACAGACACACAGACACACACACACACAGACACACACACACATTTTTGTTTTGTTTTTCGAAACAAGGCCTCAATATGTAGTCCAGAACTCACAAAGATCTACTGGCCTCTGCCTCTTCCAATATTGAGATTAACGGTATATACCACCATGCCTGGCCAACATTCATTCATTCATTCATTCATTCATTCATTCATTCTGAGGAAGAGTCTCACATTGTAGCTCAGGCTCTTTAGAACTCAGCTTTGTAGCCCAGGTTGGCCTCAAACTCACAACAACCTCTTGCTTCAGCCTCCTGAGTGCTAGGATTAGAGGTGTGCCTACCATACTGACTTTGTGGAAAAATGTCTGCCAAATTCAAGCCCATTCTTAGAGGACTCTGGAAAAGCACCTGCTAACACAGCCTATGACATCAGTACTTCCATCCTGCAGAGTCAACTGGCAAAAGGGACCAAGCAGGGCTCCCTGTTGATACGGGCAGCAGAACACCATGGTGGAGCAGAGCTCTCACTCAGGGCCAGATCCCTGCTGCACAATTAGCTGGGAGGCTGTCCCTAGGTGAGGATATTAATCTCTCTGCCTCGCTTTCCTCCTTTGTAAAGTATGTTACAGTAAAACTCGTTACTTCACAAGGTTGTGGTAAGTATTAATAAGTTACTATCTTCATTATTTTTAAATTTATCATGGGAAAGAGCTCAATTGGTATAGTACTTGCCTTGCATTTATAGGGCCTTAGATTCCACACCCCAGCACTACAAATAATTGTAATTATTTAAAAAAATTCTTTCAGATGTACTTATGTGTATGAATGTTTTGTTCGCATGTGTGTCTATGCACCATGTGAACACCTGGGGCCTGTGAAGTCAGGATAGGGCTTCACACCCCCTGGATCAGCTACCCACACAACTGGACTTAACACTTAATGAGAAAAACAACACACACACAAACAGCGTATTAGAGGATGTAGCTCAAAAGCACATCTGGGGTTCCCCAACTCCATAGAAAGAGCAGTACTTGAACTACAGGTATGAACCAACATCTCTAACTTCCATCCCTCCTCTAAGCACGCTTTCAAGCATTTATAGTTCTGTAAACTATAGTTACAAACCTGTAATCTCAGTACTCAGGGTGATATGGCCCCAGCACTCCTGTTTATCTCTCCCAAGCCTCAAGTCCCCAGCAGGCCTGGAACATGCTGTCTCGTTACCAGAGTGAAACCTGGCCTTGGGGCCCTTGCAAAGATAGGCTAAGCCATGTATTACCTGGTGAATGATTCCAGATCCAGGTCTCCAGAAGCCCACGCCATACTTGGCACCTGCAGTTGCCAGGAAATTGTACACTTCCTGGTTTATGTCCTATTAAATCAATAACCAGAGCATTAGTTTGACCTGGGATGACCTCACACAACATACTCCCTCCCCCGCGCTGCTGACACAATGGCACCGTGAATACAAGTCTTCTCTCATAGGGCTTCCAAAAGAACTCCAGAGGGCTTGGCTGCTGGCCTGCAGTTTTCAGCGGGCAGGCCCAGGGACAGAGACAGGGGGCAGAGACAGCTTCATCTCCATGACACCTGGCCAGGGGGACAGTCTGGGAACACATCCCTGTCCTGTGCTTCGTCTCTCTGTAGACAAAGGCCCCTCTGGCACTCGATTCCCTAGCCAGGGTCAACAGCGAAGGGGGTGCCATGTATGCATCTGTCTACTAGGGTGGACACAGAGTGAGGGGTCTATCTAAAGGAAGCAAGGGACCAAGTGGACATCCTGGTTTTGCTTCTCCATTGAGTTGTGGGTACCTGTCTGGAATCTCAGCTACCACTTACTGAATGCAAATTAATATCAAGCTAAGCAGCCCCACAACTCAGTCAGGAAGTGGACAAGACTGCTGTCAAATCCATTTTAGAGATGGAAAACCAGAGGCTCAGGTGAGGCCTGTCCAACCACAGACCTGGAGAATCCTGACAGAATCCAAGGCTGTTGCCTCTGAAAAGGGTATAAGACTCCACTTGTGAGCACCTAGCCAGTGCCAGCACATAGTAAGTGCACAGTACTTGGTAATACGTTTGACAGGTCCCAGGTAAAAGGCTGCTAACTGGGTGGGCCATTGATCTGAAAGGATGGGATCCACTGGTCCCATTTAGCCTATCATTTGAAGGCAGTTTCCTGGAGGCAGGGAAGTCTAACAGCACAGCTCTAAGGGCAAACTTTATCTGATAAGGCATGGCCACGGACATGTGAAACTGACCAGTAACAAAAGGCATAGCGCTGTGGTAGATTCTAGTGCTGAAAAGGAGGAACAGGTCTTACACTTCATAAACACCCTGAAAAACACGTCATTTAAACTCCTGCCAGCCAGTGTGTCCTTCTGAGAGTCCACTTGGTCTCCAAGTAAAAGAATGGCAGACAAGTTGTGTTACCAGAGCAATCCTTTCTAGTTAATAATTAATACACTGGCCTTGTCTTTTACAAACCAGTCACTTGTGAAATTGGGACCCAGGGCAGAAGGGTAGATACATTTGTATGTTTGTGGGAGGGTGGATGTCTCAAAAGTGATGCTGAAACAACCTGGAACCTTCTCTGGCTGTGTGACTCTCGATAGATCACCCCGTCTCTGGGCCAGAGAGTATAAACACATGCAGAACTGACCATATTCCTCCCTTCTAAATCTGCATGTTTCTCCAATACTCAGGTTGAGAGTGAGCCAAGGCAGTGTTAAGTAGGACCTATAAGAGTCTCTGCCCTCGAGAATGCACTGACGCTCTTACTGTGGACTGCGTTCCTGATAAAGGGAGCAAGTCCTGCCTCATGTTTCCCTCTCCACCCACATTTGCTCGCCCATCTACCCCATGACAGCATAGACTTTCCATCCTTCAGAATGGAGCCGAATGAACTTCTATAGTATATAATTTCCCTCGTCTGTAATGGCCCATCAGGGCAGCAGAAAAGAGTCTTCCCATGACTCTAGGATGGTAGAAACAGTCTTTCCCACAGCGATCAAGGCCCTGCCTGCCTCATCCCATTCTGTCTTCCCACAGGGCTCAGGCCTGGAGTCTCCTCTTCATTCGTATACGTTTCCAGTTTCTTCCTGTCTTAGGCCCTTTGTATATTTACTCACTCATTATCTATTTAATTTATTTATTTAGGAAGGAGGGTGGTGTGAGAGAGGGTCAAGGGTTCACAAAGCCCAAGTTGGCCTCAAACTTACTGTATAGCTGGGGATGATCTTGAACTCCTGATCCATGTCTCCACCTCCCAAGTGCTAGAATTACAGGCAGCTCTACTACCCCTGGTCTTTGCTAATACCTCTTGAATTTCTTCCTCCAGTTACCTGTTTAGGTGTCAATTTACAGTCCCATCTCCAAAGGATCTGCTCCCACCCCTTCCCAAATCACAATCAGACCTTTTCTTATAACAAAGCCTATACTTTCCCTTCCCGTTGCAATGACTTGGTTTTGGAAACTGTTCTCCATACAGAACTCTAAGATCTGTGAGGGACAGGCCCTGCTAATCTAGCTCCCACTTAACAGTTCCTGCTATTGCACCTAACATGTAATGAATGTTCAATAAATAAACATTTATTGAACACAAGCAGGGATGAGAGCTGAAATCTATGGTTCTGTGAACCACATCTCTACCACAAATGGTGGCCCTGCTGTGGGAGTTGTTTCAGGGTCCCTGGTCTCTGCGGCCCCTGGCCCTGCAGACATGTAACATGATCACCCCTCAGCAGCTGATGTGGAAGTTGCTAGTCTGTAGACAGGACATGATTTCAGCCGAGCGGAAAGTGCCACTGTACCCCTGGGACACCATGGGTGGGTAACAGTGACAAAAGCCTAGAATGGGAAGGATGGCTGCCCCTCAGTGTTTCCCAAGAGTCTGAGAGGCTCTAGGAGCCAGGCTGACCCTAGTCGCTGGAGTACTTTGTTTTTTTTTAGCTGGAGCACTTTCAATCACATGCTCTGCTCCGAGCCTGCTGGGCCTTAGGCCTGCCAGCATTCACCTCTTGCCAGTGTCCTCCCAGACAGTACTCACTCCCACTGCCAGCGGCAGGGAGCAGGCGAGCCTAGGGCTGGGAGGGACACAGCCGGATCTAGGAATAGCACACAGGAAGGTACCGTAAGCTTGGAGGCTTCGGGGAAGGAGCATGGGTTAATTTCACAACAAGATAGGAAATTTAGCTCTGAGTGGCAGTTTCAGTGGTACACAGCCATTGTGAGTTTTGAGCAAAACTCACAAAAGAAATGCACTGCCTGGAAGAAGGCTGTCAGTGTGAGAGCTCTAGAGTGAGAACGAGAGCAGTCTACCTAACACTCCTGCAGCTGTGAGATTCAATTCATGGTGCTGCCACACACAGGGACCGCCATCCTTCTCCCTGGCTCATCCTCAGAGGCCAGAAGAGAGCAGGAGAGAGGGCACATGTGACATGGATACAGACATGGGAAGATGGGCGGCTGGGACAGAAAGAACCCTGACTCCAGGCACCAGTTTCATGTACCAGCACATCTGGCTCTACAGCACTTCTCTCTCTCTCTCTCTCTCTCTCTCTCTCTCTCTCTCTCTCTCTCTCTCTCTCTCTCTCTCTCTCTCTCTCTCTCTCTCTCTCTCTCTCTCAGACAGGGTTTCTCTATGTAGCCCTAGCAGTCCTGGAACTCAATCTGTAAACCAGGCTGTTCTAGAACTCAAAGATCCACCTGACGCTGCCTCCCAAGTGCTGGGATTAAAGATGTGTGCCACCACTGCCCTGCTTATTTATTATTATAAAAGTGTGTGTGTACTTTAATGTAGGTGCCAACGGAGGCCAGAGGTATCGATGCCCCTGGGGCTGGAGTTGCAGGTGGTGGTGAGCTGCTGCTGCTGCTGTAGGTCCTCTGAAGAAGAGTATGTGCCTTCTTCAGCCTGGATCCATCTCCCCGCCCAGCAGCAGCACTTTCTAACAGTGGAGAATGTTTTCTGTGCTCAGACCAAGGACAGCTGTTATTTCCTAACATCTCCACAACACCAGATTTCATTTCTAGTGTTCGGAAGAATTAAAAGCAAGCCTGAAAAATATGCTAAACCCAGCCAGGTGGTGGGAGGCAGAGCCAGGCGGATCTCTGTGAGTTCAAGGCTAGCCTGACCAGTACAGAGTGAGTTCCAGGACAGCCAGGGCTACACAGAGAAACCTTGTCTGGAAAAACAAAAACAAACAAAAATGCTAAACCTTGGGGCTGGGGAATGGCTCAGTGGTGGAGCATTTGCCTGTCATACAGGAGGCTCTGGGTTCCATCCTCGGGTCCTCAGTGCCATGAAAACAGACTGAGTCGAGCAGCTCATGAGAACTCGGCAGTGCCCAGCAGACTGCAGCATGGGCTCTCCCTCCCTTCCCCCGGGCCACACCCTGCCACCAGCCCTGTCACCACCTGGGGCTCACCTTGGCCCGGCGCAGGTCTTTCTCACCCCCAACCTGGGCCTCAATCAGATGGTCACAGTGGATGGTTGACGGCACAGCCACCTTGGGCAGCCCACTGCTGATGAACTGTAGCATGGCCATCTGGGCTGTGGCATCCTGCATGGCCACCCGGTCAGGCCGTAGACGCAGGTATGTCTTTCCTCGCTCGATCTCCTGGTTGGCTGGGTCGTCCAGGTGTCCGTACACAATCTTCTCTGAGAGCGTCAGAGGCCGGTTTAATCTGTGGGCAGAAGGAAGGCAGCCTGGTGGCAGCTCTGCGACTCAACTGCCACAGCTTCTCCCTCGCCATGCTTATGGCAGTGAGCAGGCATAGGAGAATCTGTGTGCCGAGTGCAAGATCCACTTGGGCAGGATCCAATCAGTGCTGCTCCCTGTGGCATCTCTAGGACATAGGGAAGTGCCTGGCATTTACTGTGGTGATTTGAAATTTACTTGGAGAACAAGTGAATGTCGGCATCACAGGAGATAGGCCAGGTGTGTGCATGCCTGCAATCCCAGCACTTGGAGTCACATCAATATCATCCTTGGCTATGTACCAAGCTAAAGGCCATGCTAAAGGCCACGGTTACATAAAGTCCTGCTTCAAAAAATCAAAATAAACATCATAGAAGATAACAGGTCTAGTTTTTTCAAAGAATATTTGCTTTTCTACTACACTACTTTTTTATCCAGCTGTTATCAACATACACATCCTTATCTGATGCTAATTACATTCTTTTTTAAAGATATAATTAATTTTATATGTATGAGTGCTCTATCTGCATGCATAACTTTATGCCAGAATCAGGTATCAGATCCCACTGTAGATGGTTATGAGCCGCCATGTGGTTGCTGGGAATTAAACTCAGGTCCTTTGGAAGAGCAGCCTATGCTCTTAACCACTGAGCCATCTCTCCAGCCTTAATTACATTCTTGTTATTTAATAAACATTCGAGAGAGATGTTAACAGCTCAAATTCAGAGTCTACAGCCTGAGTCTTGTCTGGGATCCCCTACTTTGGGGACCTTTCTCCTGTGTCCCTAGCCACACTAACACAGGGAACCCCATCGACAGTGCCTTCACTGGAGTGCAGCAGCACTGTGCACAATGTCCACCTCGCATGTGTAACGCCTGCTTCTCTCTTCCAAGGGTTTCCCTCCCAGGCTGACTCACTTGCACCTGAGACATGTGGCTTTCGGCTCCACCTCTTACTTAGGCTTCTTTTCCTAGATCTCAACTCCCTTGGAGGTTCATGGCTCCTTTCCACACAAAGATAAATATGGCAATCGAGCCAATCCCTCAAACAGGCACAGGCTCTACCAGGACTCAAGTACTTGCCCCTCACGAGCATCCCACCCATAGACCAAAGTCAATTCTCCACATTGCATCCTAGCCACTTTGCTGTCTGCCCACACAACACAGCAGCCATATATATCCCAACTCTGCCTCCCACCATTCTAGAAACTTCTGATGAACTTGAGACTGCCTAGGAAGAATCAGAGTCACCCAGAGCCCAAAGGCCATGGGTATGGGTGACATGACACCCGGAGCCAGAAGTTCTGGGTTATAACTGACCCTGTTACTAAACCTACTAAGGGACCAAAGGAAAAAACTGGCTTCCCCATGGAGCCCCTCAGCTACCGATCTCGAAGTACAGGACCAGACTGGAGACCAAGCTTACACTTACAGCATTTCCTTTATTTTGAGGCTTGGCCTCAAACTCATGACAGCCATCCACCAGCAGTACAAGATGAAGCTGAACTCCATAGCCAATGCCAAGCTGGTCAGAGCTGCAGAGCAAGACCCTATCCTCCCCCTCAAACAAACCAACAAAGACACCCTCGAGAAACAGCTCTGCAGAGCTATAATCACTGACAGCTGCATCCAGGGTAAGTGGCTCAGATGTAGAGCAGAAGATGCTAGGCCCTGTACTCAGTCCTTACCACCCCACACACATACCATGCCTTTCCCAGTCCACCATGGGTCTGCATTCTGTCACTGAAGGTGAGTGTTATTAGAGTACTTAATTCTGGGATGTTTTAAAAGATGTATTGTTTATGTGTGTGTGTGTGGACATGTGTAAACAAGTAACTGCAGAAGCCAGATGACTGCACTGGAGTCCTTAGAGCTGGAGTCGCAGGCGGTTGGTTGTAAGCTGCCCAACCTAGGTGACAGGAATTGAACTTGGGGCCTCTGGAAAAGAGCACTGAGCCATCTCTCCAGCCTCTACTTTGGGATTTCTTAAGAAACTGGTGTCTAGCTCATTTTCTACTCACAGTGCAGATGAGGAAACTGAGGCACTAGAAGGAAAATGAGTCCCCCAGGCCCCAAAGCTACAGTACAAAACTAGAATCAAGGAGCCAGCGGGTGCGCTGTGCCTGTGCCTTCATTCTGACTCTGTGTGGTCAACACTGGCATCGCCCAGAGTGACCATGCAGCAAATGCAGACCCTTCCGTTTCTTCTGCCTGCCTGGGCCCAGCTCCTAACCTCAGTCCCCTAAGCCCCTGAACTAAGTGCTCTTCTCTAAGGTCCTGGCTGTGCAGTGCAGCAGCTCAACCAGCAGTTCTAAGGACCTCTAGGTCTGTGTCATGAGAGCCTGAGGTCCAGGGGCTGGCCATCGGTTTGCAGCAGCATGGCCCAGGCTGGTGGGTGGCAATGACTCACTGTGTGGAACAGAGCTTCTCTTTCTGGGCGCAAGGGAGCTGAAAAATAGCACCAAGGCCTTGAAAAAGCAAATGTCTGAAATGCTAGTTTCAAAAACAAAACAAAAAACACCAAAAAACAACCCGACACTGGGCTGGTGGGTTATGGCTCAGCAAGTGTAGGCTCTTGCCTGGAAGCCTGATGACCTCAGTGTGACCCACGATGCCTACACACACACTAAATACAGTGTGATAAAAAGACTTAGAGCCTGACAAGTGAGGAAACATTCATCATTATATCCCCTGTGATTGAGGGCGAACTGGGTCCTCTGTCTATGTTTATCTGTCCCTTTGTTGTTCTGGGTGGCAGAGACCTAGGTTCCTGTCAAAGGCACAGGGTGGAGGAAGAGTCCCCTGGCAATGTTCTAGCCTTCTTTAAAGTTCTTTAGACTAGCTCGATCTTGTTCAGGTTTTGTGGATACAGTCACAGCCACTGGACATTCATGTTTGATCAAAACATAACATGCATGTTTGAAATTCTCAATAAAATAAAACAATTCTTTAGAATAGAACTGTTTTAGGAATAGCTCCTTCCCACTTTTTCTCTGGGTCACGGTTCTTCACCCCTGGCACTCTGCACACTTGGCACCAGGTGACTCTGCTATGGGGCTGTCCTGTGCACTGTGGGATGGTTAGTGGTGTTATCAGTCCCTACTCACTATACAACAACCCTTCACTATCTCAAGTAAAGATAATCAAAAATGTTTCTGCACATTGCCGAGTATTCTTCTGGGGCAAATCAACTGTCCAAGGGTCACTAGTTTATGGTAACAATGAGAACTGAACAACCCATGTCTGATTACCAGGAACATGCAGATAGTCACTGAACTTCTCTGGTTAATGCAGCGTTGGAGGAAAAAAAAAAAAAATCAATGGAAGTTTTTGTTTTGTTAATTTATTGACAAAGTTAAAATTCAAATATTTCCATTGCCTTAAAAGCTTGGTCCTCCTGTGGGACTCCTAAAAGTGGGAACAGGGTCTGTCTCTGACTCTTACTGGCTTTTTGGACCCTACTCCTCAAACTGGGTCTCCTTGCCCAGCCTTAATATATGGGGAGGTGCTTAGTCTTACTGCAACTCGATATGCCATGTTTTGTTGATCCTCATGAGAGACCTGCCCTTTCCTAAACAGAAATGGAGGAGTAGATTGGGGGGTGGGAACAGAGAGAGGAGTAGTGGGGAGGGACTTGGAGGAGAGGAGGGAGGGGAAACTTCAGCCAGGATATAAAATAAATACATAAATTTATTAAAAATTAAAAAAAGAGAGAGTTCAAAGCCAGGAAGGAAAAAAAAAGGTGTTTTTGTTGCTTCATGCCATTGCATATAATAAAAACTAAATGACAAGAAAACTGGGTATGGTAAACTGGCTGTGGCAATGCACACCTTTTTTTTCCCCCAGTTTTTTGAGATAAGGGTTTCTCTGTGTAGCTTTGGCGCCTGCCCTGGATCTCGCTCTATAGACCAGGCTGGCCTCAAACTCAGAGATCTGTCTGGCTCTGCCTCCCAAGTGCTGGGATTAAAGGTATACACCACCATTGCCCGGCTGGTAGTGCACACTTTTAATCCCAGCACTTGGAAGGCAGAGACAAGTGGATCTGTGAGTTTGAGGCCGCCTGGTCTATAGAGCAAGTTCTAGAACAGCCAGGGATATACAGAGAATCCTTATCTTAGTCATCATGAAGCTCACTTCTGTGCCAGCTCTCCTTCCAAGCATGATGAAGAGCAGAGTACACGTCTTGAAAATGAGAGGAAAATCCATTATCTTCGACTGGACAGTGGTCAGGGTCTCAAAAACAAACTGATTCCCAGAGACAAGCATTTGGACAAGGTCCTGCATTGGTGGGGACAGTGGCTCTCCCTCTGGCTGCACTTTGGAAACAGCTGGGATCTGGCCAGCACTGCCCACATTTTAATGTCACCAGTCCCGAGAGGATCCTGGCTTTTTGTCTGTTTTGTCTTTTGTTTTGGTTTTCAGAGACAAGGTTTCTCTGTGCAGCCTTGGCTGCCTCCCAAATACTAGGACTGAAGACGTGGACCACCATGCCCAGCATATGCACACATGCATACACACAATAAATAAAACGTAATTTTAAAAATAATACTAGAACCGCCGGGCGGTGGTGGCTCACGCCTTTAATCCCAGCACTCCGGAGGCAGAGCCAGGTGGATTTCCATGAGTTCAAGGCTAGCCTGGTCTACAGAACAAGATCCAGGAGAAGCACCAAAACTACACAGAGAAACTGTCTTGAAAACAAACAAACACACACTACTAGAACCAATGCTGGGACCCTAGAGTCAGTCGGACTGAGTGCAGGCTCCACCATTCAACAGACTCAGAACTCCGAAGGTAGTTTGTTTTCCAGTCTGGCACTCCTGATGCTTCTGCCTCCCCCTCTCAAGTGCTGGGATTGCAGGCATGCACCATCGTTGCTGGCCTTCTAGGCCTCTTCCTATTATTCCTTGGAAAAGGCCAGAAGTTCCAATGCAAAGATTTTCCTCTGCGGGGCCTTTGTCTCCTGAATACTAGATCCTGCCACCCGCACTCCTGATGCCTCCTGAGAGGGAAGCAGCTCTCGGCTGGCACGTGGAACTCCCCACAGCCTTACCGTTTGCGGACAATGTTAATGTTCTTCTCTAGCAGGTCATAGCGGATGTACTCGTTGGGCTCAAAGTGGCTCATGGCCACCTTGGCCCGTTGGCACAGGACAGAGGCTACATGGTACTGTCGAACACCCAGGGCCTTCTGCAAAACAGAAGAAAACAGTACCGTCAATGGGTTTCTCAAGGGTCTACATCTGAAAGACAGGTCCACAAGGTGAAAAAGGATCAAGTGTCATGAGCCCCTCCGTAGCCTTGGTTCCCTCCACCGCAGCATGGGTGACTTGGCAGCCACAGAGAACATCCCAAAGGAGAAAATGGGAGGGGGGGGTCATAGCAGAATCATCAGCTCAAAGTCAAGTTCTACCGTGTAAGTTACAATAGCCAAAGAAAAGACCTCACTGGCTAGTCCTAGAGGACCAGCGACAGTCCTGGGGACCACTCAGGGATACCATGTGTGAAAGACTGAGCAGCTCTGAAACCATGCCCACAATACAGCTAGAACTCTGTCCACACCGAAAGCTCCCTGAGGGTGGGGAAGGCTCCCTTACTACCTGGCCCATCTCACAGATGTGTCCAATATGTGTTTCCTAGCTAGAAGAATGAATGAGCAAAGCCTCTCCTAAGCTTTGGTCATTTCCTCATCCCTTCCAAAGGTGTTGCACAACTCCCCTGCCTTTTAACATATGGCACACTTCTTGATTTCTATGCAAGGGTAAGTGATGCTGAGTAACTTTTAATGTAGGCCATTAAAGGGCTAGCTTCTGTCAGGCTGCCTCTGGCTGGCCTGCTCTGGGAGAAGACAGTCACCGTGTTGTTAAGACAGAAGCAGTTCAGAGAGGAACAGGCCTCCTGTCGACACCAGCACTGCCTTGTAAATGAGCCACTGGAAAGGAATGCTTCTACTCCAGCACAAGCCTTCAGAAAACTGCAACCCTAGGTAACATTTGAAAAAACATTTTTTTTAAGTGCTGAGGGCCTTATGTACACAAGGCAAGCACTCTACTACTGAACTATATCACTCATCCTGGCTATATCTGTTTAAGGGAGCCCATCCCCAAATCCTGGACTATAGAAACTGAGAGAGTAAATGGTGACTGTCGCTTTAAGCTTCAAATTTGAGGCCTTTTTGTTACGCAGCAATCAGTAAAGAATAGGATGGAGGATGTTCTAGTTAATTTTAAAACTCTGGATGACAACATTAACAGAGAAGGTGACCAAGAAAGGGTAAATTAATCTGTCTTAGGTATGGTTTCTACTGCTGTGATAAAACACCATGACTAAAAAGCAACTTGGGGAGAAAAGAGTTTATTTCACTTCCAGGTAACAGTCCATTACTAAGGAAGTCAGGGCAGAAACTCTGGCAGAAACTGATACAGAGGTCATGGAGGAGTGCTGCTTACTGGCTTGCCCAGCATCCAGGACCATCAGCCCAAGGGTGGCACCATCCATCATCCCACATCAATCACCAATCAGGAAAACGCCCCTTAAGCTTGCCCACAGGCCAATCTTTTCTCAGTTGAGGTTCCCTCTTCCAAAGTGACTCTAGCTTGTGTCAAGCTGACATGAACTAGCCAGCCCAGAGCCCATAGAAAGGACAGTAGAAAAGGAAGACTGATGCTCTATCTAGGTGTCCTTCCTACGGGTGTTCTCTGTGAAAGAGGATAATTGACGCTGATGACCCAAGTCCTTCTTCAGTTTCCTAGAGACTATGACTGAATCCCTGTCAATCTCCACAGCAGAACTTAGTACAGGTCCTCAGCTGCCATTCTGTTCAGGTCACCCTGTGCTGAGAACAGGCCACCTCACCAAGCAGCAGCCTTCCTCACTAATGGCCTTCCTTCCCAACACAGAGCTCAGGTCTGTTTATCCTTCAGCTCAAAATCCAGCAGCAGAGCCTTGCTGTCTGCCTCTCTAGCTAGGTGTCAAAGACTCCTGCCCTACGACACATCAGAGGACCTCCCTATGGCAGGGCGTGGAAAAGACAAGGTATTTCTGCAGCAGCTACACCCGGACTAAAACAGAGAACAGAGTAGGACAGTGGTTGCCATCTGGGTCGTGTTAGGCACAGCCACTGGTCCTGTGAGCAAATTTAGATGACTGATTCTCAGGCATTAACTCTTCACAGAGCTTTGTGAAAACCAGGAGAGAATACATCAAGCTCTAAGTAGTTCCAGTATTTTTTAATGTATTTGTTTGAGATAGAGTCTCACTATGTAGCCCTGGCTGGCCTGGAACTCGTTGTGTAGACCAGGCTGGCCTCTGCCTCTGAGATTAAGGCATGTGCCACCAAGCCCAGCCTTAGTTTGGGTTCTTATTGCCCCATGCACCGATGAGCACCTCTCTGTGTCCTGCACAAAATGAGAAGCTATACAGCTGTGGCACAGCTTCTTTTTCACTCACAGCTTAGTGTGGAAACAACCGACCCACATCTGGACCTGGACCTATTTGTTCAATTTTCCGAATTCCAAAGGCAGTCCACATATCCAGAAATGAGCTCAAGTTGGTTAACAGAATTTCTATAAAATAAAAGCCAGCATTCCTCAGGAACTTGTAAACCTGGTTCCCATTTGCCAACAGGATTCCTTTCCCTTACCCCTGGCAGAGGGACATATGGCTCTCACTGACCACACCTGTGGCACTGATCAGCTTATCAAAGCTTCCAGGCTCCCTCACTTCCTACTCACAAGTGTCCTGACCCTTCCCCTCCCCCGGGCACTCACTCTCCTTATAGGCAGCTAGTCTCGCCTACCCTGCACTCACCCTCTCACTCTCTCATTCTCTCTGTGCTGTCTCCACTCTCCCTTTCCTGCTTCCCCAGCCCTGGCCATGTCCAGTCTACTGGCCATATTCAGTCTACTTTTTGCTCTCTCTGCTCTAGACTCTTCCAGATACCTCTGGCTGTTCTCTCTTGTCTACAATAAAAATGTAACCATATCCTGGAAGCATCATGTTGGTAGTTTCCTTACTGTGCCCTCTCCCGCACACTATTTTTGCAAACTGACTGCCCTAAGCATCATTACCTTAGAAACCAAAATAACAATAGCAGCATCTAGACCAGCAGGCAAAACCATAAACTGTAATCCTAATAACAATGCCAACAGCAAGGAAAACAGTGCCAATACTCGGAAAAAAGGCTTATGAAATAAAATGCTGAGGTCCACTGAGATAGTCCAGTGGACAAAAGTGTTTGTTATGCAAATCTGATGACCTAAATTCAATCTCCAGAATCCATACTAGAAAGAGAGCACCAGCTCCTAAGAGTTGTCTATACCTGACCTTCATATGTATACCATGGCTTGTGCAGAGATCAGTGGACAACTTGCAGGAGTTGGTTTGTCCTTCCGCCATGCGGGTCCCAAGAACTGAACTCAGGCTGGTAAGAGTTTAATGACAGGGCTATTACCCAATGAAACAACCCACTAGTGCATGAAATAATTTTTAAAATAAATAATACCAATTGGAGGTTGAGTAGGCAGTTCAATAGGCAGAACACTTGCCTAGCATATACAAAGTCCTGGGCTCAATCCTAGCACTACATGAACTGAGCATGTTGTGCACACCTGTAATTCCAGCACTTGGGAGCTGGAGACAGGATAATCGGGAGTTTAAGGCCAGCCTGGGCTATCTGAAACTCTCTCTCAAATAACGATGATGATGATGATGATGATGATGATGATGATAGTGACTAGAAACAAGGACAAGAATTTGATGGGGACTGGACACACGACTCAATGGTAGAGTGTGTAACTTGCTGTTCACGAGGCCCCGATTCCATCTTCAGTACCACTACATGAATTAATTTTTCAAATGCTGATAAAGTATAGAGCTTCTTGGTAAAGACACAGTATTTACTGAGTACCTACCATGCATGAGACAAGCACTGTGCTAAGCAATCTGCACACATTATACCCTCTAATCTTCAAAGCCCACCTGTGAAGTAACTCCTCTGTGAACCTGCTTCCCATGGAGGAAGAGTGACCAAAGCTACAAGGCCACAGGTGGGGGACTCAAACCCAGCCCAACTAATGTACTTGTCTGCTACTGCTCCAGGCATGTTATCCAAGTCTCTGAGTCTTCCCTCCAAATGTGTTCAGCTTCATAGCCATCGAGGACTAGAGAAGTCACCCACATGCTCAGTCCTGAGTCATGGTCTAGCATGGTAGTACATATGCCTGTGATCCTAGCACTTGGGTGGTGGAGACAAAAAACACTGAGTTCAAGGTCATCCTCAGGTACATAGCAAGTTTGTGGCCAGGCTTGGCTACCTAAGTTTAGGCCTCAAAATAAATAAATATACAAATCCTTAATCCCAATGTTGCCCTGCTTTCTCTGTACAAGTATCTGTGAATAAGAGACAACTGTCCACAGGGCTTTCTACCATGTTGGATCTGCTCTAGGTCTGTGCTCTCTAATGAGGCAGCCATTAGTGTGTGCTAACACAAGTGAACAATGGCATTTTTTTTTTTAGTTTTTATTTTTTACATTTAATATCCATGTAGATATGTGTGTGGGCATGTCATGTCATGTATGTGGAGGTCACAGAACAACATGCAGGTATTGGTTCTCTCCTCCCTGTGGGTTACAGGGAGTGACTCAAGTGGTCAGATGAGGCAGCAGGTGCCTTTACCTAACTAGCAGTCTCCATTACCATTAATTAAATTGCCACACAGCGGACTAGAGAGTGGGCTCTCTGTCCATGCCTACCCTCTGAGGCCAAGTTGTTCTACAATGGTTCCCAGACACCAGCCACATCAGCATGTTCAAACTATGCAATCCTGTTCCCACTCAAGATGACTCAGTCTCCAGAGTAGGGTCCCCCAGCTATCTGAGGACGACTATCTGTCCTCTTGCCCTCCATAAAAGTCTTCTCTGGGCTGAACAGTTTTTCAATTACCCGTTTACTTGGCGTATCTCCAAGTTCTGCAGCAGCCTGGCCCTGCCCCTGCCCTGTGCTGCTGGCATCTGCTTGCAGCTCTACCAGCCTTACGGTAATACTGCAGGCAGGGCACACCCTTTTCTCCCACATACCTGAACACCCTAACATCTCGGCTGACATTTTCCTCACCAATTACTCTTTTTCTTTCTTTCTTCTCTTTTGTCCCTCTCCCTCTCCTAAGACGGGTCTCACTATGTAGCCTGGCTAGCCTCATACTCAGAGATCCCCCTGCCTCTGCCTCCTGGGTACTGGGACTAAGAGAGCATGTAGCATTGCTCACCACTCTTGTTAGTTTTGAGACAGGCTCTTACTGTGTAGACTTGGCTGGCCTGGAACTCACTTTGTAGACTAGGTTGGTCCTGAACTCATGGAGATCCACCTGCCTCTGCCTCCTAAGTGCTGAGATACAAAGTACGGTATGTCCTGCTATTGCTGACTGCTCTTAAGCCATACATATTTACAGACATGGCTCATTTGTTTGTTTGTTTTGGGATTTTCTTTACAGATTTTTAAAAAATGTATTGTGTGTATGTGTACATGTGGGGGTATACTCCTGGGGCACATGTGCAAAGCAGAGAACAACTTACATGAGTCAGTTCTTTTTTAGTCCTTAGGTAGTCAGGCTTGGCAGCAAATACCTTTACACACTGAGCCATTTCACTGGCGTGGATTTTCTTTTTTTTTTTTTTTTTTTTTTTGGTTTTCAGACAGGTTTCTTGTGTAGCTTTGCGCTTTCTGAACTCGCTTGAGACAGGCTGCTCGAACTCACAGAGATCGCTGCTCTGCTCCGAGGCGGAAAAGGCGTGCGCACACCGCCGCTGATTTTCTTATTTTTAGATACACTGTACTCAAGCACCAGAACTGGCCTCAAATTCACGATGATCCCCCTGCTTCTCAAGTGCAGGAATTACAAGTGTGAGCTACCATGCCTGGCTTGTGCACCTGATTTCCTGAACCTGGATGAAAAACCTAATAACCTGATACTGGTTTACCATCTTTCCTACCAGTCTCTGTCCATTTCCAGTCCTGTGTCTATAGGAATCCTGGGGTCCTGGTCAGTACCATACGGTGGTTCATCAATGAGAGGCACAGCATCTCTACACTATTGTCAATCTAAAGGTCAAGCATGTTAGTATGTCTTAGCTCTGCATTTTACATGACATTGGTGGTGGCTATTCTTGGCTGTCAAGTTGACTATATCTGGAATGAACTACAATCCAGATATGGAGGGCACACCTGTGAGAGTTTCTGCTTGGTTTGAAGTGGGTGATTCCACTTCTAGTCCAGACTTTTGGGGCAGGAAGACACGTTTTTGATCCAGATCTTGGCATGGGAAAGACACACCGTTAATCTGGGCCACCTTCTGCTGGAAGTCTATATCAGGACTTGTTAGAAATTAAGAAGCTCTTGCTCTTCACCTGCTTGCCCTCACCTTGCTAGCACAGTCATTCCTTCCCGGGCACTGGAGCCCACTTCCTCGGGACTCCAGGATATACGAAGACCAGCTGAGTCACCAGCCTTGTGGGACTGAGCAACTACTAGATTCTTGGACTTTCCATTCACATTGTTGGATTAGCAGGACTGCAGCCTGTAAATCATTCCAGTAAATTCCGTATATACATTCCCACTATATTATATATATATATATAGAAAGAGATTCATTCCATACATTATGTGACTCTAGAGAACCCTGACTAATATAACATTTCATGAACCTTATTTAGAAACTGGGTCTTATTATGCAGTCCAAGCTGTCCTCAAACTCACAATCCTGCCTCACCCTCCCAAGTGCTAGAGTTTACCATGACACCTTGCTCATTCATGTTTTTTTTGTTTGTTTTGTTTTTTGAGAAAGGCTTAGTTTAGTTTAAGTTTAGTCCTGGCTATCCTGGAACTTGCTCTATAGTTCATGCTGACCTCAAACTCAGAGATTTCCCTGCCTCTGCCTCCCAGGTGCTGGAATTAAAGGCGTGTACCACCACTGCCCAACTTTCATTCATGCATTTTAAACTTCCCACATACTGCCTTTAAGCAGCAAGCAGGTGCAAACCTCTGACACCTAGCAGAGCTCTGTGAATGCCAAAGTCTCATTCGTGAGGCAACTTTGGTTGAGTTTAGTTAGGTAGGTTGGTGAGAACAGTGAATTTCATTTCTTCAGGACATTTGACAGATCAGTCAGGTTGTCCTTAACAATAAGCACAAAAGTCAGGATAGAGTGGCAGTTCAGTTTGGTGGCTGTTACACTGGTCGAACATGAGTACCCAAAAGAGTGTTGACCAAGAGATTAACACTGGCATCTGCCCTCGTGAGCCTGTCTGGATAGGTCACCTCTGGATATCCAACCTGAAACTCATGTTTACTGTGTGTAGCTGGCACACACTGAAAGGGCCAGGCTTCCCTGACGCAGCATGCAGTCTAGTGACTGTGAGCACATCTTCTGTAAGTCTTGGTAAATGTTTTTGACCCCTGCCCCCAGAACAGGAGAGAATGGGAGGCCTCTCCCACTTACCTCCAGTCTCCCAGAGGCTGCTAGGGGACTTTCTCCTCGACCATAGTTCACCGTATGGACTTTTAGTGCAGCACCAGACCTAGACAAACTGAGCTCCGTGTCCAGCGTCTAGATCTGACTCACAGGCTAGTCCACACCCTGAGTTGCAGTCATCAGTCCCTTTTGCTTAGGTGTCACCTGTCCCTTACAGTGTGCAGGAAAAGACTCAAGAGGGATGGCACCTGCAGCTGATTCTCGTTTTCACCCTTTAAGTAACAAGTGGAACACGAGGTAATCACTGCTGTAACTGCACCAGACATCTGTGGACCTCCTAGTGTGAGCTTGACAGTAGGACTTCGGTAGTTTGAATGCAATTGGCCCCCATGGGGATTATTAGAAGGTATGGCTTTGTTGGAGTAGGTGTGGCCTTGTTGGAGGAAGTATATGTCACTGTGGTGGTGGGCTTTGACGTCTCTTGCTCAAGCTTAGCTCGGTTTAACACACAGTCCACTTCCTGTTGCCTGCAGAACGCCATGCTCCCCACCACAATGAGATGATAATGGACCGAACCTCTGAACTGTAAGCTGCCACCTTAAATAAATGTTTTCCTTTATAAGAGCTGCATGGTGATGGTGTCTCTTCACATCAACAGAAACCCTACCTAAGACATGTTAAATGGTTGGTTGATTGGTTGGTTGGTTGGAGACAGGGTTTCTCTGTGTAGCTTTGTCTATCCTGGAACTTTCTCTGTAGACCAGGCTGACCTTGAACTCAGAGATCTACCTGCCTCTGCCCCCTAAACATTGGGACTAAAGGCGTGTGTCACTACCACCCAGCATGTTAAAAGTTTAATTTGTTTTTTAGCAATGGAAGAGCCACAGAAGCTTTAAACAAGATGATGAGATCAGAGTTGTTGTTTCTTTGTTTTTTGTTTTTCTCTAGACAGGGTTTCTCTGTGTAACAGTCCTGGCTGTCCTGGAACTTACTTTGTGGATCAGGCTGTCCTCGAACTCAGAGATTCACCTGCCTCTGCCTCTCAAATGATGGGATCAAAGGCGTGTGCACCACCACTGCCCAGGTCAGAGTTCAATTTTTAAAAAAATTGCTGTGGCTATGCACACTATGCATTCAAAGACACAGGAAGTACTTGAAGAGGCTTCTGGTAGCTTCTCACATAACTTTTCCTAGTTATGTAACACATTTATATTTAACACTTGAGCACCTATTATGTGCCAAGAAACCTGACAGATCCCAAAAAAGACATGCCTACAATGATATACTTTTGTTGGGTCAAGATCAGCAAAAGCCCACAATAACTTTGCAAAGGTCATGAAGGAGACTCTGTGGGTGGACAACCCAGCAATAAATAAGGACCTTTGCTTGGAATGCCTGGGTGAGGATTCACAAATAGGGCATGTGCATGTATGAAAGATAAAGCAGGGACCAAAGCTGGTGTAGTTTCATGCCAGCACTCAGGAAGGCTGAGGCAGGAGAACTGAGAGTTCAGACTGGTGTTACAATGTAAGGGTCTGTCTCAAAACAAACACAACCAGACAGAGTGCAAGACATGGCTCTCTACCCCTAAACCTAAATTCTAAATTGTGGTTTTTCAAGAGGAACAGAGCCCATCACATGGCTGGGACAGTGGCAGACTCCCCCATCCTGCCAAGCTTAGGTTATACCAGAACTACCAGCATGTCAGTGAGTCCTTGCCCTCAGCAAGCCAAGGAGCTGGAGGTGGCTGAGCTACTTGGAGACTGGACTCCTGGGTCAGGAGGGGGTCTCCTGACTTGCTTCGATGAGAGATAAGTCACCAGGTACCTATCAGTGTGCCACTGTGGGATACCCCCAATAAAAACCAGGTACAGAGATGGCATCCTTCTAGATCTGGATTCTCTCCCTTAGAATTTTAGACTCCTGAGCTGTGAGACCTTGGGATTCCTGACCTCTCTTGAGCCTTGATTTCCTCCTGTAACATAAAAGCAAAACAGCAAAGATCACCAGGATGGAAAGAATGCAGTTTTAGAATGTAGAGAAAGGCCCAGAATGATCACACAAACTGTCAGTGGGGGCTGGGAAGAAGAGGTGGAAAACTCCTGGGCTATCATACTTTGTTAGGAGGAAATAGGAAAGATGATGGCTTCAGAAATGCAGATGCAGTCAGACCCCTGGTTATTCCTGACCACAGCCTCCACAGTTCCAAGGTTCACTGTTTTCAGTGAAACTAACTACCTGCTCAGTCCTTCCTGGCAAGAAAGCCTCAGGGGGAGCTCCTTCTAGGTGAGCAACCCAGGAATGCCTGTCAGTCAACACTTTGTGGAGTAGAAGCAGCTTCCCACACCTCCACTGTAGCTTCTAACAACATTTTCCCACCTCCTGGTGATAGGCAACGCTTGGCATCTTTCCTAAGAATCCAAAGCTACACAATTCCCTGTTGCCAGCAGGCAATCAGCTAGCTCGGTTGCTATGCAACCCGCAGGAACAAAAGTGGTGAAGTCCTTTCCAGAGAAATGGAAAAGTACGGGGAAGAGCCATGCCTCCTTAAGTCACAGCCTCTAAATGTCTACCAGAGGCAGCAGGGGTCTTTTAGGAAACAGGCCAGTTTATTCACTCACCCGTCTAATTCTCTTTTGTTGCTGCCCTTAGCAGCAGAGACTGCGGGCATGGTGTGTGCTGCATACAAACCCCAAGCCCGCTCTGGCCTGAAGACCAGGCAGCAGGCCTACAGCAACACTCTGAGGAGGGCGTCCTCCAGCTCCAGGCAGCATGTGAGCTCAGCCAAGAATAAAGCTGTCCTGGGAGACCACACCTCCGCCTCACTGGTATCTGGGGCAGGAGGCAATCACAACCCCAAGAGACATACATTAAAACCAGCGGGGGCCAAATGAACTGTGTACCCCATATCCAGCCCACTCTCCAGAGATCTGGCTTCTATTCCCTACCCCCAGGGGTGTGGGCTGGGGGGGGCGGGGAAGGTTGGCTAAGTGGTCAAAAGACCAAGTTCTAAAGTCCAACATCTGGCTCTATAGTGTGCTGTGACCTCAGATGAATTACTTAACCTTTGTGGGCCTCAATTTCATCATTACAAAAACAGGCTGGGAATGCTGACATTTTAGGGTTGCTGTGAAGGCCAAGTAGGTAAACCCTGGTAAAATAAAATCTAGGACGGATCTCTCAGTTCAAGGCCAGCCTGGTCTACAGAGCTAGTTCCAGGGCAGCCAGGCTACACAAAGAAATCTTGTCTCAAAAAACAAAACAAAAACAAAAAAAAAAAAAAAAAAAAAAAAAAAAAGAAGACCCAGGTCCGTGACAGGTGGGAGGAACTGAACTCAGAATATGGCAGCTGACAGAACTCCTGTTCCCCAGGTTTGAACTGGTGGCTCCAACATCAACAACAGCAGTGGCTAGACTAAACATTCATTACCAAATCTAGGTGCCAACCAGAGAGCTGAGTTTGTTTTGAGGCCCTAGCAAATCCTTCTGCAGCTTTCTTCAGCCCTGAACTATTGTATTTAAATTACTGTTCCCTTGTAGCAAGAGTGGTCTTTCTCTGGCCTTTATTTGAAGTCAGCCTTTACAGCTCAGTTGACGAATGTAGTGATGTCCCAAAGGATTGTTTATACATTATACCGACAGGCAGATCTCTGAGTTCAAGGCCAGCTTGGTCTACAGAGTGAGTTCCAGGACAGCCAGGGCTATAGGAGAAACCCTGTCTTGGAGGAAACAACAACAACAAAAAAGAAAGAAAAAGAAAAGCTGTGGGATGGAGTTGGCTCAGTAGTGGTTAAGATCACTTGTTGCTCTTGCAGAGGACCCTGATTCCCAGCACCCACATGGTGGCTCACAACCTCTGTAACTCCAGTCTTAGGGGATCGAACCCCCTCTTCTGACCTCCCTGGGCACCAGGCATGCACTGGTGTATATGCACACCTACAGGCAAAACATTCACACATACAATAAAAATAAATACACCGGCATCTGTAGTGGTGGTGGCCAAGGCTACATAGAGAAACCAGGGTTTGAAAACAAACACACACACACACACACACACACACACACACACACCAACTCTAAATCAAACAAAACAAATAAATCCCCCCCCAAAAAAGTCTAGGTGGTGGTAAACACCTGTAATTCTATTTATTTATTGTGTGTTTGCATGTATGTGTGCACATGTGAAGGTCAGGGGAAAACTTATAGGAATCTTTTTTCTCTTCCACCTCACCAGCCCCAGATGCTATCTTTTAAATGAAGGACCTAAAAATAACTGCTGTAAATTGGCTAGGGAAGGAGGTATATGGGGATGGGAGTTAGAGACAGAAAGTAACGTATCTTACATGCCATATCCCACACCTGATTTGCCTCAAGTATCTGATACACACAATGCCATGACGACCTTGGGAGAAAGTAATATGCCCATTTTACAGAGGAGGAATCTGAGGATCTTAACTACTGTTTAGATCATTCCACACCTGGTTCCAAAACTGGTGACCTCTTGCTCAGATTAAGCTTTGTAAAATGAACTCAAGAAAGCTAATCTCCATGCCTTCCAGAACTCCAATACAGCTTTTATAGGTACACTGTGCCTATTTTCAGTGTTGGGAAGGGCTTACTCATAAAACAAGAAACTGAGATCGACAAGATGGCTCAGAAGATAAAGAAAGGTACTTGCTGCCAAGCCTGATGACCTGAGTTTAATCTCCAGAATCCATATGATAATAGAGAACTGACTCACACAAATTGTCCTCTGCTGTGCACATGCATTGTGGCATGTGCATACATCTCCCTCAACACAAAATAAATGTGCAAAAGAAAAGAAAAGAAAACTTCAGAAATCTTTTTTTCATTACCCATTGTCAGGGTCTCATGTATCCCGGCTAATCTCAAACCTGCACACATATACATCTACAGCAAACACATGTTTGAACAAACACACAGCGTGTTAGTCTCACAGATCCCAGGTCTCCCTGCCTCCTCTCTGACCTCTGATGGTCCAGCACCTTACAGAGCAACTCATAGATTCTTTTCCTCAAGTATCATCAGTCATGTTATTCCCTGATTTAAAATGGTACAGAGCGGAGGTTGAAAAGATGGCTCAGTGGTTAAGATCACTGGCTGCTCTTCCAAGAGGACACAGGTTTGACTTCCAGCACCCATATGGTGGCTCACAACCATCTCTAACTCCAGTTCCCAGGGATCTGATTCTCTCTTCTGGCTTCTGTGAACACTGCATACATGCACATGGTGCATATACATACATGCAGGCAAAACACCCATATACGTAACACAAAATAAAACTTTAAACACACTGGGGAAAAAAACAAACAAACAAACAAACTGAGGTTTTCTTCTTACCAATTTTTCTACTAGCCATGGTGGCATGTGCTTGTATTCCAAGCACTCAGGAGGCTAAGGCAGGAGAATTGAAAGTTCACAGCCAGCACAAGGCACACAGTAAGAACCAGTCTCAAAAAAGGAGACCAAAACAAGGTAGAGGAAAAGAAAAAGTCAGTGATGTTTATGAAGTAATCAGTGCATACTAGAGATTGACCAGATACAGCTACTACCTCACAGGTATTAATAGACCAGTGCACTTATCATCAAAAATCTTGGAGTGCAAAGTATAGAAAGAACAGAGAATGTGAAAAAAAAAAAAAAAAAAAAAAAGATGTTCTCAGAGTACAGAGTCATAAGGCATTACGTGAGACAGTCCCACTGTTTGGATGCAGTGGTATATTGCAAAGGATATAACACTACTCATTCACCTCAGCTGAATGAACATGTAAGAGGACTTTGGTTTTTAATCCTGGCTCCAGCAGTCATCCAGGCTCTCAAGGTCTTAGATTCGCCATGTAAAAGAGGCTGAACTACATCATTGTAAACACATCCTAATTCCCCATTAAGAATTAAGTGCTTGATAAACATTTAATGAAGACCATCCCCAACCAACAGCCAAAGAACATAGAAAGTTACATTTACAAGGTCATGGGATCAGAGGAGGACATGAACTGTAGCCCAGATTTCTTTCTACACCCTTCTCACACTCATACTTTCCAAGGTCCAAATGTGACATTATGCCTTTCTTCCAAACTCAAAAGTCATTTATTCCATTAAATAATCTTTGCCTGACTCCACTTAATCAAAGGACAACAGGATCAGGACAAAACACCCCACACTATCTAAAGAATCAAATTAACTTAAGAGATAATCTAGCTGCAAATCCCCTGCCTTGGCCAAAACTCAAGTGATTTGTTCAGATAAATGAAATGGAGAGTTTTATTTTACAGTTTGATTTTAAGCAATGGGACAAAAAGAAAAACTTCAAATGATAATACTTCCTGAGAGTACAACACATAACTTTTTAAAAATTAATTCTATGTTAAAAGTTGTGCCACTTGGTACAAAGCAGATTCACAAAAGTAATCATAGGTTACCCGAAAATGTCCACAGGTATTTTATTGCTTTATTTGTATTGACAAAATACACACTTTACAGTAAAGTTAATATTATACCTTCCTAGGATTATCAAGTTAAGAGTGAAAAGCCACCTGCCAGTCATGGTCAACTTTCTAGATGTCTCACAACAGAAGAGTCAAGGTCAAACGGTTGAGTCTTCTCATCTTTCCACCTAGTATCTGAAAAGCAACTAACTGTGAATTCGAAATACTTGACTTGGTACTCTGACAAATACAAACGACCACACCCTGGTTCAGAGTTCAGTGACACTAGGCTGTGCTGAACAAGGATCACAGAGGGGGTGTGCAGGGTCACTGCTCAGGATACGGGACTTTGGTGACACTGTGGAAGCCAGAACTTTCATCTACTTTTTTTTTTTTTTTTGCAGTTTTACTATCTATCAAGTTGGAAAAAAATCATCTGACATCTAGTCGCCAGATGAATATATAAATCAAGTAAAGCTAGTCAAAAGTCTTGACATCTGGTGCAGAGGTGAGAAACCACTGTTATCATGACTATTTACGATCCTGGGGCCCGGAATACTGTACCCTTCCTACATCTATGACCCGGCGGAGTGTTTTCAAAAAGTCGCATTGGGTACAGCTTCTGCAGAATCCAGGCCGGGAAACCACAGATACACACAGCTAGCCAGTCTCTGATGATGATGGGAAGTGAGGGCTCCAAGCACCCCCGGTTTAGATGAACCCACAACCACCGCGCCCCTCAGTCACCTTGTCATCACCTTGAGGAGCAGAAAACCACCCCAGGGCAGGGGGCAATTCGGCTCTCAGAAAATAAGGAGTGCCCCCACCCCTTGATCAGGCTGAGGCTGCTTAGACTCCAGCTTCCCGCCGGGCGGGGACGGGGACTGGGAACTGGCGGCGCCAGGGACGCCTTGACCTAGGACAGCGCGGGAGCGGACAAGGGCGATCGGCCCGCCACCGGGTCAGGTACGCGGAAAGTCAGTGCCAGGGCGAGCCCGCCTCGCCTGGCCTCGCCTACCGCCGCAGGCAGAGCAGGAGGCTCCCCGCCCCCGAAAACCCACACCTCTGAGCTCGCTCACCTGCAGCCGGGTCACCAGCAGGCTGTAGGGCGCCATTTTGTGCACTGACAAAGATGAGGTCGCGTGAAAGTGACGTCCCCGTCGGCGTATTTGAAGGCGTGGGGAGGGGCGTGGCCTCCAGAGAGGCGCGTCACGGTGACGCTCCGCTCTTCGCCCCCCGAGCCCGAGTCCAGACAGCGCAGTGGGCGGGACTTCCGGGGCGGGAACCCGGCGAGAAAGGAGACGCTGCAGCGAGACTGCCAAGTTGGCTTTCGGGGCCGTCCTGTCGTTTTTGCACTTGGGAATGGAAGCTGGAGGGGAGTCAGGAGTTCAAGGTCATCCTTCACGTCAAACCCTAACTCACATACTTTGCGGAAGCATGCATGAGGCCCCTACCCTCAACCCCGAGCACAAAAAGTAACATATGCAGAAAAATTTTTTTTTTGTTTTTGTTTTTATTTTGTTTGTTTTTCGAGACATCCCTGGCTGTCCTGGAACTCGCTCGGTAGCCCAGGCTGGCCTCGAACTCACAGAGATCCGCCTGCCTGTGGCTCCCGGGTGCTGGGATTAAAGACTGGGATTAAATCCAAGAACAAATTTCGGATTATGCGTTCAAATCGGGAAGAAAAAAAAAAAAGCTTGGATGCACCTGCTAGGCCCAGGCGAGCTCACGCTGAGGGAACTCTCGCGAGAACGAGCGGGATTTGGTGAGCTGGAGGGTAAAGGCTGATGGGCACGTGGACGGCCAATCATGGAGAAGTGGGTGTAGGTTAGAGGTCGTGCGGAAGTTCTCTCAGCTTCCGGCCGCCGGCTTGGAAAAGAGTAATGGCTAAACATCATCCAGATTTGATTTTCTGCCGCAAGCAGGCTGGTGTAGGTGAGCTGGTTCCCCGATCCCTTCCGTCTGAGCGGGATGGTATTAGGAACTGGGGGGCTAGGGGGTTCGCCTCCTCTTTAAGGCCTTGGCTCGGGGGCTCCACGTTTCGCGCCTTAGGGTCCCCCGGGTGTTCTGGAAGCACGCACCGGTTTGTGGCTTCTGATAAGAGGACGGGAGCGCGCGTCTGCGCCTGACGCTGGCGGGAGCGCGGTGCCGGGTCTGGAGAAGCCGTCCCAGATTGCTTGGGCCTTGGGAGGGTTCAGGACGGCTTTGGGGACAGGGCTTTGGTGCAGAGCAAAATTTAGGGGCATGGGCCGGGCGTGCTAGGTCACGACCGCAATCCCATCCCCAGGGAGGCTGAAGGCAGGAAGGTTGCTGTGAGTTCGAGGCTGGCCTGAAGTACCTAAGAAGGTCCAAGCTCCACATCGGGAATCTGCCTCAAAGTGGGGTGGGGGGGCGGTGGAGAGGGAGGAAAAGGAGACTTAAGACAGCTATCCTGCACAGCTTCCTGTCCCATCTCACCCTCAGCTTGAGGAACAACTTCCCTGCCGAATCACAATTTTAATTTTAACTCGACTTTCTACCGTCTTTGATCTTGCAGCTATCGGAAGACTGTGTGAAAAATGTAAGCGGAACGTGCCCTCTCACACCTTGCCCCCTTTGCCCTCTGAAGAGACAACAAGCCGTTAATTCCAGAGGAACAGCAAAGAAGCATTGACTAGATATGCCAGGCTGCAACGAACCCCGAATGTCTGGCTGCAAACCGAAGGCTCCCTCACTATCCACCCTCTTTAGCTAGCACATGTTTAATATTTCAAACTTAGGTTTTCAAAAAAAAAAAAAATGTCTACCTTTGGACAGTAAGAACTGTCAGAATAGTGTAAACCTTCCCAGGCCACAGTGTGTGCAAGAAGGCATGGGATTTGTTGACAATAACCACGTAGACTTACAACCTCTCAGATAATATTCCAGACTCTTTCCATATATGAATTAACACTTGTATATGTTGAAGGAAGCTGAGGTAGATAGAGGATAAGGCTTATGCTGACAAGATAGAGGAGAGGTCCGAAGTCACTGTCAAAAGGAGACTAGTCATTTCCCCCACAGGACAGGGAAAAGAGCTTTAGGAAGGAATCGCTAGCGAATATAACTCCACTCTCCTTTCTTTGCAGGTGATGGCAAATGTGTGATTTGTGATTCCTATGTGCGACCATGCACCCTGGTTCGTATATGTGATGAGTGTAACTATGGGTCTTACCAGGGCCGGTGTGTGATCTGTGGAGGTCCCGGAGTCTCCGATGCCTACTATTGTAAAGAGTGCACCATTCAGGAGAAGGATGTGAGTACAGACTGAGCTTCCCACCTGACCTTTCTTCCTTTTTCTTTGGACCATTTTGCCATCCATGGCCGTCTCTTCTGGTCTATGGAGATTGCGATGTTCAGCTAGTCAAGTAGGTAATTTCTTCACGCCAGTGAGCCAAACTGGGTGTGGTCTAATCAAGAGCAGTTATTCTGTATCAAAGGCAGAATGCAAGAGAAGCAAGTCTTTATCAGTGTCAGCAGTCTGGAGAACCTTCTCTCTGTTCTTTGATGTCTCCCGTGCGTGGGTGAATGGGCATGCGTAGAGATCAAAGGACAACTGCAGAGATCAATTCTCCCTTTACACTCTGATCCTGGGAGTTGAACTCAAATGTTGGGCTTGCCAAGTACATTTCCCTGCTGTCCTAGTTTCTATTGCTATGACGAAACACCATGATCAAAAGCAGACCGAGGAGGAAGGGGTTCATTTCTCCTACCCCTCCAAGTAACAGTGCATCACTGAGGGAATTCAAAGCAAGCACCTGGAGACAGGAACTGACGCAGAAACCAAGGAGGATCACTGCTTACTGGCTTGCTCCCTTATGGATTGCTCAGCCTGCTTCATTACAGCATCCAGGACCACCAGCCCATGGGTAGCACTAACCACAGTAGGCTCTCCCACATCAATCATCAGCCAAGAAAATGCACCACTGTCAGTCTAGTGGGTTTTCTCAGTTGAGGTTCCCTCTTTCACAGTGATTCTAGTTTGTATCAGGTTGACGTGAAATTAGCCAGCATCCCTGCTGAGCCATCTTGTCAGCTTGTTAATATTTTTGTTTGTTTCTGTTTTTTGAGACAGGGTTTCTCTGTGTAGCTCTGGCCATCCTGGAACTCACTCTGTAGACCAGGCTGGCCTGGAGCTCAGACATTAACCCACCTCTGCCTCTCAAGTGCTAGGATTAAATACATGCACCACCATTGCCTGGCTTCATCATTATTCTTTTTTTATGTGTGATTTTTTTGTTTGTTTGTTTTATTTTGTTTTTCAGGATAGGTTTCTCTGTGTAGCCCTGACTGTCCTGGAACTCACTCTGTAGACCAGGGTATCCTCAAACTCAGAGATCCACCTGCCTCTGCCTCCCAAGTGCTGGGATTAAAGGTATGCGCCACCACGGCCTGGCTCATTATTATTCTTATCCACATATAACATCCTTGTTTGTGAATTATAAAGAGCATATAGGTGGTGTTTAATAGACACTTAATAGTTCTGTCTTCCTCTTTTTCATGCTGGACAGGCATCAAGTGTGTATCCCAGTCTGGCCTGGAACTGGAAATTCTGCTTCCTCCGCTTCCTGACTGCGGAGGCTACAGATTTGAACAGCACACCCAGATTGGTTGTTCTCTCTGGGGAGGGGTGGGGTTTAGTGCCTCAAACTCACAGCAGTCCTCCTGCCTCAGCCTCCTAGGTACTAGGATTGCATGTCCAACTCAGTTCTCTCGAATCTGCTGGGAGAAAGGACAGTTTAGGTGGCTATAATGGCAAAATTGAATTGAGAATAGTTGTAGTTGATACCAGCTTTAAAAAGAGTGGTGGTGTGTAATGAATTAATTGCTGGTCTTCCTTATGTTTTTGTTTCTTGAAGGTGTCTAGCGTGGAAAGGAAATGTATCCGTAGCCTTCAATTCTCTTAGCAAGCCTCAGTGAGGTGGCTTGTAGGTCTGGCTACAGACAAGTTTAACCTTATTCTTAGACTAGTATTAGGTACAAAGCAACAGGGCATTGTTTCTTTTGTAACAAAATGAAAGGAAGTCAGTTAGAGTCTCACTGGACTAATAGAGGGTGCTTGCTGGAGTACCTAGTCTGGAATAAGACAAAATATGTAATTTCTTTTTTTTTCCCCAGAGCTGAGGACTGAACCCAGGGCCTTGCGCTTGCTAGGCGAGCGCTCTACCACTGAGCTAAATCCCCAACCCCCAAAATATGCAATTTCATATTCCCATGAGCAAAGTGTAGGTGGTTTGTGGATGTAATCTCTCCCTTATTCATCACAACATGTGACCATGTAAGCTGAGGTTATTGTCACCCTCGTTTTTATACTCTGTCCCAGGCTTACTAAACCTTGTGTCCATATCGCACCATGTTGTGCTTTTCTCAGTCCTTGGTGTGTGCTCATGATAAAGAGAACCAGCCCAGCCAGCCGTCTCAGGACTCCACAGTTAGATGCCACCCACCACTAGGTCCAGAAGCCAAATAGGACTTTGAGGAGAGGGGGGAAGTTGTTCCATATGGTACCGAAAATGATCTATGATAGCTGAGCTTTCAGTTTTGAATGACTATATTAAGTAAATAATACACAAAGGTAAGAATAACTATCACGTAGCAGATAGATAGCAAGACGTCATCAAATCGAGTCTCCTACCACATCCAGCAGAAGTTGATTGGGGAAGCCACCTTCAGGCATTTAGCAGGAGCTCCTACTTGAGAGCTTTTTCTCCATGGATTAGCTTCAGACTTCTCTTACTCCCTGCGTGCATTTTTCTTTTAAATGTGTTTTTTTGTTTTTTTTTGGTTTTTCGAGACAGGGTTTCTCTGCGTAGCTTTGCACCTTTCCTGGAACTCACTTGGCAGCCCAGGCTGGCCTTGAACTCACAGAGATCCGCCTGGCTCTGCCTCCCGAGTGCTGGGATTTAAGGCGTGCACCACCACCGCCTGGTCTCCCTGCGTGCATTTTTATATCATAGGATAAACAAATGGTTTCTGTTGGAAACAGCCTTCTCACTGTTCTCAAGGCTGCGGTGCTTGGTTTGCTTTGGTTAATGTCTTTGTTGCGTCTGTTTGTCTGTGTGCGTGCATGTGATGTTAAGAGGACAGCCCAAAGCTGCAGTAATATCTTTTGGTGGTGATGGTGGTGGCGGGGAACAGGGTTTCTCTGTGTAGTTTTGGTACCTGTCCTAGATCTTGCTCTGTAGACCAGGCTGGCCTCGAACTCACAGATCCACCTGGCTCTGCCTCCCGTGTGTTAGGATTAAAGGTGTGCGCCACCACCGCCCGGCTGCAGTAATACCTTTATCTGCTTGCTGCTTTTCCCTGTCCCTGAACCAGAGGGGCGGCCTGGACCAGGATGGAGTTTTAGTGCAGCCAAACAGTATTGTTTACTCTGTTGAATCCACTGTTGTTTGGGAAAAGGAGAAAATTGTTGATTAAGTCTAAAATCATAATTTCAGTTGGTGGTTTGAACAGTCTCCTGCCCTAAATGCTCTTTCCCGTTCCTTAGACAACTAGAACTCAATTGATGGCATTCTGTCTTCTACAGCTGTGGATCGGGTCCTCCATCTTTCCTTTTCTCAGGTCTTGGTAACAGTGCCTAATCTGTAATACAAGGATGATACTCTGTTTTTGGTACTCTGCCTATAAAGTATTCCTGGAAGACAAAGAGAGGTACCCCCACCCCACCCCCAAGCCCACTCCAGACATTTGGTACTTAGGAATTGGGAAGTACTTAATGTAATGGAAAGAGGAGGTTCACACAGTTCTTAAGCTAAAGGGTCCAGGTAGATACAACACTCTTGAAATTCCAGTTACAGCTAGAGACTTGAGCTTGGGACCAGAGAATCCTTACTAAGTGGTAATTGCCATCTCACCTGTCTGCATGCGCCGTGATCTGATACCTTTGGATCCCTGTCCCTCATTCTGCCCCCGAGAATTATTTCAGACGTCACTTCACCTACTTCACATTATCCAGGAACGTTCTGAGGACACTTGAGCCCAAGCTCACCATTACTCGGCACTAGTTTCCAAGGAACACAAAGCAGTCCCGTGACATGATCCAGCCTCTCTCCCTTACAGACAGACGATCATGTAGATGCAGGGCCCGGGCTTTTTCCTGTGTAGAAATCTTCCTGCAGCTTTTATAATTGATAAGGTAATTTAATAAGGTCGGTAAGCTGATCTGGGTATCCTCATTTGTAGTTTTTCAAAACCTCAAAAATAACAGAATCACGAGCTAGGCATGGTGGTGCATGCCTGTAATCCTAGCACTTGGTATGCTGAGGCGGGAAAATTGCCAGTTTAAAACCAGTCTGGAGCCAGGCAGTGGTGGCACACACCTTTAACCCCAGCACTCAGGAGGCAGAGGCAGGTGAATCTCTTGAGTTTGAGTCCAGCCTGGTCTATAGAGAGAGTTCCAGGATGGCCAGGGGTTCACAAAGAAACCCTGTCTCAAAAATAAAAATAAAACTAGTCTGAGATACCCTGTCTTATAATACAGAAAGACTACCAAGACTCACCACTATCTTGAAACCTTGGTAGTAGAGGACTAATTTGAACATTCTCGTGATATGACAGCAAACAAATCCCCTTGACCCTGATCCCAGCCAGAGAATGTGAAAAATAAGTAACATTTGTGGAGTTTAAAATGTATATTTATTTTTGCAGTACAGGGGTTGAACCTAAGATTTGCATAACCCAAACCGGTTCTCTGTAATAGCCGCCAGTCTACTGAGCCATCTCTTCAGCACCCATATTTTTCTTTTTCTGTTTTTCTTTCTTAATAATTTTATTTTTATTTTATGTGCATTAGTGTTTTGCCTCCGTGTATGTCTATGTGAGGGTGTCGGGTCCCCTGGAACTAGAATTACAGGCAGTTGTGAGCTGCCATGTGGGTGCTGGGAATTGAACCCAGGTCCTCTTGGTAACTGCTGAGCCATCTCTCCAGCCCTTGCACCCATATTTTTCTAACAAGGAATTAAATGTTGGCTAGGAGTGGACTTTAAGTTGCAGATCATTGTAATATTGGAGCTAGAATTGTCCTGATGCGGGATGCTTGGTCTAATCCATGCACTTCCTCTAATCACTTCACTGTATTTCTCAGGCTGAAAAACATTTCTTTCCTTTCTTGTCTTGCTATTTCTACATTCTCACCTAGTTTATTTTGTTGAGCATAACCAGAAAGATGAATAGACCATTAACCCAAAAGCTATAAAATGGTCTTTTTAGAGGGGCTGACAAGATTGCCCAGTGAGTACAGGCCTTCACTGCTAAACCTGAGAACCAGACTTCAATCCCCAGATCCCATTCTCCTCTGAGCTCTGTGTTCACACCATGGCGTGTATATGTACACACATACTAAATAAATAAATTTTTTTTTAAATTAAGAAATGGTCTTTGAAAACTCATAAAGCTAGAGAAGAGACAGTACTGACTGATATGGGGGAGGCTCCCCCCAGTTTATAAATGGAGGTGTTTGGATACATTTATGGGGCAAAAACATTTTTTGTGTGGTTTCGGGTTTTGGTTTTTGATAACAGGGTTTCTCTGTATAGTCCTGGCTGTCATGGAAGTCGCTTAGTAGATCTCAAACTCACAGAGCTCAGTCTGCTTCTGCCTCTTGCTGGGATTAAAGGTGTACGCCGCTGCCCCTTGCTTGGGTCTTTTTTAAATCCTTTTTTTCTGTTGGGAGTTGTTGGGGATTAGACACAGGCCCAGGCAGCGGTCTGCAAGCTCGGGGTGCTGAGGTGAAGAGTGATGTTTTTCCTACTCCTGGGCTAAATTTGATTTGAAATCTCTTAAGTCAGATTCAGGGGCTTAACAACTCTGTTCTGTTTTTCAGAGAGACGGTTGCCCAAAGATTGTCAATTTGGGGAGCTCTAAAACAGACCTGTTCTATGAACGAAAAAAATACGGCTTCAAGAAGAGGTGATGAGTGGGCGGCTCCTTCCTCCAACGTCAAGCTGTTGCAGCTGCCAGAAAAGACACCCTACTACCACCAGCAGAGAGACCGGAGCCCAACGTATCACCAGAACAGCCCGCTAGAGCTAGTGTCCTGACCCCTGACCCCTGCCTTTCCTCACCATGCTTGTGCGGGTGGAAGAGGGGTCTTGACAGAGCGCTCTAGCAGACTGAAGACAAATTGCTAGGTTAGTTTGTAGTTTTTGTTCTAGTTGAAGAAGTAAGGCTCTGCTCTCTACTTTGATAGATTCTCTCCACACCAAAAGCTTCAAAACAAGTCTTCTGTCTGCGGCCTTGACAACGAAGCCGCTGCAGGCAAAGCATGGCCTTGCAGCAGCTGTGATGGTGGTAGTCTTCTGTGACCCTCAGTGTGGCCAGGAGCCATCAGAACAGTAATGTGATGTAACACTTCCCGGGTGGCGCTGGTTTCATGCTTTTTTCCTTCTTAGAAATTGGAAGTTTCTGTTGTTCTAATAAAGTTGGTGTGTATTTTCTGGTAGTTGGTTGCCTTCCCATTACCTTGAGATTCTACTTTGTAATCGTCCAGGTTTGGGTGAGTGAAACTATAATAGAGGCTGTGGGGTTGATGGAGTGCCTTGTCCTCTTACTGCCCCTGGAAAAAAACCTAGAGGCCACCTGTGCCTTTTACTGTGGGGGAATGAGTCCATCTTAGCTTTCTTTTTTTCTTCCTATCTCATTTTTTTTGTCTCACTCATCAGCTCAGGCGGACCTGGAAATTGTTGCAATCCTCCTGCCTTAGCCTTCAGAGTGCCGGCATTTCATATGTGATTAACCATACCTGGGCTTTCTAATATCGATTTCAAAGAGATATCCTACATTAATGGTGAAGAAAATATGATTAAATTAAATTGATTAATTAGAAAAACTGTACATATATATTTATTTGAAGGAATAACTAGAAACTTTTCTCAAAACTAGAAAATTCAGCCATACTCATCTACTTGGATCAATTCATTTCTGCCTGCTGAAGTGAGAATTTTCTGGGGTGGGTGTTTCTGCATTGAGATGTATTAAATAGGTCGTTAGTGCCATAGATTTGGGTCCTGAAGAATCTATGTACTTAGTCTTAATTTATGCTGCATCTGAGTAACAAAATCGGCAAGAAATAACTGTCTATGTATTTATTTAATGCGCATTGGTGTTTGGCCTGCATGTATGTCTGTGAAAGTGTCCAACCCTCTGGAACTGGAGTTACAGTGTTAAGCTACCACATGGGTGCTGGGAACTGAACCTCGGTCCTCTGAAGAGCAGCCAGGGCTCTTAACCACTGAGCTCTAGCCCTGAAATAACTTCTTTTTATTGAGGGTTTTGGTTTGGGTCAACAAAAAAAAAAGAAAGCTCTTAGTCATATGTGATGTAATGAGTTCAATTAAGACAGTCCATGTCTTGAGAGAATGACATGAAGGAGAAAACAGAAACATCTATTACAAGCCACAGGACGTGCAAAGGAAGGATTCTTGGACCAGCTTGGCAAGCACTTCCCAAAACCAAGACGGGTCTGGACCACAGGATAAACCTAATCCTGAAGGCTACGAAGTGCTTTGCTCCCATGTCACCTGGCCCTTCTACCTACCCTCTTGGTGCTGTGGCCACTGGGCCCTTCCTCAGAGCCTTGACTTCTGCCTCAGAGCTTTTGCCTCTGCCTCAGTGTGACTAATTTTTTAGCCTGTTGAGCCTCTGTGGTGTTCCTGCTTAACTAACTCTTCCCACTCATTCTTCAGACCTGCGCCAAATACATCCTCAGATGTCTCCCAACCTGCAATCTAATTTCCCCTTGTACTCCCACGTAGCATTTTCTATGTGTTCCTGAAGCATTTAGTGGTTATTAACCATCACCTTGTAAGCCATGTTCTTCCCAGGGGTAACATGTTCTATGTTGAATTCAAACAGCCTTGAAGGAAGCAGGCAGATGAGGGTAGGGCATGCAGGACAAGTGTGTGCTGGGAAACTGTAGAAAGGTAGTCTGGAACCTAGGGTTGTGTTCAGGGAGCCTGGAGCAGTTCTAAAGTACCAGGAGAAACAGAACACAGCATCATTTACAGATTAGGGTTTGTAACTGATTTTTTTGTTGTTGCTGTTTACAGCCTGTTTCAGAGACTGACTCTTCCTATAGAAGGGTCCTCCAGGCCTTGGAAATTCTTTCACCCCATCCTCCCCAAGTACTGAGATTAGGCATGTGCTGCCATGCCCAGCTTGTAGCTTATTCTTTAGTAACTTCAAAAATCTTTAGATATGTAACAAACGCCCCCCCCCCAGGTTCCATTGCTTATCTTTTTCTTTCTGAAGGTGTTGGGGCTCAAACTCGGGGCTTGTGCATGTGTGCTCTTAAGACTGCAACAGATCCCCAGCCTTTATTGACCACGTGGTTATGTCTTACATCTACCAGGGTATGGGAAGCCATTCTAGTTGGAAGGAAATATCCCCAAAGCTGCACTATTCTGCCTCAATGGATGGCCACTAAAAGAGCCTTAGGGGAGCGTCCATCCATGTTCAGAAGGATCTCAGAGGGCATGCTCCCTTCACAATGGGTTAGTGCGCAAGTTCAACTCCCCTGTGGAATCCATCTCTCTGTCACCTAATATTCTAATTCCAATCCCACTGATGCTTTGTTTTCTTTCTGTTGATCACTGACCGAGAGAAAATAGAATGAGTTTGGGAGACCTCCAGTGTGGTCATTCAGCGGGAGAGTGCTCTTTTGCATAACATTTGTTAGCTCCTGGGTTCAACCCCCAGTATAGCAAGTAACTAGCAACTGGATAAAACACTTTTTTTTTTTTTTTGGTCTATTTTGGGCATTAGAATAATTCACTTTGGGCTGAGCTTTGTTGTGACACCTTGAATCCTAGCACTTGGGAGGCAGAGGCAGGCAGATCTCTCTGAGTTCTAGGCCAGCCTGGTCTACAGATCATGTTCCAGGACAGCCAAGGAAGGCTATAAAGAGAAACCCTGTTTGGGGGGGAGAAGCGAGGAGTATTTACTCTTCTGGAAAAAAATCTGAGTTCATTTCCTATATCATCACCTATATCACACAACTCACAACCTCCTGTAACTCTAGTTCCAGAGTAACTCTCCCTTTTCTGGTCTCCATGGGCACCTGTTGCCTGCTCTTCAGATCGGGTTCTATTCCTAGCACCCACATAGTGGCTCACAACCATCTGTAAATCCAGTTCCCAGGGGATCTGATATCTTCTGGCCTTCATGGGCACTGCACCCACATGGCACACCTGGACATATGTTCAAACAAAACAAAACACATAGAAATAAGCAAATCTTTAAAAACACACACATACTTGCCTGGAGGTGGTGGTGGTGGTGGTGGTGGTGGTGGTGGTGGTGGTGGTGGTGGTGGTACACGCCTTTAATCATAGCAATCGGGAGGCAGAGTTCGAGGCCAGCCTGGTTTATATAGTAAGATCCAGGACAGGAACCAAAACTACACGGAGAAACCCTGTCTCCAAAAAAACCAAAAAAAGAAAAAATTAAAAAAATAAAAAAATAAACACGCACACTATAAACAGTAGACCAGGGCAGGCGACAGGCTCCATTAGGTTACCCTCTTATCACTACTTGTGGACCATCACAAATGAATACAGATGTGCACACAAAAATACTTGAAATATGAAAAAAAGTGTATAAATATATCCCTGTGTGTGTATACAGACACAGGAAAACGTTTATCAACATGCAGCCATAGTACAATGTGTCAATATATATCAGAAAATACATCCACCAGATGTTGACCTTGGCCTTCTAATTAGCAACTTTAATTCTTTGAGAATTTCACACACATATAGACTATATTTTTATCATATTGCAGCTTTTGCAGGGTACAGGGTCTTGCCATGAGCCCTAGAGGTTCTGGAACTCACTCCCAGACCAGGCCGACCTACATCCTGTGGCAATCCTGCCTTTACACTGTGAGCACTGTGATGACAGAAATGGGCAGTCACTGCTACACCTCGCTTAGCAGCTTGTAAAGGAAGGAAATGCCCATGGAATCAAACTGAACTGGCTGTTTCAGACAGACTATGTGTTACTGTTTTTAATGTGTAGCTTTTTTTTTTTTTTTTTTTTTTTTTTTTTTTTTTTTTTGCTTTTTCGAGACAGGGTTTCTCTGTGTAGTTTTGCGCCTTTCCTGGAACTCGCTTTGTAGACCAGGCTGGCCTTGAACTCACAAAGATCCGCCTGCCTCTGCCTCTGCCTCTGCCTCTGCCTCTGCCGCCGCCGCCGCCGCCGCCGCCGCCCCCCCCCCCCCCGCCGCCGCCGCCGCCGCCGCCGCCACCACCACCACCCGGCTAATGTGTAGCTTTTTAAAAGCTTCAGAATTCTTTGCTTTCAGTAATTTTCCTGCGACCTTCCAAAAAAAAAAAAAAAACCTCAAATTATTTCCATCTATTACTAGATACTTGATTCCTTATTAATGCTGTCCCTAAGTGTCCATCAAAGCTAAAAATGTTTGTTCCTTTGAATACTGCCTTTTGGTGTTTCTCTTTTTGTTGTTGTTATTATTGTTGTTGTTTTTCGAGACAGGCCTTTTGGTGTCTTAACAAAACAATGGTTAAATGTACTCTGCTTTACCAGAATTGATCTAGATCGCTCTTTCCCAGAACTCAGATTTTTGTCATGGCTGTCCTTGCTTCTGCCCAGCAGTGGCAGTAGATGTTAAGAATCAAACAGATGAACTCTTTTCTTGGAGGACATCAAAGAAACAATATAAAAAATCTCACCTGATGTGTGTGTATGAAATTGTGACTCATCTTGGATTAATTGAGCCAATTACGACCAGCTTTACTTGTTACTAGTAATAGTGACTGGCATGATTGCTTTGCTCTTAGAGGGAGAGTTCTCACCTCTTTGCAGGCGCCAGAGCTGACCCTTGTGAAAGCATGGTGTATGTCTTTCAACATATGGTTATTCAAATGGGAGGAGACTCCAGAATGCTTGAGTAGTAATTCAGTTTACAATTAAGCCCTGGCAAGATGAAATTACACACTGGGGAAGAGAAGAAAATTTCTCCTTACCACATAACTCGAGGCAGCAGCAATTTACAAGGGTGATTCCCTCTCTCCCTCTATTTTATTCTTTCCTATTTATAAACTCAAATCTTTACTCAAAAGTCCCATTTACCAAGGAGATGGGATTTTTCAGGGGTTTTTGTTGTGTGTAATGCTTTCAAGACTGATTCAAATAAAAGCATTAAATAAAAACAGGCGCATGGCCCTCCACATCTAACTGCCTTTTATCTGCATAAGCAAATCCTTGAAATACCCATTGACAGTTCGTTCCGGCTCATTCTAAACTCTCTCATCATTCTGTCTTGGAAGGTTTCTCACTGGGAAATGCACACTAACTAGGGTTTATAGGCTGCAATTTGGCCAATTTATCATGATGAAAAATAAAACTGTTTTGCAGATTCAAACATTTTCGGGGAGGGAGTCAGACCTGTTTGAGTCAAGCTTTACACGCAGTGTTGTTTAAACCCCACGATCTCCATGTTTTCAGAGATGAAGAAACCAATTTGGCGCCTTAAGGACAGCTGTTGCGCCGGGCGGTGGTGGCATACACCTTTAATCCCAGCATTGAGGAGGCAGAAGCAAGTGGATCTCTGTGAGTTCAAGGACAGTCTCGTTTACAATAGGGAGTTCCAGGACAGCCAGAACTGTTACACAGAGAAACCCTGTCTCGGGAAAAAAAAAAAAAAAAGTGTGTGTGGAGGAGAGAATATTTGTTACATTAAATCGAGAATGCACATTAGGTGGCAAAACCGGGATATAAACACACCTATTACCATGGCTGCTTCTAATTATCGACTACAAGTACCAGCATGCCTTGCGATACCACGCAAATGTACGCTTCTCAGAAGCTGTAGCCAAAACCCAATCAGACGCCGCCTCTCCCTGCTTGCGAGCCAATGGGAGGGCTGTTGCTAACTTGTCTGTTATATTTTTAGCTTTCATCCTGGTGGGAGGTCTCACAGCATAGATGGAGCACACTAATGGACAGGGGTGCAGGAAGGGAAGGGTAAAGTGGAGAGGGGCGTGTATGACGCTCTCTGACGCACGAGACTGGAAGTCCCAGGAGGAGTCCCGGAGCTGTCCAGCTGGGAGTGCGGGGGATGGAACGCATGCACTTCGATTGCCTCCCACCTCCCTGGCACCGCGGAGTTTGCCCTCCCTCCCGGCGTTTCTCGCCTCCTGTCCAGGAGAGCGTATTTAAACTTCTCTGGCTCTGTTGCTCTCTGCCCTTGCTAAAATGATCGAGGAAAATAAAATGCACAAGGTTCACACTTCGTAACTTTCCCATCTCCCCGCCCCACGTGGGTTCGGAGGCTGCACTTGTGCCAGAGCCCTCAGTAAAGAAACGGGTTGGAGAATAGGAAAATAAGCGACCTGAGACTGGGGTGGGGGTGGAAAGGCTGCACTTAGGGCCAGCGGTCCTCCAGCCTGGTGGTCTGAACAGTCCAGTCCTCCTGTGACTTCAACCCACCCCAGATTTCACCACCCCTATCTCTGAGCCCGCACTGTCACAAAGCCGCAGAGTGGAAAGCGTGACCGAAGTCCGAGCCGGGGGCCCAGGTGAGCCACGCTTCGCCGCCCAGCGCTGTCGGGCTGAACACCCTGCTCGCCTTGCCAGGGCTGGCACTTCTGCGACTAGGCTATTGCTCGAAGGAGCGTGGCTCTCGTGCTCTCCCGTGCGGGGGGCACCCTGCCCGTAAGAAAACGAGGACCGCAGTAGGGGAGTCACGGTCGCGCGTGGCCAGAGCTTTTATCTGGCGTTTAGAACCCAAATTTCAAGGATGAGAGTGCATGGTCCACTGGTGCTCCGCTCCTTTTTCTGGCCCACGATCTCCTCGCCCTCCCCCTCCCCTCCCTTCCCTTCAATTATTCCCGTCCCCACCAGGAGGGCGACGCTAGTAAACTCTGGTTAGCCCTGGTTCAGATCCAGACCATTCTAGATCTGGCGTCGTGCCCCATCTCCCCAAATTTAGAACAGATCGGAACCGGGGAGTGCGAGCCACGGGGACCATCAGAACTGGAGAGTCGCGCCGTCATCGTCTCAGGGGACCGTGGGAGGTGGGGCCGGTGCGGGGCTGACTCGGGCGAGAGCCCTCGGGGGGCCGGGTGACGCCAGCCCCTCCCCGCGACATCCACTGTATCCGAGACTGATCCCTGATGGCCTGCTGTGTCTCAGGCTCGTCCCTACCCTCCCTGCGCTTGGTCTACACCGGTGAAAACCGTACGTGGAGAGTTCACACTGCTTTGGAGCCTTAAGAAAAGAAATGGGGTGCGGAGGCGCTCAGAGGGACCATGAGGGCGAGCAGCCCCACTGACGACACGGCAGGGCGGGGTCTAGAGGATCCGCGAGGAGAAGATCGCTACTACTCCACACGTGTTATCTGGGGAAACCAAACCACAACTGGCCTGCTAGGGAGGGGTTAAAGAAGCCACGGAAAGAAAAGTAGTCCCGGCCTCACGGAAGGAAAAATAGTCCCAGCCCCGCCCCGGCTGGGCGGAGGGACGCATCACTCAGGGGTGGGGAAAGCAGATCCATGCGCAGGGTTGCTGAGGGTGAAACTTTTCATTGACTTTGCTCACTTCGGGCCGGGGCGCGGGAAGGTGCTGGTGGTTCCTGGGGCTGAGCGTCGTCGGAGCTGAGCGGCCAGAAGGACAGGACTTGCCCGCCGGCCACATCCCGGGCCGGCCTCCATCCACCGCGTGACGGGTGCCATCCTCGGGCCCGCCATCCCCGCGCCGTCGCCGCCGCCGACCTCGACCTCCAAGAACAGCGGAAAGAATCACATGAACTTGGTCCTCGTCCCCCTCAGCCCTCCACGACGTAGAAGGACACCGTGGCCCTCAGCCTCGAGGCGCCGGGGAGGCTGGGCGAGAGACCTCCGTCCCGCGGCCTGCAGAGCGCCCCGTCGCGGAGACCCGAGTGAGTGCGCGGGCGGGCGGGCGGGCGGGCGGGGGGCGCCCACATTGGCCTACTCCCCTGCCGCCTCCCTCTAGATCCGCCTCGGGTCCCTCTCCCATCACTTTGATCCTGGGGTACCTAGTTCCGAAGGCGGCGCTCTCCTGGGCGGAGTGTGTTTCCTCCCTGACCTCCTTCCCCATTTCTCTAAGCCTCACCCACTAGGTTTTCCTTGTGCCCCCAAAAGAAACCCAACTCCGGTCTGCGTTAAATAAATTAGGGGGAGGAGGGGGATTCGAGCCTTGTTTTTCTGCTGCTTTTCCCGTGTGAGGGAAATCGGGGCGGTGATTGTTAACACAGTTTGTTTCTGGCTCTTTGGGACCTGTGAGATGGAGAACACCTCCTTTTTGGTGACCGGGCCGGTTAGTGGAGACTGCCCTTGGATCGCTTAACAATTTATTGCCGGTTGAGTTCTTTATATTCTTGTGTGGGCGGAAAAAAGTACCCAAAGAGCCTATCAGGTAGTGTATTCTGTTTGATCTCTCCTATTCCTGAACTTCCCCTTCTATCCCGGGAGGATGTACTGCGCCCTTGACCAAAATCTAAGGAGGGAAGAGGGAGAATGGACAGACAGACAGTCTACAAAACGTCCCCCTCCTCTCTCCTGGGAGCAACCAGAACCTCCCAGAGCAGGCTGAAGGATCAGCAGGCAGGGTTTCCGATGCCACTTAAGTTCTTACCTTTTTTATTATTATTATTAACTCCTTTCTATCCACCCTACTCTGGGAGTGGGTTTCTCCTTGATTTCCTGACAACAACAATTAGAAACCCTGTTGCTTGCTCCAGCGCCTGCCCCCCATCCCTCACTTAAGCACTGGGGGAAACAGCTGGTGTGGGAGGAAGGATTAAGGAGCTTTAACACCCTGCAGAGGAGGTTTACAGAGGATCTGGTCAGTCTGGTCCTAGGATAGGCCCTGCCGTGGGAGGAGACCCAGGGAGTATGAGAAATACATGTCCAGGTTTCAGATGAACGGATTTTGCTTGCTTGTCTGGGAACCTTTTCCCATTTCCTTTACCTGGGTCCGGTTTCTCAGACTTGTATCAGAAGTGGGGTGAGGCTTGGATCCCAACAGGCCTTATTGTTGACGGGGCGCCTCCCCACAGCTTAACTAGGAATTTCTTTGGCCGGCGGGACTGGAGACTCGGATCCAATTCCTGCCATTCCCTTCCTGACGGTGGGGATGCTGGAGCCGAGCCTACTGGGTATTAAGTGAGGAGGGCTCGTTTTCTCCTGGAGGAATACACTGTTCCTCCAGCTACCCTAGACAGCGACAGTCCATTCAGTGCAGGAGGCCGGAGCCAGGGGGCCGCCCCTATCCCAGCCCACCTGCTCCACCCAGGAAAAGCCCCGGTAGGCGCAGAGAGCTCCTTATTCAGCAGGCTCGGGAGGTCATGGAGGGAAAGAGGCGAGTTACTGGAGTCGAGCCCGAACACGGACGTGGGGAGAAAGGCTAGCCGGAGAGAGGCCTTCTTCTGGGCACATTGATGCCAAACGTCTTCGGCGGTGGGAGGGGGAGCGCCCCCTCGCCGCAGCGCGCATGTGCATCGGAAACTTTTCCTCGGCTTCGGACCCTTGGCCATTTCCTGGTGCCGAGCATGCGCGGTCTAGCCGGCCGGGTCCTCGCATAGTGCGCAGGGAAGTGTAGTGTGCTCGAAAAGTAGGTCACGAGTTCCTGCCCGCGCCGGGAGGCCCGAGGACTACGGCTCCCAGAGTGCTGAGCGCGGCGCCGCCTTGGGTGAGGCTAGCTTTCAGGTCCTGAGATCCCCAGAAAGCCCTGCCTTAGACAGGACTCTGGTGGTATGGCCTGGGTGGTCCGGGCTGTCAGGGAGGTGGTGTCAGGGTCTAAGCCCGATGCACGTGTCCTGGAAGTCCTGCAACCTATATTGCCGTTTGGACTGCTCTCGGGGATGAGAACTGAGGACTGATCCCTGGGGAGCTGCCTGAGCCTGGTTCTCTGTCCACGGTGGCTGTTCTCCTCTTGACCGTGTTAAAAACGCTCCTCCACACACATTTACCTAAATCTTGGAGATTGATTCATTGTAGGATGTTGGGAATTTGAGATACCTGAATTGGGGGTAGGGGAGTGGAGATTCTCCACCCTCATTTTTCCCTTTCTAAAATGTGAATCCTTTTTTTTTTTTTTTTTTAAGTCTTGTTTTGCATTCGTATTAGTTTCTCTGGATCAACGTTGATGAAACCTTTGTGTAGCTCCACTGCTCCTTTCGTGCTCTGTTTTGTCTTTCTCCTAAACACTAAAATACACATCAGCACAAAGGATCAGAGTCAAGGTTTAACCCGTGGCTGAAGTAAAAGGGAAGGAGGAAAAAAGTATTGGGACAGAAAATTGTTTTCCATATTGGTTATGTGTATAATAGCACAGGCTGACCTTGAACTTCTGACTCTCCTGCCTCAGCCTTCTCTGCTGGAATTACAGGCACTGCACACCTTAGCTCACTTGCACCTCTTTAGTACATTGTCCAAATGAGGTTTTACTATTAAACACTCTCTGTTCTTGAGACGTTTCTCCCCATATAGTCTTGACTAGCCTGTTACTTACTATGTAGGTAGACCAGGCTGGTATGGAACTCACAGAGATCCCTCTCTGCCTCCCAGCTGGCACCACACTAGGCTACTTAACCTCTCTCTTCCTCTCTCTCTCTCTCCCTCTCCCTCTCTTTTTTTTTAATTTAATTTTTTTTTTGTTACCTTTCTAGTGTTTTGTTAAAAGGTCTGAATCCTCTGCAGCTGCTCAACAAATCTGCTTGTTCCTTTTTTGAAGCGTAGTTATTTCTAAGCTTTCTAATCTCATCACACTTCCATAAATATTTTATATATAAGCGCTATAATGTGTCCATTGCTTCCTAAAAAAATAAACTCAGCCAAATGGTCACTCCTATCTTTAGCCGAAGACAGGCTAGTACCAGGACTTTAATCCTCTGCTCCGTAAGCTTCTTGAAGTCAAAATTAGAGTCTGAGCTGATAGAGCAGAGACGCTCTTTCTTTCTGGTCACCTGGCCTGGCCTGGTCTCAGTTAAAGAGGCGAAGGAGCATTATGCCTCCTTGTTGGGGCCGCAGCACCCCTGGGCATAAACTGGTGAACAGCCTTAGCTGCTTAGGCTGCAAACGCTGGTTCTCCAGGCAGGGATGATGACAGTGGTTCCGTTGTGTCTCGGGGTGAGGGGCGCGTTTCCCAATGACTTTGGCCTACATTTCCAATGTTCCCATTTTGAGGCTGCACTGTTCAGGGGTTAGAACTTGGAAGGCAATTACACAGCAAGATCTGAGGACATCTAGAAAGGTGTAGAAGCCCTTCTGGGTAGGGTAACTTATTACTTTTTTTGTTGTTTTTTTTTGTTTGTTTGTTTTTGTTTTTCGAGACAGGGTTTCTCTGTGTAGCTTTGTGCCTTTTCCTGAAACTCACTTGGCAGCCCAGGCTGGCCTTGAACTCACAGAGATCCGCCTGGCTCTGCCTCCCGAGTGCTGGGATTAAAGGCGTGTGCTGCCACCACCCGGCTACTTATTACTTTTAATTACACATAGATATGTGTATCTTTATGTGGGTATGTCCACGTAAGTGCAAGTACCTCAGGGGGCCAGAGGCATCAAATTCCCTGGAGCTAGAGTTACAGAGTGTTGTGAGCTGTCCATCATGAGTACTAGGAGCCAAACTCAGGACCTCTGGAGTAGCAGCAAGTACTCTTAACTACTGAGCCATATCTCCAGCCTCTTGAACCTTTTATTCTTAAACCTCCAACTCAGAAGGCATGAGTTGCTTGAACATAAGAGTTCTTGGTTTAGTTTAGCTGGCCTTGAACTCGTTTTCTTTGCTTCTACCTCTCAAGTGCTAAGTTTACAGGCTCACATCACCATGCCCAGCTCAAGCCTAGAAGTTCAAAGCCAGCATGGGCAACATAAAAACCTGTATCTCTGGCCTCCACTCATGACACACAAAAGAAAAGCCTGTGCTCCCATATGGGAGAAGGTCCACAGTATAATAACTAGCTTTGAGCGTTGCTTCTGGTAACTCTGATCCTCATCAACTAAGCCCCTTATTCTTTTTTTTTTTTTTTTTTTTTTTTTTTTAAACGGGGTCTTTCTACAGTAGCCCTGGCTGTCCTGGAACTTGTTCTGTAAACCAGGCTGGCCTCGAACTCAGAGATCTGCCTGCCTCTGCCTCCCAAGTGCTGAGATAAAAGGCGTGTGACATCCCCTATTCTTTTAAACTATTCTTCTTTCTTTAAACTGAAAGGGACTCTAGAACCAATCTATCTTGGTCATGAGTAGATATTTGAAGAGACTAGCAGACCTGTTTGGAGGCCGGGCTACAGGGGAAATTGGGGTTCCCTGAGTGCTGAGCAGCAGCCCCTGTCTGTTCCTCAGACCTGGACTGAGGATAACTAAACGGGGGACTTATGTGCTGCCATAGATGGATTCTGAGTACCTTCTCGGGTGTCTACCCCACAAGTCTTCTGAAGATTTGTTCTCTGCATGCCCCATAAGGGTCCTGGGTCCAGGCCTGAGAATTAAGATGATAACTTGTCACAGTAAATGTTCAGAAAACTCAAGATTCTCAAACCTAGAGTTAGACTTCATTTGGGAACCAGAAAGAACATGAATCAAAATCCAGCCCTGAGTCCCACACAGGACAGAAGACGCCCTTGGTGTGGGTCATTGGTCAGCCTTGTCTCTGCTGAGTTCAGCAGGGTGGCCTTGTCCAAAGGTCTAGCTAGAGACATGCTCTGGCTTCACCTTCCATAGAGAGGGCCTTTCCAGTTTAGTTTCTCCCCAAGCAGGAGTTCCTTTTGGGCTCCCAGGACCTCACAGATCACCTTCCTGAAACATGAGCCTTGCCCAGACCTAGGGAATAAAGCTTTTTGACCTCAGTGGGATCTGGCTATGAAAGAATCCCAAAATAACAATCTGAGTGTTTATCCTGGACTGCCTCCTCTGCGGGGTTCTCCAAACACTCTTGATAAATCTGATCTGGTGCCGAGGACAGGTGGTCAGACAGTCCTTGGGAGACTGAGCGATGCTGGGTCCCCAGCTGGAAGCTGTAGAGTGATGGAAAATTTCTTCCCTCTGCCATCCTCCTCACTCTCAACCTTGCCAGAAACTGTGGAGATTCCCTCAGGCCACACTGCTGCTTCTCTTAATGCCCCGGCCGCCCCCGAGGCCCGCTTCCTGCACGTCCCCTAGGCGCCCCTGGTCCAACAGTTCCCTTGTGAGCTGACAGATTGTGCTTATGACAGATTTTGCCTTTTCCTGGAGGATCATGCCTTTGTCCCCATTACTGAGGCCGGATGGAAAGGCAAGCTCTGGTCACACTACCAAGTTCTTAAATTGGTTCTGTACACTCAGATTGAGCCCAAAGCTTGCATACCTCTGGGGTCCAGGATGACAGATGGATGTGGCTGGAGTCCAAGCCCCGGTGGAAAGTTGGCAGTGCGCCTTCATGTCCAGTGACCTGTATCTCGTTCAGTTTAAGGAGGGCAGCTAACATTTTGAAACTTAGGTCTTCAGCATTTGACAGTTTCGGGGCACAACTTGATGGAGACATGGCAGAGACAGCAAGGGCCTTCTTACATCCAGCTGGATTGGGGGCCTAGTTTTAGTCCTTAGTTCTTTGATGTCATTTTGACAGTGTCCTGAATTCTCAAAATTGTAGAAAGCACAGCGCACTCCTATTTTTAAGTGACTGCTAAGTACCTAGTATAGGGAGAGCTTTATCCTTGAACCCCAGGCTACTGATGAGGAAACCAAGGTTAGAAAAAAGGGATTTGTCCAAAGCCGGAGTGATCATGCATGTCTGTAACCCCAGCACTGGGAAACAGAGGCAGGCAGATCACTCCAAGTTCAAGGCTAGCCTGGTCTATTACATAGTGAGTTGTAGGCCAACTAGAGCTATATAGACTCAAAAAAGAAAGAAAGGAATGTACCACTGGATCTGTGTGGTCAAAAGCAGCTCGTGGTTTTCTGTCTGTGCTTTGTCACTGGTCACCACACTGGCCCGACTTGGGTGCCTCTCTGCATATGTACTCACCACGGTCCTCTCCTTCTTTCTCACTTCCCAGAGCCCTCTGGATCCCAGGGTCACTCCTCCACCCCCGACACTGCTCTTGGCCTGTGCACGAGCCCTGTTCTGACTCTCTGCCTCAGAGAGGATCATGCAGCTGGAGATCAAAGTGGCCCTAAACTTCATCATCTCCTATTTATACAACAAGCTGCCCCGGCGCCGGGCAGACCTGTTTGGGGAGGAGCTAGAGCGGCTTTTGAAAAAGAAGTATGAAGGCCACTGGTACCCTGAGAAGCCATTGAAGGGTTCTGGCTTCCGCTGTGTCCACATTGGGGAGACGGTAGACCCCGTGGTGGAGCTGGCTGCCAAGCGGAGTGGTCTAGCAGTGGAGGATGTGCGTGCCAATGTGCCCGAAGAGCTGAGTGTCTGGATTGACCCTTTTGAGGTGTCCTACCAGATTGGTGAGAAGGGAACTGTGAAAGTCCTGTACCTGGATGACAGCGAGGGGGGTGGTGCCCCAGAGCTGGACAAGGAGATCAAGAGCAGCTTCAACCCTGATGCCCAGGTGTTTGTGCCCATCGGCAGCCAGGACGGCTCCCTGTCCAGCTCTCCGTCTCCGTCCTTTGGCCAGTCGCCCAGCCCCACCTTCATCCCCCGGTCCGCCCAGCCTGTCACCTTCACCACTGCCTCCTTTGCTGCCACCAAGTTTGGCTCCACGAAGATGAAGAAGGGCGGTGGGGCATCCTGTGGGGTGAGTGGGGCTGGCGGTGGGGCGAGTGGCCAGCAGCCACCACAGCAGCAGCCTCGCATGGCCCGCTCCCCCACAAACAACCTGCTGAAGCACAAGGGCCTCTCTTTGTCTATGCATTCACTGAACTTCATCACCGCCAGTCCGGCCTCTCAGTCTCAGCTCTCACCCAATGCCAAGGAGTTTGTGTACAATGGCGGCGGCAGCGGCTCACCCAGCCTCTTCTTTGATGGGGCGGATGGCCAGGGCAACAGCACCTCGGCCCCTTTTGGGAGTAGTGGAGCTGGCACTTGCAACAGCAGCAGCTTTGACGTGTCTCAGGTGTTCGGAGGTGGCGCTAACAGCCTCTTCTTAGAGAAAACGCCCTTCGTAGAAGGCCTCAGCTACAACCTGAACGCCATGCAGTATCCCAACCAGCCCTTCCAGCCTGTCGTGCTGGCCAACTGATCGTCTTCCTGTCTGCCAGGCCAGGAGCACCCACGACCACAGAACAGAGAAAGGAAAGGCCAAACAAAAGAGGAAAAGAAAACTGTACAAAAGATTCCAATCTTCTCATTCTCACATCTAGGAAAAAGATCTGCCTCGGCACGGAGTAGGAGGGGCTCCCCAAGCACGAAGTCGTGTCTGACTCCGCCCCTGACTATTTCCTGCCTGCCTCTGATTTCATTTGGTTGGTTTGGGGTTTGTAATTTTTTCTCGTTGTTATATGTAGTTTTCTATATGACATCTTTAATTAGTGGTTTCCTGGGCTAAGAATGGTCCAGATGTGAGTTGCTGCCCCCTCTCTCCTTCATGCTCCTTTGGGATTGGTGTGTTCAGGTCACAGGGAAAGAAGAGCAGCAGCTGGAACCAGACAGCCCCTGGAGCAAGCAGGGAGAGGCTGGCCCTGTGTCCATGGCCTCAACTCCCCCTCAGTCTGGGTCACAGGGAGCTGCTGACTGGCCACTTGACACCCTCCCCTAAAGCTAATACCTGTGACTGACTATAGGGAGGGTAGCACTTTTTCTAGTTGGAATCCTTCTCTTCTGTCCTGTGGCCTCATCCTTCACCCGCTCCTGGCCTGGACAAGATATACGTAGCCTCTTTCTCCAGTGCAGCGTTCCCTGAGCCGAGGTTAGGGTAGAGAATAGAGGTAGGGCTAAGTGTATGTGTTCTTGTGTGTGCATTCATGCCTGTGAGTGTGTGTGGCTTGCTGTCGTGTTCTAAAGGAGTTCAAGCCACGTGGAACTTCCCTCTCCGGGTGTGATTCTGGACTGCAACAAGTGCTTAGTTATGTGCAGGGCTGGGGGATGGGCCCAGGGTCGAGTGTCCGTGTGTAAGGCTGGAGGACAGTGTATGTGGTGGGGTGACGCGTGGCTAAGCTAGGAAGCTCCAGGGGAAGCACTGCACAAGGAACTGGTTTGCCAGACTGCAGAGGGAGCTGCACTTTCGTTTGTTTTTGACCAAAAAAAAAAAAAAAAAAAAAATCTCAGAAGGGCGGGAAGAAACCCAAACCTGATGCCTAAGAGGGGTCCCTAGACTTCAGCAACTCTGTTGTGTGACCTTAGCCCAGGGTAGGGACAGGGAGGGAATTGGGAGCCGGTGCCTGTGGTGGGCAGTACTGAGCCTTGAATTAAGACTTTGTGATTTGGGGTTGTAGGTGTAAATGCATTTGCAGCGTCTGAGAACTTCTTGGTTCCGGTCTCTTGCCCTCACTTAGCACTACTTGACCTTGATGCTGTGAGCTGTGACCTCCTGGGCAGACAAGAGAAGCCCTGCCCCCCCTTCTCCCCAGGGACTCCCAGTGGGAACTGCTGTGGCAGTGAGTTCAGCCCAGACAGACACTGCCAACCCTCTCCTTGCGTTGGGCGCTGGCTCTACCTCCCCCCGCAGGGCAAGGCCCTGAGTTCTCAGCCCAGCACCATCTGTTCCCCAGTCTTCTCCAGCCTGCCCTTCCTGGGCCTCCTGTTCCCCAGTCTTCTCCAGCCTGCCCTTCCTGGGCCTCCTGTTCCTTCATCCTCGGCGCCCACACAGGTGACAGTCCCGGGTAAAGAACCTCTCTGGGACAAGCTGGGTGTTGCCTTACCCCCATTCCCAGCCCCTCCTCCACATGCACACTGGTACCACCTGCACCCAAGCCAGCTTGTTCCTCACACCAGGAGACTGGAGCCCAGCCCCTGTGTCTTTGGAAGTAGGAAGAAAAATGAGTGTTCAGGAACGTGACTTCTGCACTCGGCTCTCGGCCCAGTTCAGTGTCTCATCGCAAATCCAGGCATTTTTGCTTCAATTTTATTTTATTTTTTTTTTTTAAGAAAAAAACAACTCTGCACTAATTTACCTGGTTTCGTAGAAAAACTTTTTTTTTTATTTTTTACATTTTTTGGTGTCCGTTTGTATTGAATAATTTGCTACATTTGTAAAATGTAAGAGGTATATATAATATATGTATATTTCTAATGTAAGAAACATAATTTTTTTTCTTTTCAAGATTTTTTCTTAAAAAGAGGAGAGAAACCAATATTTTTTCAGGAAAAACAAACTTTAAAAAATAGGAACATAAAACCTTTTCCTCCCTTTCCCCATCCTCTCTATCCCTCTTACCCAGGAGCAAAACTGAAGGTGGATTATCTTGTTAAGAATACCAGCTGTCAAGCCGGGCGGTGGTGGCACACGCCTTTAATCCCAGCACTCGGGAGGCGGAGACAGGCGGATCTCTGAGTTCGAGGCCAGCCTGGTCTACAGAGCAAGATCCAGGACAGGCACCAAAAGTACACAGAGAAACCCTGTCTTGAAAAAACCAAAAAAAAAAAAAAAAAAGGATGTCAGCTGTCAGTCCAGAGTGCTGTCCTTTTCTTGATGCTGGAGCATCTCTCCCTAGGGGTGGGGACAGGCATTGAGGCAGCCATAGAGAGGAGCGCGGGAGCAGGGCGATGACCTTTTTTTCTCTAGTGAAGGAAGAATGCAATCAAGACATTTTGTATTCAGAACGTTGTGCAATATTTTGGAATGAGACATTGGTGTGTTTAGAGATTTAGTTTCAAAACAAAGATTGATCAAATCTGTACAGTTTATATTGTTCCAGATTTTTTTAAGTTTGTATTAAAAGCATGATATATAATAGCCTCCTTCTTACTCTTGGCTTATTTTGTTTCTGGGGTCCCTTTGGAATAGAGAGATGGCCACTGCTGTGGGGCTCAGGAGACTGTTAGTCACCCTCACAGTGACTCCCTCTGGGTAGACACAGTTGACCTCATCTCCCTCCGGTGTGCCCACTCCCACAGTCCTCTTCCTTGGGCACACTCTTCTCCTGGGTTACGAGCTGCCACCTCCCACCCCTCCCTCCCCTGTCCCTCCACCTGTATGGGTCCAGCCAGGCTGGGAGGATTGTTCAGGAGCCACCTGTTCCTTGGAGGAAGAAGATAAGAATGCCCCCACCCTGCTTGGATCTGCTATTTCTACCCCCCTCTCCTGTAGTGTGGGCCTTTCCAAACAGATTCTCTTCATCAGCCTAGCGCTTGGTTCGCAGTCAGTGCCGCCACCCCTCAGCCCCACCTCCAGCTGGGGTGCTTGCCTAAGCCAGGGGCTCAAAGGCAGCCCCTTCCTTGTCCTTTCCTAACCTAGGGCGGCACATTACTACTGCCTGGAGCTCCTGGGCGGGACTGGGCAGGGGGTCTGTGAAGGTTGTCGGTTTGAATCATTTCATCCTCATGGCAGCCTGGGGTGAAGCCATTTTATCTATTTAGAGTTTAGAAGTGGGTTCCAAGTTAGGTTGCTTCCCTAAATTCACAAAATTAGTAAATGGTCAGCTGAGGTTTTGAGTCCTGTCCGACTCTGTTCATCAGCAGTGGGTAGTGTCGGGCCCTATGAAGGAGGAACCATGGCGCCTGCCTTTACAGGTGTGGCATCTCGTAGGTAATGACTATAACTGAGTACCAGGGAGGAAAAACTAGGGGCAAGGTGGGTAAGTTCTGTATAGATACACTTTGTAGACAAGCCAGTACAGTCCTCCCCACCCAAACATGAACTAGAGCTAGAAAACTCAAAGCCAGCTGGGGTGGTGGGGGTGGTGGTACATTCCTTTAATCCCAGCACTTGGGAGGCAGAGTTTATGGCCAGCCTGGTCTACGAAGTTCAGGACAGCCAGGGCTACACACAGAGAAAGAAAACTGAAGCCAAACATCTACTTCTGCACAGGGTCCCAGCAGCCCTGATGTCAAGCCCTCTCTGCTGGCCATTTTCTTTCCACAGAGCCAATGAGCAAAGGGAGGTCTTGGTCCACACAAAGCCATTCACAGAGGTCCTGGCAGAAGGCTAGCCCATCTCTATGCCCCGTGTCTAGGTTGCCTGTCTGTCAACAGGGGGCCCAGGACAGGGTTGAGATGGCGTCTCAGCCATTCACTCCTATTTATACTACTGTAAACACAGGTCCTGACTCAGCAGGTACCACGATCTCAATTTCCCAACACATACTTGGACATGAAGGGTCTGGGCAATGCATCCTCACACATTCAGACCTCCATTTAGTCCCAAACCGCTCAGTGACTCTGAAGAGGTGTGAGGGAGATCTAGAGGACCGAGGGGGGCTGCCTGGGGCCCTTCCTGCAACAAAGGGGTAGAAAGAATTTTCTGGGGCCAGGGAGAGATGACTCAGAGGGTAAGGTCACTTGCTACCAAGCTTATTTATAAAAAAATAAAGATAAAAAATATTCTGGTAGACTCAAAGGGTCCTTCCCAAAAGGACTCATTTATGCATGGGATTCTGGGACTCCAGGCAGCAGAGCAGTGTCAGGGCGTATAAGCACAAGGCTCTGGGAGAACACAGACCACAGACGGCTTCCTGGAAACAGTGAAGAGAGTACAAGTTAGCTACAGAAGAGAAAGGCAAGCCTCCAGGGAGCCTGTCCGGAAGAAGAAAACCCTGCCCCTCCACACAGGTTCCAGGCCCACCCTGCCACTTGCCAGCTGGGAACCCTTGAACAGACCACTCCGCTGCCTCTCTGCCTCATTCCCTCCTCTCTTAAGATGGGGCTACTAATTGCACCTCCTCGTGAAGATGAAATGATGGGGGGGGGGGGGATGCTGAGCACACTGGCTGGTCTGGATCAAACAAGGCAAGTATCATTTTCATCATGGCTTTATTGTCCATCCTCAAATGCTCCGGCCAGCCCAGTCCAGTTACACCTCCCGACATCAGCAAACAGGCCGAAACCCAAGCTGGGTGGAAAAGGAAACTTCTCAGAGCAGAGCTTGAGTTGCTTCTGCCCGCCCCTTTGCCTAGGAGGGAGGCTGCTTGTCTCAGCAAGAGGTAAAGTGTGGTGAGCTCTTCTCCTGGGACCAGGCCTCTTGCCTCAGGATAGGCGGAGCCTTTGACGCGTGTCCCTGAAACCTCCTGGGAGTTTCTCCCTGGAGAAATAGGGGTGACTCACAGTGAACCCTGCTCCCTTGTCATGAGTCAGTGTCCTTAGGCCACAGGATGACACTTGGTGTCCTCTACTTCTCCCTGTGAGTGTGTCAACATAGAGAGGTGCACCCCCTCCTCCTTGCCCTGAACCTGATCAGTCTGGCCAAGTCTTGCCAGGCAGGGCCCAGCCAGAAAGTCCCCAACCCCCTAGGCAATCTGACTTTGAATTTAGGGAGCTTCATTGCTAGCAAGAGAAGTAGGTTCTAGGTCCTCAAAGCTGCCAATTCACTGGGTGACCTTGAAATTCTCTTGACATCCACCCCATTTGAACAATAAGCAACAGTAGGCCCGAGCCCCTCTTTAGCTAGGCCATTTGAGCTGTTCCTGGCCAGCACCATTCCTGCTCTGGTGAGGCACCTATGACACCATTCCTAGGTAGGAAGGGTGACATGATGGGCGAGTTCCGAGGCAGGACCATGGGACAGCTAAGACACCCTCCACACACAAGACCTCACCAAACTACTCCCAGGCTACAGTAGAACTAGAGATGGCCGGAAAGGAGGAAAGGCCTGGCCTGTAGCCTGGATCTCTAGGTTCTTCTAGCTCTGCCCTAACCTAATCCACTCTATTCCACACACAACATTCAACATGGAGCCAGGAATGTAGTTTAGTGGTAGAGCACTTGCCTAACCTAGCGATGCCTAACAAAAAACACAGAGCCTCCATAAGGGCTGACACTTTTTTGTTGTTGTTATTTTTCTGGAGCTAACGACCAAGCCCAGGGCCTTGTGCTTGCTAGGCAAGCACTTTACCACTGAGCTAAATCCCCAACCCTAGGGCTGACACTTTTTTAGGCAGGAGGAAAACGGGATAAATAGAAGACAAAATTCCTGTCTCTTGAAGTGAGGTTCTCCTTACTACAAACAAAGAAATGTGGAGACGTGACTCAGCTGGGAGAGTGCTTGCCTGACGTTCATGAAGCCCTGGGTTCCATCTCTAGCACCGATAAAATGGGTGAAGTGGAGCCAGCCTCTAATCCCAGTACTTGGGAGCTGGAGTTTTAAGATCATCCTTAGGCCGGGCGGTGGTGGCGCAAGCCTTTAATCCCAGCACTCGGGAGGCAGAGGCAGGCAGATCTCTGTGAGTTCGAGGCCAGCCTGGTCTACAGAGCGAGATCCAGGAAAGGCGCAAAGCTACACAGAGAAACCCTATCTCGGGGAAAAAAAAAAAATCATCCTTGACTATGCAGGAGTTTGAAGCCAACCTCACTTACATGAGACCGTGTCTGCGGAGGGGGGCGGGGATACTACTTTCTTTTTAGACAAGGTATATATAGCCTTAGATGTCTTAGAATTTGTTATGGAGACCAGAATGTCCTCAAATTCACAAAGATCTGCCTGGCTCTGTCTCCTGAGTGCTGGAATTAAAGGCGTGCGCCACCACTGCCTGGCCTTAATTTTCTTTTCGAGAGCGATAATCACAGCCAATGATGGCAGCTAGGGACAACGTGACTCCTTTGACTGGATGATAAGGGAAGAGAGGGCTTCCCTGGGAACAGGCCTTGAACCAGTAAGGTGAGTTATAAGGCCCTAGCAGTAGAGAGACAAGATGTTTCAAAGGGTAGGAGGCAGAAATAAGCATAGTACCCTGAGGGCAGAAAGCCAGAAGGACAAAATGGCCTTGAAGAGGTCCTCAGGGTCACATTATAGGCCTTTCAGCCCAGGTGGGGAGTTGGAGTTTTCTCTTATCCCCCCAGGTTGCCTCTATTATTTGTTTGTTTATGTATTTATTGTTTTTTTGAGACAGGGTTTCTCGGCATAGCCCAGGCCATCCTGGAACTCACTCTGTAGACCAGGCTGACCTCCAACTCATGGAGATCCTCCTGCCTCTGCCTCCCGAGTGCTGGGATTAAAGGCAAGCACTACCATGCCCTGCTACAGGTAGCTTCTTTTATAACTGAATTTTTCTTTTTTTCTTTTTCTTTTCTTTTCTTTCTTTTTTTTTTTTTTGGTTTTTTGAGACAGGGTTTCTCTGTGTAGCTTTGGAGCCTGGCCTTGAACTCACTCTGTAGCCCAGGCTGGACTCGAACTCACAGAGATCCACCTGCCTCTGCCTCCCGAGAGTGCTGGGATTAAAGGCGTGTGCCACCTGGCTGAATTTTTCTTTCACATATTCAACTGACAAACCTTTCCAGAACCTTCCTTTGCTACGGTAGGCTTTGAGCTTGCTGAGGAGAGGCCCCAGGCCCTGTCCTTAGGTGTGATGGGGCATTCTGGAGGTGGAGGAGGAGGATGGGAACAAAGCCTGATCATCCTGCCTTCAAAACCCTGAGCAGATCCACACCAGAAGAAAGCTTAGGGAGCAATGAGTGCCGAGAGGAGGCTTCCGTGTGGGAGCCCATCCCTCACCCCTATATTTCCCCTAGAGTACTCTTGAGTAGGAGCAGCAGGAAATACTAGATAGAAAGATAGTGGGGGGAGAAACAGATAGGAAACACAGGATAGCCTCGAGAGAGCCTGGATCCTAATCCATTGGGCCTCGACTGCCTCTGCCCTAGTGTATTTAAAGACATGCCAAGGGGTGGAGCAAAAGGCCTCCCCCCAGCACAGCCAAGTGCAGACCATCTCAGACACCTGCACTCAGGCCCGCAGTTCAATCATCCTCTCTATGCAGACCTGCTGGGTAAAGCCATGAGGAAACCCGAATGGCCTCCAACACTTCTGCCCAGCCCTGGCAGGCTTTTCAGAGGGTGGAAGGGTGGATAGAAGTCAGTGGGGGAGGAACTAGGGCCAGCTCATGTGCCAGGTACCACAGTGGAACCTGGTAAGATCCCTTGGACTTGAGGGGACCCCGAGGGGTTGGTGGTGAAGCCAGAGGAAGACCAAAACTCAAGGTTAGGTGGTGGCGCGCATGCCTTTAATCCCAGCACTGGGGAGGCAGAGGCAGGCAGATTTCTGAGTCCGAGGCCAGCCTGGTCTACAGAGTGAGTTCCAGGATGGCCAGGGCTACACAGAGAAACCCTGTCTTGAAAAATCAAAAGAAAAAGAAAGACTCAAGGTTAGAGAAGGCAAAGTCATGAGCATAGCAAGTGTGGATGACTCCACACAAATGTAGAAATGTGAAACTTTAAAAGAAAGCCCAAGTAATGGCACCTGCCACCAGACTGACAATTTTGAACCCTGGGACCTACATGGTAGAAGGAAAGAACCCAGCAAGTCGTCCTTGATCCCACAAGTGTGCTGTAGTGTACGTGTGCCTGCCCTGCCCCACACAATGTAAATCAACAGATGTAACTTAAAAAAATTGAGGAAATAGGGAAGTCAGGTGTGGTGGCACACACATGCCTCCTGCAGCTCTCAGGAGTCAGGAGCAGGAATGTGAAAAGTTCAAGGCTAGCCGGGCGTTGGTGGCGCACGCCTTTAATCCCAGCACTCGGGAGGCAGAGCCAGGCGGATCTCTGTGAGTTCGAGGCCAGCCTGGGCTACCAAGTGAGCTCCAGGAAAGGCGCAAAGCTACACAGAGAAACCCTGTCTCGAAAAACCAAACCAAAAAAAAAAAAAAAAAAAAAAAAAAAAAAAAAAAAAAAAAAAAAAGAAAAGTTCAAGGCTAGCCTGGTCTACATGGCCAGTTCCAGGCCAGCCAGGACTACGCACTGAGACCCTTTCTCAAAGAAACCAGCAAACAAATAAAACATAGAGGCGAGCTATGTTACCATCATGTGTTTACCAAATGATCTATTTCATGTCTGTGTACTTCCCATGAGAAGCAGGACGCCGGGGGGGGGGTGGGGGGGGGGGGGGGGGTGGTGTGCACGCCTTTAATCCCAGCACCTGGGAGGCAGAGCCAGGTGGATCTCTGTGAGTTTCAAGGCCAGCCTGGTCTAGAGATCGAGATCCAGGACAGGCACCAAAACTACACAGAGAAACCCTGTCTCGAAAAACCAAAAAACAACAAATAAGTAGATAGATAGATAGATAGATAGATAGATAGATAGATAGATAGATAGATAGATAAAAAAGAACTCCAAAGTGGAAACATCTTACTGTCCTTGCAAGGTTGAACAGATTGTGTAGTACATCCGTGCTAGGGACTATTATTCCGTGATTAAAAAATATTGAACTGCTGATGACATGGGACAACATGGGTGAATCTCAAAATAAAAATGCAGGATGTCAGCTGGACTGAAGAGGGAGAATGCATACTGTTTGGTTCCACTCAGAGAAAATGACAGAAAATGTCAACTAATCTAAAAGCGGCAGATTAGTGGATCCCTGAGGATGGGGTAGGGACAGCCATGAAGGGGAGGTAAAAAGGGACCAGGAAACCCTGACGGTTAACACATAGATCTTTTACTCTGGTTGTGGGTGGTGATGGATTCGTGGCTATTGTCAAAATGTGTACACCCCTGCAATCCCAGCACTTAGGAAGTGGTATAGCAAAAGGACCTCAGTTCAAGGCCCCCCTAGGCTACATGCTGAGTTTGAGGCCAGCCTGGATCACAGGAGATGGTGTCTCCAAAAACAATAATGAAGTTACAAATGTATATGGGTAACAAATGTCCTGACGGCCATGTCCCTCAGCCCCCATCCTGCTTGATACTGTGGGATCAGTTTATGCTGTGTGGCTTTGCATAAAGCTGGCCTCTCTCTGCATTCACCTTTCTTATCTTTCAGGGGAGAGACAAGACCACACCCATCTCACAGGGCGCAGGGCCCCACACACACACAGTTGGGTCTCTGTCTAAGAGGGCCTCTCTCCTTGAATCAGCTGGCTGGCATATTGATACAGGCAAAGGAGAGAAAAATTTGTAAGGCAGAAAAACAGGCATCTCAGCATCCAGCCGGCTTGTCCTGAGAGGTACCCAGGGAGCCTGTCCCGTGGGACTTGTCAGAGGTTGGCCTCTAGGCAAAGGACATGAGCAGGGCACCCCTCTTAGGAAAGGCTGGAAGCAAGGTAGGCAGAGAACTAGCTGAACCTCAGTCTCTGGGAGGGCAGCATTGGCCTCCTGTTCATGTCAGGGCTGGGGACAAGGCCAGGTTGGCCCAAGGCCCAGAGGGGCGGGCCAGCTCAGCACCATGGGTCTTGGAGGTAGGGAGCCTGCTGGGACCTCTCTCTGGACACAATGTCCTAGACTGCTTCACAGCTTGGCTGACTGACAGGGAACAGTGGCTGGCAGAGGGTATGGGCAGCTGGCCGACTGGGTGGGGGGCAGCCAGCCTGAGCAAAGGGCTTGTTCTTACAACCTGTCCTGCCGCCTTGGCCAAGGAGAGGGCCAGCTCTTTGGAGGAAGGAGCTTGACACCCTGCGGGGACCTCAGCAATTCCTCTCTACCTGGTATCTCTGTTTCCCTGTATCTCTGACTGCTACCATTTGAGCAAAATTCTTTAAAGGCAGAACCCCCAGGCAGGCGGCGGCGGTGGTGGTGCATGCCTTTAGTTTCAGCACTTGGGAGGCCGGGACAGGTGGATCTCTGGAGTTAGAGGCCAGCCTGGTCTACAGAGTGAGTTCCAGGACAACCAGGACTGTTACACAGAGAAACCCTGTCTCGGAAAAAAAAAAAAGAAAGAAAAAAGAAAAAAAAAAAAAAAAAAAAAAAAAAAAAAAAAAAGAAAAAAAAAAAAAAAAAAAAAAAAAAAAAAAAAAAAAAAAAAAAAAAAAAAAAAAAAAAAAAAAAAAGAAAGAAAAAAAAAAAAAGCAGAACCCCCAAAATGCTGACCTGGATTGCTCACCTGACTTCCTTACTAGCCCTATGACTTGATTAAGTGACAGCCCCTCTAAAACTCTGCCCTTTTAAGTTTTGAGACAGGGTCTCACTCTGCAGCCTCGGCTGGCCTTGAACTCACAGAGATCCGCCTGCCTCTGCCTCGTGAGTGCTGGGTTTAAAGGTGTGCGCCACCACACGTGGCTCTGAAATAGAGCTCTTTAGCTGAAAAGTGGCATCTGCTTCTTTCAGGGGTGAGTACTCAAGCAGGCCTTGAGGTGGGGACTCTCACCCAGAAGGCACTTAATGGAATAAGCTTCACTATTGTGACCACCTTAATAAGCAGTAATGGCCTTTGTTTATTAAAGGCTCCTGTGTGGCAGGAACTTTATGTGCATTGTTGAAAACGCCATAGTCAGCTCTTCCCTCTCATTTTATATGTGAGGGACTCACAGGAGACAGTAGAGGAAAAGGTGCCTCTCTACTAGCCACCCCTGTGGGCCAAGAGGACAGGCCAGCTGAGTGGCCCCTAGAGGGTTCTCGAAGCCGGGGCTAGATCAGAGAAGGGCTAAGGGGCTCCTTGGGACACAATGGATGACCCCAGATGCCTGGCCTCATTATGGACATTGTTGGCAGAGTCCCAGGTCCATGAGCCAAGTACTCAGGAAGGCTGGGCTGGGGGGTGGGGTGGGGGGCAGAGGGTTATAGGCATTCCTTCACTCATTCAGCAAACATTGACTGAAGGACATAGAGTGGAGCTGGAGCCGTGTCCTGAACACGGCAGTGTCACTTACAAAGTTACAGCTTGTCAAGAGAATGACTGCCAGTTTCTCCAGCCTTTTCTGAAAGATTTTTTTTTAATTTATGTGTTAAACTGTGTGTGTACATGTGGATTTATGCATGTGTGTACAGAAGCCAGAAAAGGGTGTCGGGTCCCCTGGAGCTGAAGTTACATGCGGTTGTGAGCTGTCTGATATGGGCCCTGGGAATGGACTTGGGTCCTCTGTGAGAGTACCAAGCTCTTGGAACTGCTGAGCCACCTCTCCAACTCCCCTGAAAAACTATATTTCCTTCTCTAGTGCTGGGCTACAGCCCAGAGGCTATGATAAGAAAATTCAAACCAGGATGTCCCATGGAGTTCCTTCATTCCTTGGTTTCCTCAACTGTAGAAGGACACCATGCTGCCCCTCCCCTTTGTCACTGGAGGTAAGATGAGCCGAAAGCCCTGGCTCACATTCCAGGGTATTGAGTGGAGCAGGACAATGGTTCTCATCCTGCGGGTAAACCAGGCTTCGGAGAGAGAAGGAGAAGGTGACTGTCTCCACTTTGCAAATGAGTCAAAGCTGCCAGAGGAGGCCCAGATGTCACCTCATCCTAGAAAAAAAATCACTCTTATTAGGTGCTTAAGACAAGCGGTGGAGCCGTCTGGGACTGCTTCAGTTCTGAGGCCAGCCTGGGCTGCATGGTGAGTCCCAGGGAGCCTCTCATCCTCCCAGCAATTGGGAGGCTGGGGCAGGTGGATCTTTGCCACTTACAGATAGGCCTGGTCTTTGTTGTAAATACCAGGCCAGCCAGAGTTGTAGTGAGTGTGAGTGTGTGTGTGTGTGTGTGTGTGTGTGTGTGTGTGTGTGTGTGTACACGCACGCACGCGTGCACGCACGCACGCGTGCACACACACTTCAGACAAACAAGTTGGCACAGATAGTGGTCCACTAGGTGTCCCGTGCCTGGTGGTCAACTGGCACTGGACAACTGGACATGGACTCCAGCTTCACCTGTGGCTGAGCCAAGAGACAAGTAGGACCACAGACTCCCTGAGCAGAGACCAAGGTCCACAAGGAGTTGACTGCCCCAGGTACTCAGGGCGGGGTTCTCGCCCTGTACTATGCCAGGTTCTCTGAGAGAACATCATGGGCCATTAAGTAAGCTCCCCAGTCACTGGCTATATTCACCAGGTGACAAGGCTTTTTTTTTTTCCTTACTATGTCAGAAGAAAAGGCCATTTTGTAGGTAGGCATACTGAGACTCAGAGGCACAACTGGCCCAAGGTCACCGAGAAGAGGCAAGGCCCAGGCACCTGCATGCTTCCCTGACCAGGTGGGGTGGCCGTGGAAGGAAAACTTCCTGAGCAGGAGACCCCCCCCAGAGCAAGAGAAGCAAGCCACGGCCCCAGGTGGGGCTGGGCTGTTCACTCTGCGGTCATAGGCAGCCATGCCGTAAGCAGTGGGAGTACCCAGCTTGAGCTAGCCCTCAGTTTCCCTGTGGGCTGTAAGGGGAGGCCGGGCTCCATGAGGCTGCTCCCCCCGCCCCGCAGAGCGCACAGGAGGAAGAAGGAAAGGAAGGTTATGTAAGGCAAGCCGAGGGCCGGACAGGCGGGGACGTCCTCCTATGAATAGCCTGCTGTTCCCTGCGCGTGACTGCACGGCCCCCACGGCGCCCGCCGTGCTGGCCTCCGCGTCCCGGGCCTGGGGAGGGAGGAGTGAGCCGGGATGCAGGGAGGGAGTAGGAGAGTTGGGGTGCGGGGGAGGAGGAGGAGCTGGTGTGCCAGGAGTACCTGCTTGCTGGCGATGTTTACGCGGGGCCCGCTGGCCAGAACTGATTCTGCAGGTGCCGGGGCTGCTACAGCCCCTCACTCCTGAGAAAGGACGAAGGGGCACCAGGCCGCTGCGGATCGCCCTTTGCATTGCCTCTCCTGATCAGGACATCGTCCTCCACTTCGCTGTTGCCCCAGGGAGGCGCCCCTAAAGCAGGGCTACAGTCACTGGGAGGCTGCTCAACATTGCTGGATCCAGGTTTCCACACCAGGGCCCCCTGCACTTACGCACGGGTCACCTTAGCAATAACTGAACCTCTGCATCCCCAGGGTTTGATTCGGTTTGGCTTCACTTTCCGACAGAGTCACTATGTATCCCCTGGCTGGCTTCTAAACTCAGAGGGGTCGGTCTGCCTCTACCTCCCAGTGCCAGGCCCCTCCCCAGGGTTTCTAAGGTTTGGAACCAAGCGGGGTAAGTAGGAGGGGCAGACCCAGACTGAGGCCTGCATTGATTTCATGAGCTGGGTGAAAAGTCGGGACAGACAGGACTTGATGGCCTCCCTGGAGGATCGATGGGGCCAACCACGTAGGAACTTGACCTCAAGTGTCCCCACCCTCTGTTCCCCATCCTCTTAATGCCCTTAAGAGATACAGCCAACCCCAGCCTCTATAAACCCTAAGGCGTGGACTTTGCTCACACTTCCCCATTTTACAGGGTTTGGATAGGACATGAGACATGGACAAAGGCCGTCCTAGAATGGGACAGACTCAAGACCCAATTTAATTCCCTTACCCAGGCATTTGTTAGACACTGGGGTTGGAGAGATGAATAAAAATGAAGGTCCAAGCCCGGCGGCGGTGGTGGCGAGAGGCAGAGGCAGGCAGATTTCTCTGAGTTCGAGGCCAGCCAGGGCTACACAGTGAAACCCTGTCCCGTAAAAACAAACAACAAACAGTTTGGGCGGTGGTGGTGGCGCACACCTTTAATTCCAGCACTTGGGAGGCAAAGGCTGGTGTTTCTCTGTGAGTTCGAGGCCAGCCTGGTCTACAAAGCCAGTTCCAGGACAGCCAAACTCTGTCTCGAAAAATAAAAAACAAAACAAAAAAGGTCCAATCATTACAAACATGCTGGCCCACAAAGAGAAAGACGGCAACCACAGTCATCACCATGATTGTTGTCTGATGGTTAGTGGTGGCTCACTCAGCACTGGAAGGTTCCTAGGCAGAGACAGGTGGGGTCAATCCACACAGCCGGAACAGCTTGTTCAACTGCTCAGAGGCCCAAAATAGCAATCACTTTGGGGATCTGTGAGCACCTGGGTGAGGCTGAGGCTGACAGGTTGCAGATTCAAGAGAGAGAAGGCTGCCCCAAGGAGAATCTTGGCCAGGAGAAGGGTTGAATTTTGTTCTGAGCACAGCAGGGGGAAGAAGGGAAGGGGGAAAGATAAACCCCAGCTTCCCTCCCACCCCAAACTCCATCTTAGCTGTGGAGCTGGTTCCTTCAACAGCTACTGAACTGGGGAGGCCGGATCCATCCTAGCTGGGCATGATGTGCTTGGGTGTCTGGCTTGGAACAGGCCACTGTGTCCACCTTGGGTCATCTATAAAATGATAGTACTTGGCTGGGCGGTGGTGGCGCACGCCTTTAATCCCAGCATGCGAGAGGCAGAGGCAGGCGGATCTCTGTGAGTTCAAGGCCAGCCTGGGCTACAGAGTGAGTTCCAGGAAAGGTGCAAAGCTACACAGAGAAACTCTGTCTCGAAAAACCAAGTAGTAGGGTCAGTACTACTCCCTACCTGGTCCTCCTGGTGCTGAGAGTGTGGAGCAGGGTCTGGAGCAGAGGCTAGCTCCATCAAACCAGAGTTTGCATTTGCTCCCCTGGCCTCCCCAGAGCCCTCCACCGAGGGGGAAGGGAGCTGTCTGCCGAACAGTGCTCCTCCCATTCATGCCCAAGCCCACTTCCAGGATCACAAACTCTAAGCCAACACTGCTTGCTTGTGTCCAGAGACCCCCAGATCTCTCAAAGTGGGGTCCCAGGGACAACCTCCCTGGTCCTCATTTTTTCAGATGCAGAATGGAATCTGTGAGGAATGTGACCGATGACCCCTTTTGTCCCTAGATAGGTGCTCTCTGCAGACATAGCTTCCCCAGGACAAAAAGGAGTAGATTAGGAGCCCCCCTGCCCCTCCCCCTGCCACGTCCCTTCTGCTATTCCCAGCCTCTGCCAGGGACATCCTGTGCCCCTGTGATGTCCCTAGGCCCTGGGAGCCCAGGCTGTAGCTGACAGGATGTATTTTTAAACTCTCGAGCCTTGGCCAGCTCCCTACCCTCCACTCAGCTTACCCCACCTCCCGCTCCCTGTTCTGTTTCCCACATCTGAAATTAGTCCTTACGCCCCTCCCTAGGAGGCATCCTTCAGGCTTTTTTCCCCCCTTGATTATTTATTTATTGTGTTTTATTTTATTTTTTATATATTATTTTATTTTATAATTAATTTGATTTTACATATCAGCCACGGATTCCCCTGTCCTCCCTCCTCCCACCCCCCAGCCTTCCTCCCCAATGCACCCCCCATTCCCACCTCCTCCAAGGCAAGGTCTCCCCTGGGGAGTCAGCTCAGCCTGGGAGATTCAGTTGAGGCCGGTCCGTGTGGTGTCCCTTCAGGCTTTTGAGAGGCCAATGGGGAACCCAGGCCAGTGCTAAGTGTTTATGGTCAGGACAGAATCCAGGCCTGCCCAGGGAAACAGGTAAGTCTCTGGAGAAGGAGCTGCTTGCACCTCTGGGTGACCCTAAAACCTGAAGAGTACAGGGGGTTCATGATCTCATGTCCAGGGCTAACATTCACCGAGTGGACTCCCTATACAACTGAAAGTCCTGGCTGGGTCTTAGAGTAGCCACCAAAGCTGGGTTTGATTTTTTTTTTTTCTTTCTTTTTGTCATTTCAAGACAGGGTTTCTTTGTGCAACAGTCTTGGCTGTCCTGGAACTTTCTTTGTAGACCAGGCTAGCCTCGAACTCAAGAAATCCCCTTGCTTCTGTGTCCAGAGTGCTGGAGTCAAAGGCGTGTGCCACCATGCCTGACTAGAATCTCTGTCCAACAGTTCAGTTTAGAATGGCAAGAGAGCGAGACATAGGCTCTGGACCTGGACAGACCGGGTTTGAATCCTGCCCATGGCATTTCTCAGCTGTCCTGCTTTGGGCAGATAACCTCAGCTCTCTGTGCCTGTTTGCTCACTTGTACATGGGGTTAACATATGTAATTCCTGAGAACACTGGGAAAGATTGCTTGGGAACACACCTGAAAAGCACCCAGCGTAAGGCCTGACATCTAGGAGTGTCCAGCCAGTATCAACATGGTCATCCCTCTTATAAACACTGCTGGGAATCTTTAACGGTCTAGCCGTGAATCTTAGGACTCCACCATGGTCCTTGTCCCAGGGCTCATACGTCCAGAGGTCCAGGGAGGGATGAGGGAGAGTGCAGCTCTGACAGGGTCTCCCGGAGAAGAAAGTGCCCCCCAAGACCGGAGTTGTCAGAGCACCCCTGGCCAGAGTTGCAGGCAATTGTGCAGTGCCTGATATGGATGCTGGGAACCAAACTCAGATCTTTTTTTTTGTTGTTGTTTTTTTGTTTTTTTGAGACAGGGTTTCTCTGTGTAGCTTTGCGCCTTTCCTGGAACTCACTTGGTAGCCCAGGCTGGCCTCGAACTCACAGAGATCCCCTGGCTCTGCCTCCCGAGTGCTGGGATTAAAGACGTGCGCCACCACTGCCCGGCCCAAACTTAGATCTTCTGCAAGAGCAGTTTGTGCTTTTAGCCACTGAGTCATTTCTCTAGCACCAAATTCTGTTTTCTCATCTGTAAAATGGGCATTAAGGTCCTTTAAAAGGAGGTTGGGCTGGGCAGCGGCGGCGGTGTACGCCTTTAATCCCAGCACTCAGGAGGCAGAGCCAGATCTCTGTGTGTTCGAGGCCAGCCTGGTCTAGAGATCGAGATCCAGGACAGGCACCAAAACTACACAGAGAAACCAAAAAAAGAAAAAAAAGCCTTGAGTTCAGTCTCCAGCACACACGCACACACACACACACACACACACACACACACACACACCCCTTAAAGGGTTGTTCTGAGAATGAAATAGATATATACAAACGATCATTTACACACAAATGTCCAATGAATGCTCAGTAATTCAGCTAGCCTGACTTTGAGCTTAGGATAGTTACCCCCCCAACTTTTCCATCCCCTCCCACTCCCCCACCTCTGCCAGCAGGCCCATAGCCTCCATGTCTAGGGGGTCAGGGTTGGGAATCAGATGCTAAGCTCACTTAGGAGGAAAACCCTGCAAGGGTCTGAATGTAAATGCAAATATCATGCAAATAAGGAATAACTGTGGCAAGAAGGAGAGAGATTATCGACCTATCGATCGAGGTGGGGTTGGGGCATTAGAAGCGGGGTGTGCTGCCCCCTCTAAGGGGGCACTGCCATACTGCTGACTGAGCTGGTCATTCGGCTCTTCGACTCCTGGCATGAGGATGAAAGTCCCTTGTTTCCTGGTTCCTGGCCCTCGCCAAAATGAGAGGGATCCTGGATATGGGCACACACTCCTAGGCCTTGACACATACACACACACACACACACACACACACACACACTCACAGAACTGAAGACACATAGATATTTCAGGTCACAGGCCTTAGGGCAGGGGAGGCCGCAGAGATGTCCTATTTGACAGCAGGACATTGAGGCCCCATGTTTCTTGTCTTCCTGCTTCTTCCCAAGTCCACATGCTGCTTGCCTGCCCACAGGACTCACCCGAGAAAGCGCCTCAGCCTCTCAGTTCTAACAGCAAGGCCTGCTCAGCTCCCCATAGAGTTCCAGTCCTTGCTCACATTTATCATTCCTTTTGACAGCCAGAGAAATCCAGGCTTGAGGCCAGCTTGTCAACCGTATCCAGAGGGTTAGGGAAAGAGGATGCAGCTCCAGGTTGGCTCTCTCATCCCATACCCTGTGTTCTGGCTGAACTTGAACTCAGTTCTCCAACTTCACTTTTTCCCCAGCTTCACTCTTTGGAGCTTATGGGTCCAGCCCCCCCCCCAACCCCCCCAACCCCAAAGCCTAGAAGCTCAGTCTGCGGTCGTGGGTCCGGGGTCTGTGGATATCCCTCGACTGTGTACACTACAGCCCAGAGTGAGTCAGCTGGTGTTCCACAGCTCCATCTGGCGGTAGGTTGGAGGCTTTCTGCTGAGGACAACTCCAGAAGCAAGACCCCAGTCATTGCCCTGCATGTACCTGAATCGCCACCTAGTGGTGGCTGGCCTCGATAACCACGACAACCTAGATCCTGCTGGGTAGTCAGAGACAAAAGCAGGAGTCTAAGGAGGTGTGCAGAAGCCTCTCCAGGCAGCACAGACAGGCAGTACATGCAGTGGGTAGCCATGCCAGCTTTGATCTGGAAGTTCCAACCCCCATTGAGGCTTCGGTAACTGTCCCGCCTACAAGGTGGAGCCGAGACAGGAGCCCTGAAGACCCGAGATCCGGATGTGGCTGGCGCTCTTGGTTCCTGGACCCTGGACGCTGGAGGTAGAACGAGCAGAGTTCTCCAGAGAACACCGCCGGACTGCACTACACCTTTCCCAGACCCTGTAACCTATCCCTTCATTTGTGAGTTACCCCACAAAATAAACTTCCCTTTTAACTACGTGGAGTTGCCTTAATAATTTCACCAATAAGTAGGTGCTGTAACATAGGAGGTACCTGGTCAAAGAACTAGACCTGAGTACCAGGCAGTGCCTGGGGAACAGGAGGCTGGCCATTGTGGGCCTTTTGATGTGAGCACAGATTTGGCTCTGGGTGTAATGGGAGCCATAGGACATGCTGGGTGGATGCAAGGCTGCTGTGAGAACAGACTGCGGGTGTACATCTGGGATTAGGAGGATGCTGGCCAGGGGAGGGTGGTAAGATGGCAGGCCATGGCTGGATTCGAGAACTGTTGGGTGGGATGGGGCTGTGATCTAAATCAGGGTGTCAACAGTGACTCTGGGAAGGGAAATGGGAGGGAAGGCATGGTGCCTGCACGTATAGTCCTAGCTGCTACTTAGGAGACTGAGGCAGGAGGATTGTTTGAGTCTAGGGGTTCAGGACCAGCCCGAGCAAAACAGGAAAACCCTGTCTCAAAACAAAAATGATGAGAGAGATAGGGACATTTTATATATATATATATATATATATATATATATATATATATATATATATATATATAATGTTTTTCGAGACAGGGTTTCTCTGTGTAGCTTTGCACCTTTCCTGGATCTCACTCTGTAGATCAGGCTGGCCTCGAACTCACAAAGATCCTCCTGCCTCTGCCTCCCGAGTGCTGGGATTAAAGGCGTGCGCCACCATTGCCCAGCCAAGATATATATATATATATATATTTTTAAATTTGGGGAGGCAGAGAGATGGCTCAGCTGGGTGGAAGCTCTTACCACTAAGCCTAATGGCCTGAGCTCAGTCCCTGGGACCTACGTGGTGGAGGAAGTGGTCTTCTGACCAGATGTGCATGTATAGGTATGCACATATACACAATTTAAGGAAGAAAATGAATGAGCCAGCTATGGTGGCACACTCCTTTGATCCAACAGGAGGTAGAGGCAGGTGGATTGCTCTAAGTTCAAGGCTGGTCTGGTCTACATACAGAGTTACAGGCTAGCCAGGGTTACAAAGCGAGACCTTGTCTCAAAGGTATATTAAACATTAAACAAACAGCTCTATCACCAAAAGTCCCACCCGAGGGATGCTGACTTCCATACAGTTGTATTGGTGCCCTCTTTCTTCGTTAACCACCCACATTTAGATACAAGCAACTCCCAGGAGACACTGGTCTAGTAAGAATGGGCTATTAGAGTGAGCCCCGGAACCTGAGGTTATGGGGCCCCGTGAGGTGGGCACGGTGGGATCGAGGGGGAGGTTGCGGGTGACCGGCTCTGCTCCTGTGGGAATCACTTTCCTTTGCGGACCTCGGTTCTGTTTGTCAACAATGTCACTGTGAATGCCCTGTCCCTTGTGCGGCTAGGGGGGAGTCACACCTGGGAGAGAGCACAGGGGTGAGTGGCTGGAATCTCAGCTCCAGCGTCCCTCTTCACACCCTCCCACAAGGGAACATGAAGGAGCCAGAACTTGCAGAACTTGGTGGGTGAGGTGGTGCAGGTGGATCTCTGGGGGTCTGAGGCTAGCCTGGTCTACACTGTTCCAGGACAGCCAGGTCCCTATCTAAATAAATAAATAAATAAATAAATAAATAAATAAATAGGCAGATTTTGTTTATTTTTTTACATTTATTTATTGGGGAAGCATCAAGTGCGGGTGTGTGGGGGTCAGAGGCCAACCTTCAGGAGTGGCTCGGGTCTCCCACGGTGTGGATCCATGGCACTCAGGCTGTCAGGGTTAGCCGAAACTGCCAGCCACTGCCTTGTCCCTTTTCTTATTAGGACCAAGCCCCTAGCCCATGGGAAGGTGCTGCTCCCAGAGAAGGTGAGCCAGAGCTGGCCACTGTGGCTGACTTCTGCTAGCCCAGGGGAGTTGGAGCGAGGGGTCTCCTCTAGCACGGCAGGGCCAGACACTGGCCTCATGGGTAGGAGGGTAACGACGGCGGAAGCACCCGGGGTTTAGGCTCTTTATCCCAGGTTGGAATCTCAGCTCTGACAGTACATGGGAGAGACCTTGGGCAATTCTGAGCCTCAGTTTCTTCTTCTGTAATGTTTATTTCAGCACCGGGGATTGAACTCGCTGCCTCAAGCACACTAGGTAAACCCTGCACTGCTGAGTTACATCTCTATCCCACTTTTTCTTTCTTTTTATTCCTCCTCCTCCTCCTCGAGACAGGGTCTCTCTACATAGTCCTGGCTGTCCTGTAGCTCACTCTGTAGACCAGGCTGGCCTCACAGAGCTCTGCCTGCCTCTGCTTCCTGAGCGCTGGGATGAAAGGTGTGTGCCACCACGCAATGCTCGGCTCTCTTCCTCTTTAAAGATGGATTCCATTCTAGAGTGTTTTGAGGGTGGACCAGGACAGTGAGGCAGCGGAAGTGGAAGCAGCAGACGAAGGCCTGAAGACCCTTTTCTCCACTAGCCGGGGACCCCCGAAAGTTAACCTGCGGTACACCCCACTGGAAGGTAAGCAGAGGCTCACAGGGTGCCCCAGTGCCTGCTGCCTGGATCACAATTGAAAAAAAAAAAAAAAAAAAAAAAAAAAACAAGGCTGCTTGTGGATATCGCTCTATATAAATAAAGCACTGATTGGCCAGTGACCAGGCAGGACGTATAGGCGGGACAAGGAGAGAGGAGAATTGAGGAAGGAGGAAGGAAAGAGAGACTGCCTGGAGCCGCCAGGACAAGGAAGATGTAAAGTACAGGTAAGCCACGAGCCACGTGGCAAAGTAAAGATTAATAGAAATGGGCTAGATACAAGAGTGAGAGCTAGACAATGATAGGCCTGAGCTAATGGCGAAGCAGTTTAAATAATATAAGAGTCTGTGTGTTTATTTTATAAGTGGGTTCTGGGACTCGCGGGACTTGGCGGCGGGAGCTGGAGAGAAATTCTCCAGCTACAGCTGCTGGCTGAATTCGTGATGATACAAACCTCTAGCTGTGGAGGTGGTGGCTAGCCTGAGCTATATAGTAGTAACACGAGGTTGTCTCTTAAAAAGTCAACACCCGGTGGCTGGGGAGATGGCTCAGTGGTTAAGAGCTTGCACTGCTCTTGCAGAGGTCCTGAGCTCCTTTCCCAGCACTCAGGTCAGGCAGCTACCAACCAACTGTAACTGCAGCTCCAAAGGCTCCAGTGCCTCTGGTCTCCACAGACCCGGTACTCAGGTGCACATACCCTCATACAGACACAGATCACTGAAAGTTATATATTAAAAAGAAAACACCTATTAATCCCAGTACTCAGGAGGATGAGGCAGGGTTGTGAGTTTCTCAGGGTTTATTTGCAGAATGGCTATTGTTTCTTTCCTTTTCAAATTTGGTTTTTCAAAACAGGGTTTCTCTGTCATGGAACTCACTATGTAGACCAGGCTGGCCTTGAACCTGGAGACCCGCCTGCCTCTGCATCCCAACTGCTGGAATTAAAGGCGTGCACCACCACCTCCCGGCCAGAATGGCTATTTAAAAAGCCTACCTGGGAGCCATTCTCCAAACTTCAGGTACATCTTTTACAAATAAAATTACAAATGGTTCCTGGTCCCTCAAACCACAGGGATTCCCAAGTATGAACATCTTTGACTATAAAAACGGGGGAGGGTACAGGCCTTGCTGAGGAAGCAGGAACTGCTAGGAATGGAAGCAGGGAAGGGTCTGAAGGATGGGGGCAGAGGAGATGGAAAGGAAACTTTGTTGTTTTCCATCTGGGTAGCCCTGGCTGTCCTGGAACTCACTCTGTAGACCAGGCTGGCCTCGAACTCACAGAGATCCTCTGCCTCCCTAGTGCTGGGATTAAAGGCGTGGGCCACCACTGGGCTGGGAGAGACTTGCTGGGGGCACTGCTGAGGGTGGCACACCCACTCCGAGTCACTTCGTGCCCTGGAGGAGAGCTCCTGGGTAACTCTGAGCAGCACACCCAGAGGTGCCAATGCAGAGCCACCAATAAACAAAGACAGGGCTAGGGCCCTGCAAATGGCTACAGCCTTGTTTATGAGACTTGTCTTTGGAGAGCTAGAGAGATGGCTCAGTGGTTATGAGCACCATTGGCTCCTGAGAAGGACCAGAGTAGCTCCAATGTAGGGGGTCTGATGCCCTCTTCTGGCTTCCACGGGCACCTGCATTCATTCATTCATTCATTCATTCATTCATTCATTCATTCATACCTTCTCACTCAAAACAAACAAAACCCTTGCTTGTGAAAAATCTCATGAACACAGAAAATTTGGTGAAAGGGAAAACAGAAAATTCTGACTTCTACTCTGGACGCAACATTTCCTTTTATGTTGTGAATACCACAGGGAAGCAAATGCTGCCCTGAGCATAGCCATGCAGCCATGAAGAACATAGCTGTGCAGCTCAGGCTAACTTCTAATTGATGATCTTCCAGAACTGCTGGAATTCACAAACAGCTCCCCCCTGAAATGCACTGTCTCTTGTGTGCGCTGTTTTATGTGTGTGCGTGATGTTCATGCCGTGACACACACACATGTAGATCTGAGGACAACCTTGGGTGTTGTCCTCACCTTCCACCTCATCTTGAGACAGTGTCTCATTTGCAGCTGTGTGCACTATGGAAACTCTGTCTTGTGCTAGGGTCCTCCCACCCGTACCGGAAGCATCTTATTCATTTAGCTATCTTGTCTTTCCAGCCTTTTTACTTCTTACCTATTTACATTTATTTATTTGTTTGTCTCGTTTTTTTGTTGTTGTTGTTTTTCAAGACAGGGTTTCCTCTGTGTAGTCCTGGCTGTCCTGGAACTATGTAGACCAGGGTAGCCTTGAGCTCACAGAGGTCCACTTGCCTCTGCCTCCTGAGTTATGGGATTAAAGGCAAAGGACTTTAAATGTTTTATTATGATTATGGTGTAGGTGTGAGAGTGTAGGTGGACACGTGCTACAGCATGCATGTGGGGGTCGAAGACAATGTTAACTCGGCAGTTCTCACCTCCCACCTAACTGAGACAGTCTCTCCTGTTTCTGGGTTGTGTACTCCAGGCTAATTCACCTGCTGGTTTTCCTCTGCGTCTCTGATCTCAGCAGGAGTGTTGTGATTACATACACAAACTATCACATTCAGCTTTGTTAGTTTTTAAGATTTATTTCATCGTGTACACACACACACACACACACACACACACACACACACACACACACACACACACACTCATGCTTGAGCACACAGAAGCCAGAATAGCTCCCCTGGAGCTGGAATTAGAGAAGTTCTAGGCTGGAAATGGGTTCTGGGAACTAAGCTTGTACTCTTAGTCCATCCTTTTTTAAACCGCTGCCATCAGGCATCCGAGTTCCGCGTCTTTTTACTGGCTGTATCAGTGTGTTCAGTCTGCCTTTGCTCCAGTGTGTGTCCTCCTCTCGAGACAAACAGGGCAGGGATTTGATTTGAGAGCTGAAGAAACGGAAGCACAGAGGAGTTGGGGGACGCGGCCAGGGCTATCTAGCTGGTATTGACAGGTGCTGCCTGGGGTTCCAAAGAGAGTTTTCTGGCTTGGTTCTCATGTCAACACACAGGGAAAGGAAAGGAAGGAGAGGAATAACATAAAAGACCATCGCCAAATTCTCGTCTCAAAATATTTAATTTGTTTGAAAAGGATACATTCCCAACTTCCCCCACCACAACCTCCGGCCCAGCAGCCGTGACACACTCGCACAGGCGCACACACACACAAGGCCAATGGGCTGCTGTCTGCTTCTACCTCTGCAGCTGGGACAGAGGGGTTTTCTCCTGGCCTCTTTCCCCCAACAAAGGTAGGGAGAGGGCCGCTGGAATGTGGCTCCCAGGGAGGATGCAGAGCCCCACACACTCTACCAATCACATGCACTTAGAAAAATAAAACCAAGTGGTGTTCTGGCATCCCAATACCAAAAGACAGCAATCTCTACCTGGAAATCATCTTTGCCTTTTTCTAGAAAAATTTATTGCACTTAATTAACAGATGTTAAAGAAGCTGTGGGTGGGGCTTGGCCCTGGAAACCAGGGGCTCCACAGCCCCTCCTTACAGGGAGCATACCTCTCAGGGCCACTGGAGAGCTTCACATCTGTCCCCAGGCTGGAGGACTGGAGGAGCTGCCTGAGTGGAAAGCAGGCCACAGCACCCTCTCAGCAGGGAGTGTGGACAAGGAGCGTCACTGCCTAGTACCATCCCCAACCAAGGGAGTCAGACCCACAAAGCTCAGCCTTTGGGCCAAGAATAAGGTGACTGAGGCAGGTCCTCCACAGGGTGGTTGGCTCTCTCCAAACATGTTTAGTTCTTTTATCTACACATTTCTTGTATGTACACTCCTGCAGCATTCTAGTTCATTCATGCATCTTTTCTGAGTCTGCAAGGAGGCTGCCACAGCTGAGAACAGGTCGCTTAGGAAGTGAGTGCACCTCTCATCCCAAGGTGAACCCATGGAGAGCCAAACAGAAGTTGGCTTCTCAAGCCTGCTTCTCTTTACAAGATGTCAAAGATCTGAGTGCCAGAGCCTCAGACTTCAGCCATCAGCTCCTAGAGGGAGTTAGACTTTCATGGCCAGACAAACCCCAGAGGTCGACTCTTTCTGCACAGCCTTGGGTCCGAAGGCCAACGGAGGAGCGGCCCTTCTGTGAATCCTTTCTCTCCAGGACATCAACCTCCAGGCATGCTCCTTCCTGTACCTGCCGCTTTCAAAAGGCTTCTCCAAGAAGCAAGCGGTCATACTGTTTCCCAGTAAGTACTTTAGGAGGAGCCAGACACCACCCCCCCTACTTCTGGAAGGAAAGGAGGGCACCACAAGGCAGAAGGTAAGACCAAGGGAGAGACATTAAGCCCCAACCCACCCACTGGGGTCAGAACACAGATGGCATCCAGAGATAAGTATCCATTCCTTAAAAACTAAAACTTAGAAACACAAACCTTACATTTTCTAGCCAAAGAGAACGAAGAGCCTTTTAGCTCAAGGCTTGTCCACCAGTCACGAAGCGAGAACTGCCTCTGGGTGAACAGGCGGCCAGAGAGTGCCAGGTGGGTGGGTGGGAGGCAGGCAGCTGGGGCAGGACACTGACATGCTGGGTGCAACTGCCCTTTGTGGTTACAACAGAGTGACAAGTGTGCACAGGGTCCTACAGGACCAAAGTCAAAGTCAGGGACCTTTGTCGAGAGGTGGTGGGCAGGTCCCAGGACGGGCAGGGCATCTCCTGGCTGCAGTCCATGGCCAGCAGATGGTTTGCCCTGGTCTTAACATCATTATGAAAAGTCTTAAAAGATTGGGGCCCCAAACCAAGCCAGCATTGAAAATAAAGCCAGTGTTAAGGATAATAAAGCACCCTCGTCACCTCTGTCTCCTTCACACAGGCTGCCCACCCTGAGCAAATAAACACACCCTCCTGAAGGGTGCCCTCACTGACCCACATGAGCAGAGGGTTCCGTGATTCCCTCAGCCAATCCTCTGGCCAGAGCAAGAGCACAAGTTCAGCCCAACAGAAGAGAAAGGTACAGCTGTGAGGCAGAGGAAGCCACAGCTGCAAGCATCACTCCACCCCATGACCAGACCTGGGTGGGCAGCCCCTGACTCCGGAGACCAAGACTGAGGAACTCCAGGCCGTGTAAATGTCTCCAGAGCCCGCCGTCCTACGAGCTGCACTGTGACTCTGGCAAGTGCAGCTCCTGTGAGGCTGCACCCTGACACTCACGGGGAGGGACCTGATCTGGGAAGTGAAAGGCCCTCTTCTGTCTTCAGGGAGACTAGAGTCTGGCCTGGGACATGTCCGTGAGCCAGAGCAAGGAACCAATGGAGCGTCTCAAGAGACAGCCCCTCACTCTGGTGCCCAGAACAGGAGACTGGAGCCCAGTTTCCTAAATACCTTGGGCTAGGAAGCTTAAGCTTCTTAGGTGATGGGGTTTCTTTTTAAACCTAAGATCTGAGAATGGTTCCTGGGTGAAAATAACCAGAAGCTAGGTAAGCAGAAGTGAGGAGCCTCCAGACTGGCCTGAGATACAAGGGCTGCCTTAGATGCTGGCAATTGGAGCCCAGAGACAAGCCATCCTGGAAATGTCTCTTCCATAGCAAGTGGGATGTAGAGGGAGCTGTTCTCAGGGCTGCTTCAGGCCTGAAAGCCACAAGATAAAAGGGCCATGGGAGCTAAGAATGGTAGGATGTACTTCTGCAGAGAGCCCCAAGCCCACCCCAGTTCCCGGCTAGGCAGAGACCCCACTCTTATGGCCCACCATCCTCCACACACTAACAGAGCGTCAGCGTGTCCTGGCTCCGAGACACAGGGGAATGAAGGTTTCTCTCAAAGATTCTTTTGGGGAGGGTGAGGTGCATGACAGACACACCCCAAGTGGAAATGCACCTGCTACCTGAGACAACATTAGGGTGACAACAATCATGACTCATTCTGTAGACAGCCCTTGTCGGTCCAGACTGGAGACTGAGGAAGGCTGGGAAAGCCTGAGCACTCTGTAAAGAGAGATCTGGACTGCAGAGGTCCCTTCTGATTCGGCTGGGACATCCAAGAAGAGAGACTCGGGCCATTTACCCGTCTACACAGATTCGCTCATGTTCCCCATCAGAGAGGAGCCTGGTCCCCTGGGGAAGTCACCACGTGTGCTGGCCATGTTATAATGAAGCTGAGACGTGAACACTCCTAGAGCAGGTACGCCACCATGTGCCCATGAAGAGTCCTAAGTCTCCACACGAGTGTGGGGTCCAGGAAGCCCCAGGCAGAGGTCTCAAGTGCAGGCAGTGCCCTGCGGGGCAAGGGGCACAGGTTACAAGGGCCCGTACTTGGTCTCATACTTGGACACGATGGTCTTGCACTTGCCCACCTCCTTGCGAAGCTCAGCGACCTCCGTCCGCAGGGCTGTGTTCTCCTTCTCCAGGAAGGCCGCCCGGATGGTGATCTGGTTCTCCTTCAGGCGCCTGGCATCCCGGGAGCGTTTAGCTGCCACATTGTTCTTCTTGCGTCTTGTCCAATACTTTTCATCCTGTGGGAAAGTGCCCTCTGTGGGTGTCTGGTGCTCCCCCTGAGGGAACCTTAGCTTTCCTTCCTTCCTCCCAGGTCTACTCCCCACCCCTCAGTTCAATGCTGTGGTAAGAACTAAAGATAGGACCCTAGAAAAGGACCATTATAACATGGGACACTGCCCTGTCTCAGAAGGGCAGGCTGCATTATGGGAGCAAGCATCTTCCCTGACAGGCAGTGTGCTGCTGGGTGCTCTGCCCTTGCCTCCTTTAGGCATATTGGTTAACATCCCCCCTCCCTACCTCTTTCTGAAACAGAGTCTCTGTTATATGGCTCTGGTTGTCCCAGAAATCACTATGTAGACCAGGTTGGTCTTGAACTCCTAGCAATCTGCCTGCCTCTGCCTCCTAAGTGCTAGGATTAAAGACTTGTACCACCACACCATGCTTAGTGGTGGTCAAGAGCCGAAGATAGGTGAAGTCCCCTGAGCTCAAACCTGACTCTACAAGACCATGCAAGAAAGAGAGGGAGCAGGAAGAGGGAGAGAAGGGGCGTGCCCCATGGTGCATGCGTGCATGTTAGAGGATAACTCTGGGTGTCAGTCCTCACTCACTGTCCATCTTGAGACAGGGTCTCTGTTGTTTCCCATTGTGTTTGGCAGGCTAGGTGGCCCAGTGTCCAGCAATTCTCTTACCTCTGCCTCCTTTCTCCCGGTATTACAGACACTGGAATTACAGGCACATACTACCTGTTACAGCTTTCCCATGGGTTCTTATGGTTTTGGTTTTTTGTGGCAAACTCAGGCAGGTCCTCATATTTTTGTGGTAAGTGCTTTACCCACTAAGACAGCATTTATCAACTTGTGGGTTGTAACCCCTTTGGGGGATCAAACAACCTTTTCACAGGGGTTGCGTAAGACCATGGGAAAACACAGATATTTACATTATGCTTCATAACAGAAGGAAATTATTTATGAAGTAGTAGTGAAATAATTTTATGATGTGGGGGATCACCACACATAAGGAACTGTATTTAAGGGTTGCAGTGTTGGGGAGGTTGAGAACCACTGTACCCCAACCCTACAAGGTGTCTTTTGTCTTTTGAAACTGTTCAACCTTGCTTTCTGAGGTCTAGTGACTTCTCTTCCTGATGGCTGGACTAATGCCAGGGAGGTGGAACACTAACCCAAAGAAGGGACCTATCAGAGTCACTAAGGCCAAGTCACACCTAACCATTTCTTCCCATCAAATTGTTGCTGATGTGGCTCCGAGCACAGAACTCCTGTGGCATCCATATAAAAAAATCACACGAGGAAGCACGGTCCCTACTCTAGTTTCTCTGTCTCTGTCTGTCTCTCTCTGGCCTCTGCCTCCTGAGTGCTGGGAATAAAGGTGTGTGCCACCACACTTGAGCTCCCTAGAGATGGAGCTCAGGGCCTCATGTGTCCCAGCGAGCACCATCCTGCCGAGCTATGCCACTGAGTTGCACTGCTGAGACCTACCACAGCTTACCCTAGGCTCTCAACCCACTGCTGTGCCTTTGCTAGAGGATGTTTTTCTTTTTTACCTTCTGCTCATCAGGAACAAAGACCTTCTTGGCTTTTTTGATCATGGGCTGGGGCTTCAGGTCTTCCTCCGCAAACTTGTGCTTCCGAGGGTTGAAAAGCTCCCCACCTGGCACACTGGAGAGGACCAGGTCAGCAGGGTCAGGATTGAAGTTCACATCAACCTCCACACAGTTGGGGTCGATGGGACTTGGGGTCTCCCTCTCCTTTTCCAAGGATGATTCTGAAAGACAGAGGCCAAAGATCTAGAAGCATCTCGCTGGACAGAGAAAATATGTCACCCCACCAGACACCCTGGAGGCCTCACAGACCACTGCCACTTAAGAAAACCACATCATCAGCCGTAAAGGGAGACAGGCAGGCACACGTGGTTCAGTTCCTAAGATGACTTCCCTTTTTTGTGTGCTATAGGTCAAACCCAGGGCTAAGCATGTGATCAACCACTCAATTACCTCCGGCCCATGAATTCTTCCCCCTCAGGAACAGACCACACCAAAGGAGAGTCCCTCAAAATGGACAGGATTTTCTAAGTGTTTTGTTTCCCCGAGAAATGGTAAGCGAAACACTGACTCATTATGCCACTCGACCTCCTGTGTCTCAAGTAGTCCAAGAATGAACCCCGGCCGAGTGTCCCCACGACAACAGTGAGGTGAGGACCCAGGCAGAGAACTGCAGGGGTTCTGCTCGCAGCCCCACGGCAGGTGCTGTACTCACCCACTCACAATGGAAAGGAGATGAGCGTTAACTCTTCTTTCACAGAAAAGGATACCAAGGCCCAGATAAATCCAACAGGCTTCCAGAACCCCACAGGTAAATAACTGAAGTAAAATGTGACTCTTGGCCTGGCTGACTCTGGCTCCTTACTCTTCCTATTCCATATGGCTGCTTTACAGGTAAACATTGGATTAATGTCAATTTTAGAGTTCAAAGGTTGTGTGTTGAGATAAGAGTTGTTAACAGAAAACTGAACCCTTGTCCTACCTGTTCAACGCTACCAATAGCAGTACACCAACAGCAGTACACCAAATATTCAGCAACAGATAATGATTGAATACAAACTATATCCCTGGTAGTGTCCTGACAGATACAACACAGTATAACAGAGAGGTTAAAGCCATGGTTCTTTTTTTTTTTTTTTTTTTTTTTTGAGACAGGGTTTCTCTGTGTAGCCCTGGCTGTCTTAGAACTCTCTCTGTAGCCCAGGCTGGCCTCGAACTCAGAGATCCACCTGTCTCTGTCTCCCAAGTGCTGGGATTAAAGGTGTGCGCCACCACTGCCCTGCAAAGCCATGGTTCTTAACAGGGGACAATTTTGCCCTACAGGAACTATCTGGCTACATCAGGACTCCAAGGTGCAACTGGCATGTGTATAGAATTCTGAAGGCTGCTACACACCCTACAACACAAAAGATATAAAAATTAAAACCAATCATCTTCCTACAATCCCCCCAAAATTATCTGCCCTAAATGCCGATTGTTGCTGACACAGATTTTTCTCTTGAAATGAGGAAATCACTGGGATGTTGATGGCACAAGTGTGGCATGATCAAATTTAGGTTTTCAACTGGATTAGGTTGAGTGTGTTGGTGTAATCCTATAATCTGAGCACTGGGGAGGTGGAGGCAGGAGGATTGGAAGCTCTAGGTCATTACTTGCTATGTACGTAAGACCCTGTCTCTCTCTCTCTCACATACACACAAACAAAAGTGTGTAAATATGTGATATATGTGTGTGTGTGTGTGGTGTTGTATGTGTCTGTGAGTCCTGGAGCTCAGTGGTTAAGAACAATTACTGCTCCTGTAGAGGACCTGGGTTTTCAGGTCCTCTCATCTACATGACAACTCACAGCTGCCTGTAACTCATGCTCCATGGGATCCAATGCCCTCCTCTGACCTGTGAGCATTTTACACACACTATACACATATATATACACAGGCACACATTCATAATCGTAAAATAAAGTAAATAATGCTGGGTATGGTAGCTCACGCCTTTAATCCCAGCACTTAGGAGGCAGAGGCAGGTGGATCTCTGTGAGTTTGAGGCCAGCCTGAGCTACAGAGTGAGTTCCAGGATAGCCAGGACTACATAGAAGACCCTGTCAGAGGAAGAGGAGACAATGAAGACTTACCTGTTCACCAACTCATCAAGTCTATTCCTAAGTAAATGTCCAAGAGAAATACATGCACATATCTACCAAGAGACAGGCACACAAATGTTCATAACAGCATTGTTCAGAACCCCAACTAGACTATATAGTGAGTCCCACTGTCCTTCAACTGCAGAATGGCTAAACTGTGGTGTGTTCACACAGTATTATCTACCAATGAAAATTAACAAACCTCTCCCACAGGGACAAGATGACTGAGAAAAAATGCTGTATAAAGGAAATCAGACACAAAAGCGTACATATTATTTATGCCTTCTCTAGAAAATGAATGTAAAAATTAAAGACTTCCACTTTCATTTGTACCTTGGTATATGTAGCTCAGGCTGGCCTGAATTCATGGCAATCCTCCTGCCTCAGTTTCTTGAAAACTGGGATTACAGGTATAGACCAATATACCCAGTTTTCCATTAAATATGTTCCGTGAAACTATTTTTGTTCAGTTTTTGAGACAGTATCTCTCCATTATGTAGCTCTGGATATCCTAGCACTCATTCAGTAGACCAGGCTAGACTCAAACTCAGAGAGCTCTGTCTGCTTTTGCCTCTCAAGTGCTAGAATTAAAGGTGTGCACCACCATTACCAGCATATTTTTATTAATATTAAGGCATTTTAATGCCCACATAATTTATTATGTATTATAAAACTGTATAAAGTTATAAATAGTAGTAATGCAATGAACTTACAATGAATGTTGTCTGTGTACGTATGGTGTTGGGAATTAAACCTGGGGCTCCCCAGTGTAAGGGAAACACCTGACCACTGCACTGCATCCTCTGCTCAACTTTCTGTACATTTATTTATGTATTTGTGTGTGTGTGTGTGTGTGTGTGTGTGTGTGTGTGTGTGTGTGTATGCATGCGCCTGTGTGCACACATGCCATTGTACAAACATGGAGGTCAGAGGACAGTTTGCGGAAGTCAGTTCTTTTCCACAAGGTATTCAGGCTTGATGGCAAGCACCCCCACTGACATCTTGCTGACCATAGCTATCGATGATTTTTTTTTTTTTTTGAGACAGGGTCTCTCTGTGTAACTCTGGCTGGCTGTCCTGGAACTCAATATGCAGGCCAGGCTGGCCTAGGACTTATTCTATAAACGAGGCTTGGCTCAAAGTTGTGATAATCCTGTCTTTAATCCTGGATATTCAGAGGCCACTTATAATATTTAGAAACCAAACAGAGGACAATTCTATTGCTCAGCTATTAGCAAATGTAATCTTTGGTGATAGGAAGAAACAGTGATTAACTCTAAGAAGACGAATGCCCAGAGTCACAGGCATTTCATGGATGCCAGCATAGTTCTGTATCCTGATTTGGGCAGTGTGAAATGGGTGATTCACTCTGTGAGGATCCACTGGACTGCACACTTTTATATATATATATATTTCATTAAAAATCTCCCTTAGAGGTTAGAGAGATGGCTCAGTGGTCAAGAGCACAGGCTGCTCTTCCAGAGGACCCAGGTTCACTTCCCAGCACCCACATGGCAGCTTACAACTGTCTGTAACTGCAGCTCCAGGAGCTCCAACACCTTCACAGAGACACATATGTAAGCAAAAGCACCAATGCACATTTAAAAAAAAAGATCCTTTCTTACTCTGGGCATGGTGGCACATGCCTTTATTCCTAGCATTCAGGAGGCAGAGGCTGGCAGATCTCTGTGATTTACTTGCATACATGTTATGTACATGCCTGTTGGATCCCTTGGAACTGGTATTATGGATGATTGAGAGCCACAATGTGGGTGTTGGGAACCAAGCTCAGGTCCTCTGCATGAACAGTAAGTGCTCTTAATGACTAAGCCATCTCTCCAATCCATTTCCCCTATCTTTAATTGACACAATTTACATGTCAATTCCACATGTAAAATATTTTTAAAAATTCTAATGTGTGATGTATGTATGTGTGGATATATGTGTACATGTGTGAATGTCCATGTCAAGGCCAGAAGTTAATGTTGGTTATCTTTCTCAATCACTCCATCTTTTTCATTGAACTTTTTAATTATTTTATTTGTATGTGTGTGCACCTGCATGCATGTCACACTGCACATGTGGAGGTTGGAGGACAACTTACACAAGTTGGTTCTCTCCTTCCATCATGTGGGGCCTGGGCTGTTTTCTTCTGACCTTGACACATATGGTAGACCGGTTTGATTCCCAGCACCTGATTAGGCTTCAGAGAAAATTCCATTCTCTGCTGAGCCATCTTACCGATCCTCTCTACCTTATTTTTTGAGACAGGGTCTCTCACTGAACCTGGAGCTTACCGATTTCTAGCAGGCTGGCCAGCTGACCAGTATCTGATTCCCTGGCACTGACGTGCCCACACTGTGCTATGTCCACAGTGAAACAAGCATTTTGACACACTAACCATCTCCCCTGTTTTTCCTTTTTTGGATTCATTTTATATGTATGAATGCTCTACTTGCATGCATGTGTGTACACCAACATGCCTGTTGTACCCCTTGGAACTGGTATTATGGATGGTTGTGAGCCACAACGTGGGTGTTGGGAACCAAACTCGGGACAGGTGCTCTTAGGGGCAGAACCATCTTTCCCACCATTTCCTCTATCTTTAATTTTTATTGAATTAATTAAAATTTATTTTACAGCACTGAGAAAGAAACCCAAGGCTTTAAAAATTTTATTCTATGAGTATGCAAGTTTGTTTGTATACCACATTCATACCTGGTATCCACAGAGATCAGAAGAGGGTGTTGGATCCCTGGGATTGGAGTCACAGACAGTTATGAGCTGCCATGTGGGTGCTGGGAATTGAACCTGAATCTTCTGGAAGAGCAGCCAGCACTCTTAACCACTGAATCCTCTCTCCAGTCCAGAACCCAAGGTTTTTTCATGCTAAACAAGCACTCTGCCACTGAGTTACATCGCTAGCCCTTCTTTTATTTTTTAAGACAGAGTCTCACTATATTATCTAGACTAGCTTTGAACTTGTGATCCTCCTGCCTCAGTCTTCTGAGTAACAAGAATTACAGGTATATGACACTGAATCTGCTCCTTCTCTTTTTGTTTGTTTGTTTTGTTTTTGAACTCTTGTACTGGGGCCACAGAGATACAGTGCCTAAGACCATTGCTGCTTTGGAAGTTGACCTGAGTTCAGTTCCCAGCATCCCTATCAGACAACATACAACATCCTGTAGCTCAAGCTCCAAGAGATGAAGTGTTCTTTTCTAGGCTCCACAGGCACCTGCACTCATGTGCACATATCTGCTTCCCATAATTAAAAATAACAGATCTAAAAAGAAGACCTTAATATTTTAGATATATAATAAAATACTCTACCTGTGATATACACTCCAACTTCTTACTTTTTAAATTTTATTTGAAAGAATCTCCCTTTTGAAAATTCAACAGAAACACACCCTGAGAGCTGTGCATGGTGTGAGTCCCAGAGACATGTGCCCCCATGTCTCTGAGGCTGCAGAAACTCTGTGGCTTCTCAAACAGGGGACACAACTTTCCTGGCAGGTTTATGTTAAGATATGTAAATACAAACCAAAAAAACCCAACACCCAAACCAAAACAGTAAAAAATGCCTTTAGCTCTTGAAGATAATTTGTAGAGCAGTGGAAATGGTATTTGTATTAGTGCCTAAGCGGTACCTGCCTATGCAGAAGAGCATCCTGGGTTCAGTACTACTTCAGTACCTATCAGCCAGGTGACGTGGGCAAGGTTCTCACTTTCTCTGTGCCTCAGTTTCCTCATCTACAGAGCAGGGATAATAGGCCGAATAGTCTCGTAAGATCCTCTGGATGACTCTTTGTTAGGGTCTAGCACAGAATAAGTCCTAGTAAATGTTAGCACTCACAGTCAGAATGACAACAGTGGTGTTGATAACACTGCCTAACCTTGCCAAGAATCTGTGGCCAAAATACCGTTGACATAAAAGAACGGTATCAAATGCAGAGTGGGGTTTCTCTTCTGCGAGCTGCGGCCTGGGAGCTCCCTCCACCATCCTGAGCATGTGCAGTCCCCGCAGGGGAAGGCCAACTGGTGCCGACCTAACTACTGCTTTATCCCCAGCCTTACGGACAGTACTAAAGACTACGGGCAAGGGGTTCTCTAATCTGCAGCCCATCGGGCCCTGCTTCAGAAAAAGGGCACACAGGGAGTGTGGACATAGCAGAACCCAGTGGGAAGTGGTCTCCTTAGATGACAAAGGCCTGTCACCAACCTGTGCTGGACACGGTTTCTGAGGGCTGAAAGACGGCAGTCGAGGAGGACGGTGGAGACGCTGTGGAAGAGCTGGCAGACTCCTTCCCTTCCAGCTCTGCCACAGGCAGCAGCAGGTTCTGGGCCAGGTGGGTGGGGCTGGCAGGGATGCCATTCTCCAGCAGGAACTCATCCAGGTCCATGTACTCTAGGTGGAAAGACTCGCCGTCATAGGGGATGGTCTTGTCCCAGATGGGTGGCATGAGGGAGGCAGAGACGGCCATGGTGCTGGCTGCTGCCGACTCGTCCTCCTCCAGTTTTTCCTTCCCCTTTTCCTTATCTGCAAACAAAATCTGTGATGAGACACCACACAAGAGTAACTAACTCATCCCAGAAGCGGGGCAGTGAGCCTTAGAGAAGCCCCATCTTTCTCAGAGGCCTGGCTCAATCCACATCCCACATACATGTCTCAAGAGCATGTCCTGTCTTCCCATTATAACCTGGTGCGTGAACCAGGCAGGCTGGTCTCCTTCTGGGGTGGCACGACATTCTCTTCTGTGTTTGGCCTTTCTGGAATGCTAGCTGCATAGGCTAAGGCTTGAGGTAGTCCCAGAGTTAATGCAGAATAGGCTGTAGGCAGGCATCTACAGGAGAGGCTACATGGAAGGAAGTGGTGTTTCTGACCTTCCCCGATATCTTAGTGTGGACAGGGCTGAGGCCCACTAGCCAATAACTCCTGGGCTCCCCTGTCCCATTCCCTCTAGCGATGGCTCCTGTGGACATGTGACCTGATCCACATTATTTGACGTGAGCCTCCATGTGTTTCACTGTCAATAAGCATTAAGTCCCTCTTTTTCGAAGATCAGAGGTAACATATGAAAACCCATACTACTGAGTATGCCGTACACAGTACACATTCTTTATTGTTGTGAGGTCACCGAGGGTAGGGACCGTGTCTGATTTAGTTCCAGATTTCAGGGGCCAACAAAATGGCTAAGCACACAGTGGCTATGGGAACCTGTATAATGACTGGGGAGTACTGGGTTTTCAGACACATTGGCTTCAGGTGTCCTCACCGAGAGGAGCCAATTCAGAAGGCCTCTATCCCTGCATATGCCGAAAGACTGGAGGCAGACTTCCCGGGAGGATGGAGAAGGGTGGAGCTGAAGGAGGAAAACTGTTCCTATTCAACGTGAGGCTAATCAATTAGTGAAGATCAGATCCCACCTATCTTAGTCAAAGGTTATGCATATGATTATCCGTGAGAGGGCAATCAGGAAAAAAAGCCTAGAGAAACGTGCCAAGAGGAGAGCATCCAAGTGACAAGGAGGCTAATCAAAGAAGTGGGAGATGAGATCATGACAAGTTCATAATGGGTTTTCAAAATTGAGGGAGACAACTTTGAACTCTGGATTTAGAAGTGAAGAAAAAATAAGAAATCAAATATTATTATGTTGGAGATAAAGCAGTCATGCTTGGGCCCCAAGACCAGACAGCTAAAAGGCAGCCTATTAGTCCAATAAAAATGACCAGACTCAGTGAGATGGAGGTTCTCACAAACAGAACTTGCTCATGGCTTCTAATATGATTTAACTTGAATTCCTACAACTGCCTTTTTAATTTTTTTTTAATCAGGCTTTGATTTAAAAACAACTGGGAAGCAACAAAAATCCCAGCCTGTGGACTGGGTGGGCCAGATGGCTTCCCTGCTCATCTGACTCCACATTCTGTTCAGAAATGACTGGACCAGTTGGGTGGGGTCACTTGGGATCAAAAGAGGTAAGAGAAGGGAGGAGATAAAAAAGCAGCCTTACAGAAGGACAAGCAACAGGAAGTTCCACATTTTGCCTGACCAAAGCAGTTAAAACTATTTTTTTTCCTGCTTTCCTGAGATAGGGTCTCATGAAGCCTAGGCTGACTTTAAACTTGATGTACAGCAGGGATGACCTTGAACCAGTGTCCCCCTGCCTCTACCTCTCCAGGGCTGGGATCACAAAGCAAGCACGACCATCAGTCAGGCTGTTTTAATCAGTGTTGGTACGGAGAAGTTTTGGATGAACTGTAAAAGGTAAACGACTGGCATGTTTAGTACTGAAGTCACAGGACCGACCCCAGTGGTTGTCAGCTTGATACACGAGAAAGAGCACCAAACCGAGAGGCAGAAGACCCACCGTGTGACCTTGAGAAAGCATCTGCACCTCTCCAGAGTCTCCACTTTCCTCATCTGCAGAGTGTAGATAATAAGCTAAACAAGATAAGACTGTGTCAAGATGCTTGCGAGCATGTGCAAATGTAAGGTAAAAATCACTATATGGACCACTGCTCGCTGGTCATCTTAAGCAAGAGCTGCCAGATGTGAGCACTTGCTGTTTGTCTTACTCTCAGATCTGGAGCAAAGCATCGTCTTTAAACAAACAAAAGGGTTTGTGCACATGAGGTCCTGAAGCAGGAGGAGAGAACCTAGCCTCACCTGATGAGCGGAAGCTATTTATAACCCACCACTGACAACCATAAGCACAGCAGCCTCAGAACACACCCAGGAAAAGAAGAGACATGGCATTTTAGAAAGGGAAATGAATTTGTCAGTACAAGCGGTCCACACAAAGCCTATCCCTTCCCAAATATCCTAATTACACTAAGCTCTCAAAATTCAAAGGTCTCAGACGGAAAACACACCTCAACGCACCTAAGACGGTACAATAGGTGTCAGTCCTGCTGCTGTTCCAGGCCAAATACCCAGGCCAAGCCTGCTTTCCACACAAAGCCCCAGGGACCCTTGTGGCCTGGACAATACTATGAAGCCCGGTCCTGCCATTGTTAACCAGGTGAAGGGCCTCAGTGGCTGCATTCTAACCCTCGTCCCAGCTCTACTTTACCCATCCTTCATCCCCTTAAAAGACACCGCGGACCCTCTTTGCACATCACCTCCCCGATCTGCACCCCAGCAGCTGCCCAGAGACACACTTCCAGTAAAGCACCACGGCAGACCCACTCCATGTCCACTCCCAGAGAGGAAGAATCGTCCTCCTCCAGGACCGGCCAAAGATATACAAAGGCCATCTGCTACACTGATCGGTGCTCCTCAAACTTTGGTGGTGGGCTCTGCACCCCACGGTGGTGCAGTGGGATGCTTCTTACAATACAAGCTTCTGTCCCAGGATCCGCTGACTGTGTGAGGCCCAGGAACCGGCATTTTAGGCAAGCGGCTTCCTAGGGATTTGGATGCAGGCAGCCCCGCTGGAGCCCGATCTAAGTGGCTGCTTCCTTGCAAAGTTCCATTGGCCTGTCCTTTCCAGACAGGCCCCCCGTCTTTCTCTCTCGACCCCAGGCCTAGTCCAGCAGGGCCCTAGCCATCTCCTGACCCGCATAGCCCTTCTACGCTGGACCACTTCACCCTGACCTCTGACCAGGCCCGCCCCGCCCCCACAAGGCCCCGCCCTTGCAGAAACCCCGCCCCCAGACACGCGCGAGCCGCCCCCCCCCCTCACCGAGGCGCGTCTCGCGCGGGGGGTTCTCCATCAGCTTCTTCAGGACCAGAGGGAAGGAGCCCGACAGGCCCCGTTCCCCAGCAGCACGCCCCGGGCCTGGCCCCGCCTGCGGCTCCACAGGCGGCTTCTTCCCGCCGCCCGCGTCGGACATCGTGCCCTAAACCCCGCTCCTGCGTCTCGCCTCCCCCGCCCGCACCCCGAGATGGGCCGGAGCGGCTCGACCCGCCGCAGCTGCTGACACGGGCGGCACTGCGCAGACGCGCCACCGCACCCCCGCCTCCCTCCGTCCCTGCCCCGCCCGCGGACGGGTCCCGTCCCATTCATTATTCATGAGGCCAGGCCGGCCGTCCCGGAGCGTGGCTTCCGATTGGTCGGCTCTGCGTGAGGGCGGGCACAGCTCCTCGAGCCAGGATTGGCTGTGGGGGCCAAACGAGCTAGACACGTGCGGGGCCAGGTGAGGAGCATAGCCTCGGCCGCCCCGGAGCACCGTGGCCTTCTGTGGAGCTCCTCGCTTCGTTTTAGTCAGCCGTGTCCTCTTAGCCACCACTTTCGTGGCTCCAGGCTTCCTCCCAGTCCGTCGTGGCCTCTCTTCCCTCCTTCCCTCCGAGAAGCCACCCCGGGGAGGGAGGCGGGACTGGGCGCCACGGCCCAGCCCCGAGGGTCACGTGGAGCGGCAGCCGAGTCTAACCGCGAGGGGCGGGGCAGCCAGGGCAAGGCGCAAGGCAGCCAATGGGGCGAGGGGGCGGGGCCGGCGCGATTGCACGAGGCCCTGCACGTGCGGCTGCGGCGCGGAGGGGCGGGGCGGGGCGGGGCTGGGCCTTGCTTGGCCTGGCCTGGCCTGGCCTGTTCTGTTTTGTCGCTCAGCGGACTCTGCTCGGGGTCCGGGGACTGGGACGTGGGTACCCGGCCAGCACTCCTCCCACGCGCCCCGGGGTTGGCGGAGGGCAGCCGGCTTCCAGGCTCGGCTGCTCGAGCGGGTGTCAAGTTGCCCACTGATCTGCGGATTGGGAGCTGGCGTGGCAGCGGGATAAACACTAGCGTAGGGAGCGCATTCCTGAGACCTGTCCCCGGACTAGGGTCGCGACGTACTTCCGTACTACTAGCTGCTCACTTGTGACCTTGGGAAAACCAGTTGCTCCACTGGAGCCCGCTTCCTTAGTCTTAAAATTCAACATTGAACTGGAGAGTCAACACGGTTTGGGACACCCCCAAATTCTCTTCTACAGATAAGAAGAATTAAAAATTCCCTTTCTTAGAATCAAAACAAAACAGAAACTACCAATCTTGCATTTTGTGGGAGAGCCACTTCTTAAAAAATATCGATGCTTTCGGGGTTCCTTAGGAAACCTATGCGTCATGAAGGGGTGCACAGACCTTCAAGGCGGCTCGCAGAACTTTGTACCTCTTTGCAGTACAAATCATACTCGGCTTCAAGCCCAGACAACACTAGACGCTCTGGGATTAAGCTCCCAGAGGGGCCGGGACTTGGCCTGTTTATACTGTGTCCCTCCCATGGCTCCCTGCCTCCCTCCGACGGAGGAGCTGGAGTCTGGCGGAAAGGCAGTCTGTGGTTCATGCGGTAGGTGCAGAATGCAGCCGCAGCAGACCCTGAAAGCGCATGGAATAAGAATTTTGCTGGAACTTGAGGAAAATGAAATTGAGTAGCTGAGTAGGCCTAAAGAGAGAGAGATTAAGGACTTTTGGGTAGTGATAGGGACCCGATGATGAACTTTGAATCCCAAATTTAAGTTTCTGCAGCCACACTAATTAGATGCTGATCACTTTCTGCATCTGATGCCTCCAGACCATTGTTTCATTTCTCCTATGTGTCAAATGGGGATAAGGCAGGATCTAGCCTGCAGTGTAAACATTTCCCTAATTGAATTAAAATTGATGGATATGAAGGGAACTACATGGAAAACCATGTTTTGGCCGGGCATTGGTGGGGTGGCGGCGGCGGCGGCGGCGGCGGGGCGGCGGCGGCGGCGGCGGCGGCGGCGGCGGCGGCGGCGGCTCATGCCTTTAGTCCCAGCACTCGGGAGGCAGAGCCAGGCAGATCTCTGTGAGTTGGAGGCCAGCCTGGTCTACAGAGTGAGTTTCAGGACAGCCAGGACCACACAGAGAAATCCTGTCTCAAAAAAACAAAAACAACAACAACAACAAAAAAGAAAACCCATGTTTTGCAGAATTATTAGCAGGAATTCTGTATGAGTCTAGATCTTTAGGAGAAACTGATCTAGAAACAAATTTAAAAGAGCAACCCTAAGTAAATGAAGCAACGTACGACGAAACTCTAGAAAAGAAAAGCTGGGTGAATGAGATGGCTCTGGGGTAAAGTTGATTGCTGTCGAGTCTAAGAACCAGAGTCCAGTCCCTGGGTGCCATACGATGGCAGGAGAGCCTAACTCTCACATCGTCTTCTGACCTCCATGAGCACAGTTCCTGGGTACACACACAGTAAAACCTAACGATATTGTTTTAAAAGAAATAGTAACCTCCAGCTAGTTTGGTTATAGAGGACCTTGTTAGACTAGACTTAAATGTATATTTTCATGGCTAAATATTGCATTATTGAGAAGGAAAAACAATTCCTAAATTGCTAGGAATTTAGTAAGATATAAGTGGCAAGTTATCTGTTTATAACACAGATGACATGTAGGGAGAAGTAAAGATTTCCACTCCTGTTTCTATTCCTACCCCCTTTCTAGTCTTCCCTTTTTAGTTATAGTCACCCCCAGGTGGATAATGACTGTTGCACCCAGCAGCCAACCTGGAGCACTCACCTAATAGACCAGTGACTAAGATGCATGAAGGTAGCAGGCCGAGGCTTCAAAAACTGATCTAGCATTGAGTCTGTCTTCTACTGACACCCGAGGGAGGAGTTTCCTCTGGATTACCGAGAGGTGGACGTTCAAAATCCCTCAGCAGCATTACAGGCCCTGCAGTGCCTCCTTGCAAGCTGTGGGGGATTGCAGCAGTCAGCACT